>NC_134872.1:37001381-37328167 GCF_049852395.1 Peromyscus maniculatus bairdii
TTTTTGTTTGTTTGTTTGTTTTGTTTTGTTGTTCTCCTGAGGTGAGTTTTTGTTGTATAATCCAGGCACACCTTGACCTCACTAAGTATCAAGGATGACCTTGAGTTCCCAAGCCTCTTGCTCCTACCCCCAGTGCTGATTACAGGAGTGTGAGTGATGTCATGCCTGACTCGGTGTCATTGTGTTGAGTAAAATTTGGTGGGAGACCGTGTGTATGGACTGGCCCAGAGGACTAAGTCAACTAGGTTAGTGACAGTGATGGAGCTTTGCCTGCGGGAGGCCCAGTATTAAGTGAACTAGGTTTTAGCTAACTGACCGACTAATTAAGCTGTAGCCAGTCTAGTAGTTTTCCATGCTTTACTTCATGTTTCCGTCACTGTCAGTTCATCTTGTTGATTGGAGTTCTCAGAGCTTGTTGTAGTCTGATAAAGCCCCCCAATCTACAAATTGTTTTTGTCTTGTTTAGCATTCTTCAATAGTATACTTAACTTTCTTTGAATTAAACTGGATAGGAACTCTGGAACTTTATTTTTAAAGCAAAGCCAGAGATTGGTTGAACTGATGCCTGAGTCTTCCTAGGACTCCAGACAAGAGTCCCCATAAGACAGTGTCCTTTTATTCCAGAGAAACTGTTAGAAAGCGTATGTGTGAGGGGGTAATCAGAGATGCCAGTGGCTGTTGGACTCACTCAGAGAGGTCATCATCCCGGAACTGTTTGGCCACACACATGCCCATATACTCTACATAACAGATCTGTGCATTCCTGAAAAGCTTTACTTAGATTCAGCATTGTGCAGATTAGAAATATTCCCATTATAACTTCAGAGAGATTGATTGCTTTTAAGTATGGAACAGTCTATTAAAATTTATATTCTCAAAATAAAAAGTGCAAGAATTTAATGTGGACCTAGAAGCACTCATCTATTGATTTTTTTTAAAAGTAGACTAAAATTTGAATGATAGTGTTGTAGTCATAAGTTTTCCTGTGCCTCTCCTGTCCCAGCTGCTTGGACAAGTGAACACACAGAGGCTTTTATTACTTACAGACTGTATGGTCTAATGCCTCAGGCTTCTTGCTAGTTAGCTCCTATAACTTAACCCATTTCTATTAATCTCTAAGTTGCCACATGGCCGTGGCTTACCAGTATCTTCACATTTTGCTTCTCCTGTTGGTGCTGGTGTCTCTCTCCCCTCTGCCTTTCTTCCTGTCCCCCTTCAATTTCCCGCCTAGCTATAACCTGACTTGCCATAGGCCAAACGGCTTTATTTATCAACCAATCAGCAACACAGATTCACAGCGTACAGAAAGACATCCCACAGCATAGTGTCATCTGCTTTACAAACTAAAAGTAATTTGACTGATGAAAAGGGAGGGTATGGGGACGTATTGAGTAAGCAAAGCCTGCCCTCACGGGACCTGAAGACTGTCTTGGTCGTCTAGGGCAGGAGTTCTCGGGTGGGCCTTGCATAATGCCACATATGTTGGCTTGGGCATCATTTTATTGGGGGCACATTTAATTAAAACATTTGATGTCTTCATCCTATATGAAGATCTTGACTTTTTGTGGTGCTTACTGTTGAGAACAAATATTTAGTCAGAGGCGCCTGGACCTCTGAGTGTGGCTCTTTTCTGCTTTAGGTGTGTGTTGACATCTAGCCTGCGGCAAAGCACTTGGAGGTGGAGTGAGCCGCTTTGACTCCTGGAAGGCTTGTTCCCCGGAGACCGAGGCCTGTAGCGCATGTGGTGCACAGCTGGAGTGGAGCCCTGCACTGGGAATCAGGATGCAGACACCTGTCCCATGGGCTCAGCCCTCCTAAGCCCGCATGGAGCTTTTACACAGCCGCTCTGGTGGATGTCTGGTTCCCTGCCTCCCCTGCCCGCCCCCCCCCATGCTCAGCAGCTCAGCTGCTTTCTGGAGGAACCAGGGATAAAGGGGACTCATGTTCCTGCTTTAAAAATAGCCCTGACAGCTGTGGGTTCAAGGCTTCTGATCACGAGGATGGCACCTGTCTCGCTGCTGGGGCTCCTGGTCATCGTGCTCCAGAAGGGTCAGGGCAAGTTCTCAGGAAATCTGGGAATGGAGACTCTCTTCTTGTAGATGAGAGAGCTGGGAAGAGGTTCAGTGACTGATCTGTTGCACAGGTGGGGTCGCTTGGTTGTCCCTTGCCTGAGGTTAGCCCTTTCCTGCAAAACAAAGAACCGTTTAAAAGCTGGGTTCCCATGGCTGTCTCATGCCTGAGCAAGCAAGAGAGCGAAGTGGTAGTTGTGTGTTTCCTATTTTACTTCCACACCGGGCATTGTCCTGTTTCCTCAGATGCCTTCTGTTCACTCTGTAGCCTGTATTAGCCTTGAACTCGTCATTCTTCTGCCTCAGTCCCCCCTAAGTGCTGGGATTAAATCTGCCTCAGCCCCCCCCAAGTGCTGGGATTAAAGACATGTGTCACCACAATTGCTTGTAACAGTTTAATGCATATAAAAATATTGTGGCAAAAATACACCGATCATTTGATTCAGCACCTAAACCATTGGAGTGGGAAGTTGAGTGGCACTTGATGATGGGCAGCCATTGCTGCCATCTGCCTCCAGGACTTTTTATCTTCACATGGAAATACTACCCACCCTCCTCCCATCCCCACCAGCCCCCACCTACCACCATTCTCCTTCCTGCCTTTATGGATTTGAGTATTCTTGGTCTTTCCCGTGAGTGGAGTCTCATAGCATAGAGTCACCCCACTTTTGTGTCTATCACTTAGCACGATAGCTGCAAGTGCCCCAAGGGATATGGTTAAGGCCAATACTCCGTCATACGCACATACCACATTTGATCCGTCATTCATTGGAGGGCCTCGAGTTACTTTGCCCTCCTGACTATTGGAAATAGACTCCTGGAAAGGTGGGTTTGCAGACAGTACAGTTACCTGTAGGTCCCTGCTCTCCACCCTTTCTTTCCAGTATGTGTCCTGAAGATGGGATTTGCTGGCCCATGTGGTAACTGTTAAATTTTGAGATGACCTTGACGTTTCCCTGCTGACTTCATTGAAGAAAACAAAATGGCTTAGTGTTTTCAGGTTTATTAAGTCTTGTTATGGATTTCATGTGCTTTGTTCTAAGTGAAATGCTGCAAGTTAATTTGGTTTTGGAGGCTATTCCCAACACATCCTCAATTCTATCTGTATGTAAAGTGGTTGCTGTTAGGGGAAATCATAGGATTTTCAGGAGACAGGGAAAGTAATCTTGTTTCTGTTATCTGCGTGTCCTTAGGCCTTGGTTTCCTCTTCTGTGAAATTGAACCAACGACACAGAACCAGTAATCATTGTGAGTAATTGGGAAAGTGAATGTGAACTACCTGGGGCAGTGCTTAACAGCCAGGGAGCTTAGTCATTAGCGTGCTGGAGCCTGTTGTCAGGGAGTGTTGGGGGTGGTGTGTTGTCCTCTCATCTTAAAAGACATTGTATAAACCCTGTAGCGAGGGGTGACTTTTATACTCAACTTCTGAAGGGAGCCAAGGGTAGCTAGAACTCAGGGGCTGGATTTGGGTCTCACGTATGCATTTATCTCCCACCCCACTTTTTCAGACTCACTGTCCTCACCTATGAGGAGGTCGGACCTCTCACCTCCCTGACTCCTGGAATGCTTTATGTTCTAGGAGCTCTGTGCTCTCTCCATAGATGGCAGACAGACCTCAGGGGATGTGAAAGAGCTGGGAAGAGGGATGTCTGCTATTCCAAGGTGCCCTTCGTCTGGGCAAAAATTTCCTGTTAGAAGTTTGGTGCCAAGTTCCTGTAGCCTAGGATTCCAGTATCTATGTGACATCAGATCCCAAGACCCCATTTCTCAGAGACTGACCTCACCAAGTGGGGCATGTGCTAAGAAAATAGACTAAGGCAGGAAAGAGGTAGATAGGGAAGGACTTGCTTTGCCCAGCTCTGGCTGTAGCTACCATCTACCATTGAATTCATGTATTCTTTCCTTGTGGTTCTGGGGATTGAACCTAGTGCCTAGCACATGCTAGTCAAGTGCTCCAAGACTGAGCTACACCCTCTACATAGCTTTGTCTGTCCTGGAACTCAATATGTAGACCAGGCTGGCCTTGAACTCACAGAGATCCACTTGCCTCTGCCTCCCAAGTGTTGGGACTAAAGACACACATTACCATTGCCTCCTTAGCCCTAGCTTTTCAGGCAGAGTCTCACTGTGTAGCTCTGGCTGGCCTGGAATTTGGCTTTGTAGCTTAGGTTGGACCGTAACTCACATCTCTCCTCCTGTCTCAGTTTCCTGTCACCAAAGAGACAGTTTCTAAACAGTGCCATAGGTGTTCCTGCCTGTAGGCTTTACATGCTGCTGGGCATCAGAGTTTCTGCCTTCTCTCTCCAAGCTACTTCACACTATTGTTAGGTATGAAAAAACAGGAAACATCACCTAACATATGTTATGGCTGATCTGGTGGTTTGGGGGCTGGACACTTTCTTTAGATCCAAAATAAAGGTTTTTAGAAATAAAAGGTTCAGTAACGGATCCGTCTATACTGTGCTTGGCAGAAATCACTCCCAGAGAGGCTTTTGTCTGTGTGCGTGTGGATGTCTTTGTATATTTTCTCAAGTTCCTGACTCCGCAAGGGCTTCATAAATCTGTCAGGCTGGTATTCGGAGTGGTGCAGAAGTCATGGAAAATGTGATGTTTTCCACGGTTTTTCCTTACAGGCTCATCTTGTATCCTTTTAGGAGGGAGTGGCTGTGAGGAGCAGGTTCAGGAATGTGGGGCCCTGTTGTCACAATCTGAACTCTGGACCCAGCGTGCGGTGGGCTCCGTAGGTGTTGCTTTGGCTGGATAACCCTTGTTGGCCAGAAGTGCTGTTGTCTAGAGGAGCGGCCGGAAGGCGGCTTGCTACATTGTTTGGATGAGTGCATTTGTCATGGGAGACTTTTTTTTTTTTTTTTAAACAAGCATAAAAATATCATTTTGCTCAGAGGAAATTGATTTTCTCAAGAGTGTCATGAACCTTGGTGCTCTTAGGTTGTGTCTGTGAGACAGTTTTGTTTACAGGCAAACCTCATTCTGAGGCGCTGACCCCCTCTTGTGGGAGTGCTCGGCTTCCTGTGCTGAGCTGTGAGAAAAACTCTCCCCCCGTGTCTCCAGATTCTCTGGCCCACTCAGCTCCTTCATAACTGGTTGCAGCATTTTTTTTTCCCCACAGCTTCACAAGTAACAACAAAATAAGTGCCCCCCCCCCCCCCCCCCCCGCCCCGCCATACCAACCCTTGGCTAGGGACCAAAACAGGGATTAAGTCCTGAGCATTGGAAGGGAAAAGGCCAAGTTGAGTCTGGTCCCCAAACCAGGCTTGTCCCGTTTTTTGGACAGAATAAGCCTCGTTGACTCTTTTGAAACCCCTTGCCAAAGTCTTTCCCTTCGGCCACTGAGCATACGCTGAATTAACGTGAAGTGTCCCTTACATTGAGAGCGTTTACAGAAATGGTCTGGGGGAGTTTGCAGAATAGCGGCGCGGTAATTTCCCTCTTGTTCGGTTTTCATATAATCCCGAGGGAGTTTCAGATGTCCCCAAAATAGTTTATTTAGGTTATGTTCATGTGTGCATAGGCATGAGTTTGCGTCTGCATGTTTATGTATTCAGTGTGCATGTATGCATGTGAGATATGTATATATATGTATATATACATATATATATAGAGAGAGACAGACAGACAGACAGACAAAAGCAGAGAGATAGAGAGAAAGAGAGACAGAGAGAGGCAGAGACAGACAGAGAAAGAGAGAGAGAAACAGAGAGTCAGAGGTCAATTTTGGATGTCATTTTTCTGGAGCTGTCCACCTTGTATCTGACACAGGGTCTCTCCCCAGAACCTGGAGCTTGCTGGTTAGACTGGCCAGGGTGGCCAGGGAGGTCCTGTTTTTTTTTGTTTTTGTTTTTGTTTTTGTTTTTGTTTTTTGTCTTCCAGCACTGGGAGTATAAGCACACTTCGTTTTGCCTGGCCTTTAATGTGAGTATTGGGGGTCCTCATAGAACTTTTCTGACGTAGCTGTAGTTCGAGCCCCAGGAGCAGTTTCTAGGAAGGTTCTCTCTCACACACAGCCTTGAGGCATCAGAGGAGCACATCCATGTTTCATTTGTGTCGAGGTTGAAAGTGCTTCTCGCAGGCCTGCGCCGCTTGGCTAGGGCCTAGTGCTTCTGCCCTTATCGGCCGCAGTCTGTCCACCAGTGTCCCAAGGCTGCCCGCCCGCCCGCGTCGTGGCCAGCAGCTAACAACGTCCATGTCAGTATCTCTGCTGTGGCAAAGTGTGTTTTAGATGGTGACAGACCTTGGGGTTTGCTAGGGAATGAGTACAAGTGTGGTTGTGGGGAGGAGGCTGCTGTTTTAAAAGCCTGACTGGTCCAGAAGTGTTTGTGGTGACGCATACCGTATCTACGGCTCCAGTTTATCACAAAGGCTGCTGTCTTTGGGAGGGAGCCATGACGATTGCCAAGGTGGCATTATGTAGAGACTTTCTCAGTTCCGTCAGTCTGCCTGCCATCTTTATTTCTTCCTTCTCTCCCTTCCTTTCTTAAGACAGAGTTACTATGTAGCCCTGGCTGGCCTGGAACTTGTATAGACCAGGCTGGCCTCAAACTCACAGAGATCTGCCTGCCTCTGCCTCTCAAGTGTTATGATTAAAAGCATGTACCAGGGTTGGGGATTTAGCTCAGTGGTAGAGTGCTCTACAAGGCCCTGAGTTCGGTCCTCATCTTCGGGGGTGGGGGGGTGGGGGCACGTGTACCATAATGATGCCTGGCTACTTATTTCTTTGTAACTTTTATTTATTTGTTGACAAGTAAGAGTGACGTGTGTGTGTGTGTGTGTGTGTGTGTGTGTGTGTGTGTGTGTGTGTGTAAGTAAATATATTTTGATTATACCCACCCCTACTCATCTTCCCAACATATCTCATTCCTACCTTTTTTTTTTTTTCAAGACAGGGTTTCTCTGTGTAGCTTTGTGTCTTTCCTGGAACTCGCTTTGGAGACCAGGCTGGCCTCGAACTCACAGAGATCCGCCTGCCTCTGCCTCCTGAGTGCTGGGATTAAAGGCGTGCGCCACCACCGCCCAGCTCATTCCTATCTTAATATCGTTTTATTTTTAAAACCAATGAGTCCGACTCGTGTCTTCTTTGTAAGCATTGACCTTTTTGGCTTGACCTTGAAGAGGCCATCATAGCTGTAGTTGAGCACACGAGAACAGTGGCCGTGGCATGTCCAGAAGACAGGGCCTCGTGGCACCCTTCCCTCCCCCGGCTCTGGAATTCTTTCCACCCCTTCTTCCACAGTGTTCCTGCGCCTGGGAGTGGTTGACGCAGGTCCCCCATTTGGGACTGAGGACACGGTAGTCATGTATCCTGCGTACCTCGAGCAGTTATGAATTTCTGAATTAACCGTTGTCCACTTCAGAACAAAGCGTCTCTGGCCAAACTTGAGAGCCTCCCTAATCTATGGGTATTAAAAAAAAAATACTCAGAAGGCAGTTTTAACAATGTAACCATTGAGAAAAACAGCAAAACCGTTAGTGTTAGGTCCCCCTAGGGCCTACGACCTCCAGTGCCACAGGCTTTTGACCAGGTTTATAGCACAAGGCCTGGCTTGCTTTCTGTAGAGCAAGCAGTTGGTTACCACCATAGCCCTCCTCCACGCTTGGCTAGTGGGCACGTGATCATCTCTGGCAGGGCAGTATTTTAGCTCTCAGGGTTTGGTTTGGTGACAGGGTCTCACTGTGAAGCCCAATCTGGCCTTAAACTTGAGGTGATCCTTGTGCCTCAACCACCTAAGTGGTAGGTTACAAGTGTGTCCAGCTCTGCTGCATGTAATTTAGTTCTCAGAAGACAAGAGGGGCTTAATAGGCCCCACCCCTCTGTGGGGATTTCTACGTAGTTAATACATGCGAGCAGAGGGAGAGATCTTTTCTTCAGTGGTGTAGCAACTGGTAAGGTTTCCATAGCCCTGTCAACTACTCTAGATGAAACTCACTGAGACATAAAAAAAAAACAAAAACAGGGGCTGGAGAGATGGCTCAGAGGTTAAGAGCACTGACTGCTCTTCCAGAGGTCCTGAGTTCAATTCCCAGCAACCACATGGTGGCTCACAACCATCTGTAATGAGATCTGGTGCCCTCTTCTGGCCTGCAGTCATACATGCTGTATATATAATAAATAAATAAATCAAAAAAAAAATTTAAAAAAAAAAAAAAAACTTAAAAAAAAAAACAAAAAACAGACATGAAAGTAGGTGAGTACCAGTTGGGAAGAAAACGGAAATCAGAAGAAGTGGGGGTGAGGACAGGGATAAGAGAAGGCTACAGAGCAGGAGTGAATATGATAAAAATATGTTAAATACAAGTATGGAAATGTCATAATAAAATCCATTATTATATAGAATTGATAAACACTAATAAAAACATCAAGAAAAACAAGAGCCAGGCAGTGGCACGTGCTATAATTTTAGTGTTCTAAAGGTTGAGGCAGGCGGATTACCCATGAGTTCAAGGCCAATCAGGGCTACACGGTGAAATTTTTTGTGTAATGATGCTTTCTTGCATGATTTTATAAATGGCAATTGTAGATGGAACAGAAAAATAAAGGAGAAAAAATCTTATCCCAGAGTTCACTTTCTGTTTTAAATGAGGTCTCATGTTTCCCAGGCTGGTCTCAACTTGCTGTGTAGCTGAGGATGAACTTAAAACGTTTGGTCCTTCTGCATCCACCTCCCAAGTGCTTGAATTATACGTGCATATACCCCCACACCCATTTTATGTGGAGCTAGGGGGTCAAACCCAGGGCTTTGTGCACCCAGGGCCAGCATTCCAACTGAACTACATCCATAGCTTGAACTCCTATTTTTTACACAGAATTGCAGCTGTATCCATGTGATTTCATGGGACTAAGGAGTATGGATGCCTTCTGGAGACATTCCTCCCCTTGGCCTTAGTTGGCTGGTGCAGTCTATGGGGAATGTGAATTGGCTTGGCTGCCCATCTCAGCATCATGGTTAAGAGGCTGCTTGCGGGGAGCAGTTTTTCTGGATGAGCCCTATTCAATTTATGCGCCCTGTGGCTTTGTGCCAGCTTGTAGGCCAGCTTGTGGGGCCTTCCTGAACGTTGGAGATCGAGTCTGCCCGGCTTCTGCTTAGAGGCCGTGGTGTATGGGAGGAGCTTGTGGCACTCTGGTGTGTAATAGGTGTTAGTTGATGATGGGGTGGGAGGAAAACGGCTTATGTTCAGGTGGGCATGGCTGGTAATGGTGCCATCAAGGCTAGAAGACGACATTGCTCTTTTTTCTCTGTAGAAGGCCCTTTGAAATTTCTACCCCTGATTCCTTTTTTCCCCCTCTAAAGCACGGCTGGTAACCTTGAATATATTCCATTAGGCAGGTTGGAGACTTGCTGTTTTGGAGTCTTTTAGGCCGTTCAGTGTCCTGGTGTAAGTCATGTCCAGTATCAATGTGCTACTGGACTTCAAAAAGGGTCAGGAGAATAGCAGGCTAGAGATAGGGAAGAGGCGGCTGTCACAGCCCTCAGCTGCTAAGCCTGCCCAACTCTGTGGCTTCTAACTCAGAAAGCGTGACTTTTCCTTTTTCCCGCCCTCCATCTCATGGCTTCCTAAGACTGTTCGCCTTGACACCCTGGGCTGTTCACCGTTTCCTCTCAGCACTCTTCCCCTCCCACTTTCCCACAGCTGCTCACAGCCCCCCCCCCCCCCCCCCCCGTCGCTGCTGCTGAGATTGCCTGCTTTCTTGGACCCTAACTCAAAAGGCACAGCTTCCTCTCTCCCCCTCCATTCCCCTCCTCCTAGCAGCTGTGGGATTTACCGCGCACGCCTGCCCTGCCTCCCTCCTTCTCAAACTCGTATAAAATGTTCCTCAAGCTTGAAGGAAGGAAGAGAAGACAAGAAAGGAGGGAAAAAGAAATCGTTAAAAACTCAAATTCTGCAAACATTTACTGAACATGTCAGCATAACCCTAGGACCAGAGTCTTAGGGTTGTAGTGTAATTATCCCATTCTTCAGGCTTGTGTGTGCATAAGCCCTCCTGTGTGCCCTCTTTCTAATCCCCCGATATCCCCCCAGACCTACCCCCCACCCCCCGCCTTGGCCTGTGGCTATGAGTGAGCTGTTGTTAAGGGTGGACGTCAGTCAGCTTCGGGTATGGTCCTTGGCCTTTCTTGTCCATTGTGTGAGGCTGTTCCCCTGAGACTGGCATTCTCACAGGGGCCGATTGTCCTGTCTTACTCAATGAAAGAGACTGCCAGGTGTTCCAGCCTTGGTAATAATTCCTAAATGTGGGCGGCTTACCTGAGTCCTGTGTTCTCTCCTTCATGCCCAGGGCCCCTGCTTGGCTGTACGGAACGATGGGGTAGACCCAGTGTTTCTCAGCCTTGTCTGCCCAGGCCACCACCCGCCGTCAGTGACTGTCCCGGGCCACATCCCATACCACTAACTCGTCAGGCACTGTGATTGCCAGAGCTCCCTGGAGTTTCCTTGGCCGGAAGATGAGGTTGGAGGTGTGAGTAGCACCCAAGGGGGCGGAATAGTGAGGTGCCCCACCCCCAGCATGCTCTGCAGAGAGGAGAGGTTTACACATTGCCTCTAGCACCAGACGGTGGAGCTGCTATCAGATGCTGGACTCTGCTCTTCCCTGCCCTCACCCTGGGCTGGAATGACAAGTCAGGGAGCCCCTCCCAGCCCTGACCTCCCGGGACTGCACAAGAGAAGTCCCAGCTGAGGGATGGGGAGGCCTGAGTCCACAGTTGTCTCTGGCTCGCTGGGTATTTTGCCTGCTCTGTGGGAAAGAGGCACCTCCGTGTCCACCATCTTGTTTTATCTGCTTCTCCTATGACCAGCAAGAAGGATTACCGTCTTCATCATGCAGATGAATTAGTGTTTGGAGGCCAGGTGCAGCAGGGAAGGGGGTGTGTTCTGCCTCACTTCTGAGATGTGAGTACCAGAGATGAACCGTGGGGCAGAGGGAAACACAGAAACAGGTTCAGTCGTCTCGGGGACAAGAGAGCAAGTCCTAGGACAATGGTCCTGGGTCTCGACTGCATAGCAAGTCCCCCATGACCTAGGATGTTTCCCGTGCCCAAACAGCACCCTAGGTTCTTGCCGTTAGATGCTGCATGTGGCCCTGGCCACAGCATTGTAGCCAGAAGTCAGGAACCTCTCTAGTGGTTCCCAATCATTGAAAGGCCCAGGAGTGTGAGCAGAGGACTCCGTCTCTCCACAGTCTCTAAACGGGGCTTCCTGTGGGGTGTGGGTGGAGAGGGAGCTGAAGGATTCTAGGTGGCTTCTCTAGCATACAAGGGCCCAGAGGGTAAGAGCCCCCAAGATGGCCTGGCTCCATCATGATCACCGCGCTCCTCTCGGCAGTCAGTGTTAGAGTTCTTTGCCAGTAAGTGCCCTGCACTGGCTTGTCTTGGGGATTCGGAATCTGGAAGTCTAGAGCAGCCGGTAGATTGCAAGCTCCGAATCCCCAGTAGGAAACTCTCTGTAATAATGAGCCAGCCAGCCATCTGAGGAAGTAAATCGCCCCTGCTGGGACACTGCCACTCAGTCTTAATAATTTTAATTGGATAAGAGTTTTTTTTCTAATCACCGGCTTCACATTGACTGTTAGCCACCTGTTCCCTGCCTGCAGATGTTGGGGGATAAAAAAGGACAACTTTTCTAGAGATAAGGTGGGTGACCTTTGCCTCTATGATGCATGATGACTGTAGAGACACAGGGCAGACTGTCACTCTGCTGTCTTTCTGTCTCTATGACTGCCTTGGTCTTGTCAGGACTTGTATGCAGCTGAGCTCTGGTTCATGGCCTTCTTAAAACCCAAAGTAGCAACCGAGTCTGTAACTCATGTGCACTTGCAGCATTTTAAAGACCAGCCCTGACAGGGTCAACTTCTGAGGAAATCAGACCTTGGCATGGCTTCATAGTTGATTTCTAACATTCGCTGAAGAGAACCTTTCTTTGCGGTGTGTGTGTGGGGGGGCAGTGTGTTCTCCCCTCTCCCATCTTGCCCTGCTTTACTTTCTGGAGTTGGTTAAACTGCCATCTGTATAACTGTACAGAAAACTTGCATCATCTCCAGGGATACATTCTATTCTGTGGGGACTTGACTGTATGCTTTTCCCTCGAAACAGAGCCGCCGTTTGAATCCGCAAGATAAATTTAGTTACTTAAACATGTATTTCTGCCTAGTCCAAGATAAGATTATCAGGGCACCGTAGCGGCACTGCGGAACTGTTGCCGTGTTACAAGTCCCTGTAGGAAAGTGACAGATGGCAGCTTTGAGTAATCTGATTTCAGGGCTGTGGTGGACACACTCCAGCTACTTAGCATATGGAAAACAGTTTCCAAATGAGCTTAGGGGACTCTGTGCTCTGAGCTTCTCTTACTCAGAGGTTTCTTCGGGAGCAGAGTGCAGCAGGGATGGGCACCAGAAGAGGATCCCAGTCCTGACCTTGGCCTTTGACCCCCATAGACATACAATTAGGAAAACATCTGCTGTTTAGTGGTAGAAAGCTAGATTTAATCTGAGGTCTGAAGACACTGTGTAATCCAAGATAAATGTTGACATGAAGGTCAGAGTCTGGGCTTTATCGTGAAGGTTGTATACAGTCGTGCCCAGTGCCAGCATAGGCTCCCCTTGGCACCATTGGTGTACCAGTGGAACCCAGTATGGCCTCAGAGGATGGCCTGGCACATGTGGACGAACAATATGATATTAAGCATGTGGCTTGGTAAACAGTGGCCTCGTTCCCTTTCGAGGTCTGTTTGCATGGTGCAGGCTCCCAGGGAAGTTCTTTCCACGTGTTGAGACAGAGCTCACCTCGGCATCGGCTTTCATTTTGAACTTGAGCCTGTAGTACTGATGTCATTCTCTGACCTTTCTGCCTTTCATATTGATTTCCATTTTGCAAAGGAGACACTGTTGCCTTATTTATTTTTATATGATTATCAAGTGCCTCCAAGCTCCATTTCCTGCCCTGAGTTCAGAATGCAAAGTGGAGGTGGCAGGGTTGTGGCCGTGACAGCATACGATGCTCTCAAGCAGCAGGTTGCATTCGTGATTAATTTTGCCTGGCAGGCAGACTGTGTCATGTGCGCTCTCAGGCCTGCTGGACAAGTTTAGCAGCCTTTCTGCAACTGTCTCTGAGCATGAAATGGAAACGCTTGTGTTTTCATGTCCAGTCTTGTGTGCATACGGTTCGTATGTTTCCTGTCTTTTTGCTTGTGTGGGGTACGTGTGTATATGGTCATTTGTACATGCGTGTGTGTAGGTCAGGGGTCTACCTCAGGCGTCCTCCTGTGGCATCCTCCGTTCTTTGGAGACAGGGTCTTACACTGAACCTGAAGTTCACCCATTTGGCCAGTGAGGACGTACTAGGGTCTGTTGACCACCCCCTCCCCAGTGCTGGGGTAATGGACATACCACCAGGTCCAATGGTTGCTGTTGGGATCTAAACATAGGTCCTCACGCTTGCACAGCAGACATTTTCCTGGCTGAGCCATATCCTCAGCCCCATGTTGCCTATATCCAATCCACAGTCGCTCCTGAATGGTAGGAAATATAGGAAATAAGCGTAGTTCTTTGGTACAACAGATTATCTTGGCAGCCAAGAAGGAAGTTGCTATTAGGGAGACAGACGGAGACTCAATCTTGTTTTCTTAGTTGGGGTTTTAGGAAAGATATTTTAAAAAACTCATTCTCGTTGCGATGTTGGGGTAGAAGTAATAGTTACTAAGCTTGTTAAGATGGAATATCAAGGTGTGTGTGTGTGTGTGTGTGTGTGTGTGTGTGTGTGTGTGTGCGCGCGCGTGTTTAGTGTGAGTATGCGTGCACATGTATATGCAGAGAAGGTTTCATAAGGGATCTTGTCTCTTTTGAAGCAGCAGGCATTGGCAAGAAAGTACCACTGTGCTGACCCCATGTAGCAAAAAGATGCATATTTTAAACAATAGTTTTTGTCTTCATTTCATGGACTAGGGCATGATAATAGCTTAGTCGTGGTGGATGAGAGGTTATTCGTCACTCATGGAGGAGTTTAGGGGTTAAAAATGGAAGTCAGCAGGGCTTCTAGAAAGAACCTCTAGGTGAGTGGGTCCACACAGTGGGACAGAACCATTAGGGCCCACAGCTGCTGAGAGCCAGAGAAGTTAAGGATGAGCAAGACCTGTCCTTGAGGGTCTAAGGAAGAGCCGTGCATGGTCCTGCTTGCCTTGGGACTGGGCTGGGCAAGCATGGCAAATAATTGTCTATGCTGGATGCCTCTGGCAGCTGGTACTCATTTGAAGACTCTGTTAGAGTTTAAAGCATGTTCTCTGTCAGAGCTTCATTTTTTTTTCTTCCACCATGTTCATGGCCTTCTACTTTTACAGACTTGAAAAATGCTTCCATGGCAAGAAAAGAACTGTTTTGTGCTATCACCAACCAGTTCCACACCAGAATGTAGCTTAGCTCAGGCTTGGGCCACATGGGTGGGAATGCTGGAAGCGTTCACAGGACTTCACGCTCCATCCATATCTCTGGCCACAAGTGTCAGCAGTCTTCATGCTTGGACCGCCGATCCTGATGGCATTCTATGCACGATGCTCACAGTCGATGCATTTTGAGCATGACGTCATCCTGCTGAGAGAGCCAGGACAACAGCACCCCTGCATTTACTGTGAGGCAAAGCAGAGGGCTTGGACCCCATCCAAGGGTTATTTACAGAGTACACAGAGGAAGACATCAGGGTCAGCTGCATGAATTCAGGCTCAGATCCTGTTCAGAAACATTTTCAATTCCTCACTGGGAGATGCGTATTAGGCAAAAACTTGCATTGACTTTTTGAGTTCAGATATTCTGACCGTTGGAGTTTCCCATGCCTTCTGCACATGAATTGACCATTGTGCCCATCTTGAAATGTGTAGTTCCGCGGCGTTGAGCCGTAGTCCCATGGTTGGGTAAACCTCACCATCGAGCTCCTTCAGATTCATGCCGCAAAACCAACTGTGTTCCGGGATTGTTTAGCTTAAGTGAAAACCCCTCAGAAGCATCTCCCTGCCCTTTAGTTGCATGGCTAGAAAGAATGAGCTGCCCTGGGTGACCGAGGCTGGCACCCACCCCTGCCATCTTCCCTTGGTTTCCTGGGAAGGCTGAGGACTGCTGCATTCATGTTGCTCTCATTTATTGGGGCACGCCAAGCAGTTGGTTGGCCACACCCTTACACTGCCCTTGCTTTGCTGCTCTTTGGGGCGCACATGCGTGCGCGTGCACACCCGCACCCCCCCACACACGCACATGTGCACACCCACACACTCTGGTATTCAGGTGGTTGTGGCTTTTACAGCCGCTAGCCGCAGCTGCGACAGACTCACTATCGCCGTATTGTCTGCTTAGTTTTGAGAGATGAGCTCATTTGGTGGATGATTTGGCTCCCGCATGGCGTCTTTGCCTGATGGTCTCCTGGTGTCACTGAACAAAACACCGCATCTCTTGGTTTAGGTGAGATTTGGGTGGAGAATCGAGGCCCTGCGTCAAAGGGACACCGAGTTTTTAGAACGCTGTCAGAAAAGGACTCAAAGTGTAGTGTTTGGGTGAGTGCCGACATGTGGATTAGGAAATATCCGCACATCAAAAACCCAAATCTTTCCCCCAATACTTTACTTCTTTCAGTTAGCTAAGAGAAAGTCCTTTTTTTGGGGGGGGGGGAATCTTTTTGGTTATTTGTGACTATTGAATTTAGCATTTTTTTTTCTTTATCATGGTGGTGTGCATGTTAGGCACTGAAGCCAGGGCCTTAAGCCTCCTAGAGAAGTGCCCCCCCCCCCAGCCCACCTGGTTCTTAAGTTGCCTTCTCCATCCCACGGCCACAATAGCCAAACCAGACAGCTTATCAGGGAGACAGACCCAGCCGATGCTTGGGTTCCCCCTCACCTGGCTGGGGTGCCCAATGAGCACACTTTGATTGCTAGTGTGTAGCGATAGGAAGCCCTTCACTTGAGGCGTAGCCTTGCCCTTCATGAGACGGCTCAGATTGTGGCTGAACGCAAAGCCATTAGAGTCCTGCTTTGTTTAATACAAAGATGAGAGAAAAAAAGGCTTCATTGAAATGCTTTGTGTTTATGGGTAGGGGGCTGAATGTCTCCATTAAAAAAGGAAGGTCTCACTGTGAGGTTATTTTTTTTTTTTATTATTATTTTTATTTTTTATTTTTTTAGTAAGAGCAGAGAACATTGCCACAGTGTCTATGGTAAGTACAAGGCCCAACATAGAGATCGCAAAAACTACAAAGCCTTGGAAGGTTTCTCCTAGTGTCCCTATTTGTTCCATGTCAACACTACCATTTCATCTCAGCCCTGACATCCCTGAGCATATGGATCCAGCAGGGATCAAAGGATGATGACACCCTCACATCAGAGTGAGTTCTTAGCCCCTCCTTGGTTTCTTGTTATACAGCCTGCTACCCGGCGTCGTCGCTCCCAGCCAGAGTTGTTATTTTAAGAGCCTAAAAATAGGAGTGTTTTGCTCACTGGAATGCCAGGAGGATTTTCCTGTGGTGCCAGACAAGCCATGTGGAGCCTCTGCTGAGGGGAAATCAGAATGCACCCTGTGAGCTGCCCTGGGGTCCCCCAAAGAGCAGTTGTTAATTTGGGTGTATTGGTTTTAGGAGATGGCTTATTATCTCTGTTTTCATGTGTGTGTATAGTTATGTATTTGTCTGTATGTGGGCTTGTGCATATGAATGCAGGTGTCCAAGGCCAGATGTATTGGGGTTTTTCTCTCCTGAAGCTGGAGTTACAGATGATCGGGAGCCACCTGATGTAGGTGCTGGGAACTAACTGCTTCTCCGTAGACCAGAGGGCTCTCCAACCCCTTTGTGCATTTTTGTTGTTGTTTTGTTTTGTTTTGAGACAGAATCTCAAGTTCTCTAGGCTGGCCTTGAACTCTTGATCCTCTTGCCTCTACTGCCTAAGGTGCTGGGACTGCATATGTCTGTCACCATGCTAAACTTCATTGCCCTGTCTTTAAACAGTTTGTGCCTGGTAGGACAGAACATGGGTCCTACGTGTCCCTGGCACTTCATGCTCACAGCCTCATCAGCTTCCTCCCAATCATAGAAAGGAGCTTGTACACTGAGTGTAGTTGAGCACACCTTTAATCCCAGCACTCAGGAGCCAGAGGCAGGTGGATTTCTGTGAGTTTGAGGCTAGCTCAACTATATAGTGAGTTCCAGAATAGCCAGAACTACATAGTGACGCCTTCTGTGTTTAACACACACACACACACACACACACACACACACACACACACACACACACACACACGGTGCTTGTGACGGCTGGATGAAAAACATTGTGTAGGATGTTAGTATTTTAAAGTTACTATGTGTGCATTTTATTAGCTGGCTGGGGTTGCCTCAATGCTCGCACACCACTGTTAGGGGCTGTGTGTTAGAGCTTTGCTTTGTTGCTCTCCTTATGCAGCCTGGCCATCTTTGAACTCACTCCACATTCTCCTGCCTCAGCCTCCCGAGTAAGCACTTGTTTGTCACTCCTTTGGAATTTGTAGAAATGTTTTCTCATGACTTCGAGATTATTCTTTGCTATTCAGACTTTTAAAAAGTCGGCCTATTCAACAAAAACTGACGAATTTGCCCTTTCAGAGTTTTCACTTCTCCTGGCTGTCTTCATCTGTGTCCTTTGCATCTTCTTTGTGGTTTGGTCCCATAGGCATTAGGTGGCTCCACGCTGAGTGCTCTGATGGGCTCACTGGCTAAGTACTCCTGCCCTGGCTATGGGTTTCTGCTGGCTCTGGTTATGTTTATGACATATCTCTTAAAGGCTATTGGCTGGCCTGACTTTCCTTACTGTGGGAGACCAGCTCCAACCTGCTCCCACCTATCGAAGGGTTCTTGGGTGGAAGAGACGAATGAGGAAAGATTAGGTAGAAAGATAGACCTAGACAACAAGGAGAAACAGACACAGGATAGCTTTGGGAGGGCCCTGGGTCAATACCCAGCCGCCCACAAGTTTATTTAAAAGGGCTTTTTATAATATGCCAAGGGGAGAGGCAAAAGACTTCCCCCCTTCTTGCAAGACCAAAGCACACTGTACAGTCAAGTGTAGACCCTTCCAAACACCTGGTAAACATGCCCCTGGCCACATCATCCCCTTATGCCGCCCTGCTGGGTAAAGCAAGCTCAGATTCTCTGACCCCGAGTAATTGGGGCCCCCACACCTTATCACACTTAGAACAGTTATGGAGTTACTGAAACAGTTGTTGTGGTAGCCCAGAGTTCTTGACACCCCAAGCCCAGTTTCTCCTGTGGTTGTCGTGCTGTTGGTACGGGATGCCTGCACCTTACGAACTGACATTGGCACATTATATCGGTAGGCAGAACAGTGGCGCCAGTCTTTGGCTCTAAGTTATATGGTAAAGGAGACTTAAAATGGCAGATCAACTGATCTTAAATGGGCAATTAATTACTCTGGATTGTGTAGGTGGCCTGGCATAATCACAAGATGGCTTTGTCTGAGGTTGAGGATAGAAAGCAGGGCCTTGCCAGTGTGAAGTAAGGGCTCTGCCATGGAGCTGATGGGTAGTCCTCAGAAAGACCCTTAACCACGGAAGGAGGAGGCTCAAGAGAGCCTCGGGCTGTGCTAGTGTGGGAAGAACGTGGCCTGATGTTTCTGGCCTCAAAGATAGAGCATGGGGCTCTGAGCCAAGTGAAGTGGGTGGCTTCGGAGGCTGGAAGGGGGGGTGGCAAACATTTTCTCATCTGGAGCCTCTCAAAGGATGCTCCTGTTGACACAGATCTGAGCACCGTGTGACCTGTGTTAGGCCACTGCTCTGTGGAACAGTGATGGTAAGTTTATTTGGATTTCCTTAGCCCTTATCTGTTTCAGAATCCCATTCTGGCTTCCTAAGCCTTTCCCGGCTTTTGTTGACCTTGAGAGCCACACAGATGACTGGTTATGTGTTCTTGGAATACGCTTCAACTGGGATTTCTGTGATGTTTTTCTCGTAGTACGTAGACTGAATGGTTGGTGTTTAGGCAGAAGACCACAGAGGCGTGTGATACCTTCATTTCAGAAGGATACACAGACAACATGATGTCAACCTTGAGCACTTAGGTACGGCAGAGCTTGTCAAGTTTCTCCACTGTAGAGTTATCCTGCTTTCCATATTGTTGGTGTGTCCGTCTGTCCGTCCATCTGTGTGTGCACGCGTGCATGCTCGTGAGCATTTAGTGCTTCGCACTACAGAATGCTACAGGCTCATCTTGACTCTCTCCTGCTATAGTTCCAGAAGGAACCATTTCTCCAAGGGACCTTGGTTTTTGTTGTTGTTGTTTTCTGAACTTGGGGTATGGTGCCCAAGAAAGACAGGTTTAGCTCCCTGTCCTCAAGTCAATTAGAATAACCAAGTTAATAGTAAAAAGCAGGAAAAAAAAATGAGATTAGTTCAGTGTGGCCACAATTGGGAGATGGATTTAAGACCGGGGGGCAGGAGGGGGTAGGTGGTCACTAGATGTCTTTTTCTGTCTTCCATGTATGTTCACATTAAACACCACCCCCCGCCCCAAATTCTGCTTTTTAGCTATTAAATTAGCTGTTTAGTTTACCTTTGGAGGACTGGTGGCCAAATCTGACTTCTTGGGGCACAGACCCACTTTTGTAACCCTTTATTTTATTGGAGAATGGTATCAGAGACCAGATCTGGGAGCTGTGCGTGCCCTGCCCGATTCCGGATCTGCCAGCGGACAGAGCAAGGGGATATGTGTGTGTCCACCGACACTTGGTTGTACACATAGCTAGACACTGTTTTAACAGCGTAGGCTAATACAGCCTGCAGCTCACTGTGTAGCTCTGCCGACCTTGAACTGGGGCAGTCTTCCTGCACCAGCCTTCCAAGTGCTACAGTTACAAGAGTGAGTGTGTCACCATGCTCAGCGGGGGTTATTTCTCTATGCAGCTGTGTCAGTGATCCGGAGAGAGGAAGCCAATAGGATGTTTGCACACACACAGTCGTGTGTTCCCCAACGAGGGGGGTGTATTCCGGGAAGTGCACTGCTGCTGCTGGCCTCTGGCCACTGGAGTGCATTTACACACATTTAGGCACGATTACCATCTGTGTGCACAGGATAAATGGCACAGCGTACTGGTCCCAGGGTACAAACATGTTACTGTACTGGATGCTATATGTAATTGTAACATAATGGTGTTTGTCTACATATGTTTAGACACGTTTCAGCACGTTTAAACATTTAAAAAAGTCACAGTAAAAGTAAACAAGATAAGTGGTTCTCTTGCAGGGCTAGAATTTGCTTTGGAAGTGTTATATGACACTATCTTATATTACATATCCCCACTATCCCTGGGGAGATGTAAGCAAATGCCTACGCACCCCAGCTAGGGAACCTGTAACTGACCAGAGAAAGGATCCCACCACAGGTCACCTTGGTGAGCCAGTGAGTTTCACTGTGGGGATATTTACAGAAGTATGGGTGAGGGGTTACTTACAGGACTGGAAATGACTCAAGGACAGCTGCCGTCACCAGAGGCCCACCCCAGCATGGAGGCTAGAAACCTGGAGCGCGTTGCAGGCAGCTCAGCAGGTTGGAGAGGGGCCCTTCCAGACGCCTCAGTTAGTCTGAGTCCCTTCGAGGCAGCTTGTCTGAGAGTGTCCCTCAGCAGTGCTTTCTGCTTATGTATGCTTCGGGAAGGAGGGGCCTGGTGAATGTGGTCGGTTTCAGGGACTTCCTGAAGCCCGGTTGTTTACTTTGTGAGTTTAAGGTCCTTCCTAGGATGATGGATTATTCCACCTCCCTCTAGAGCCATGGTTCTCAACCTTCCTAAGGCTGTGACCCCTTAATACAGTTCCTCATGTTGTGGTGAACCCCCAACCATGACAATATTTTCGTTGCTATGTCGTAACTAATTTTGCTACTGTTATGAATCGTAATGTAAAAATCTGTTTTTCTGATGGTCTCAGGTGACCCCTGTGGAAGGGCTCTTTCTTGACCCCCAGGTTGAGAACCATTGCTTTAGAACACCCTGTGTGTGTGTCTTAAGGCGTTCCCTCCCAATTTGGGCAGTGTTAATCTTGGAGGAAACTGCTACACAGCAGGGCAGTCAGTGAGTGTGTTGGGAGCTAGTATGACAAGCCCTGACAAGTTCACCACTGTGGTCCGGAGCCATGTGTGCTTAGGCTAGGCCAAATCCATACCAAAATATTTTTCAAGAACAATTGTCATAGTTTACAGTGTGAGTTTTGTTGTTTGTTTTACTTTATAAACTTAAGAAAAACTTTTGTAGTGGTACTTAGCTTAAAACACATTTATAAACCTTACCATATCCAAAGATATATCTTAGGAGAAATATCTATATATCTATATATCTTAGGGTATATATATATATATATATACATACATACATATATATATATCTTGGGATATCTTAGGATATATAGATATAGCTTAAGATGTATATAGATTAGGAGATATATATCTTAGGAAATATATATACATATATATATATGTATGTATACATATGTGTATATATACACTTTTGAGTTTTTTGCTTGTTCGTTTTTTGGTAAACTGACACACTGACACACTGCTTGGCCTAGGATTACATAGCATCAAGACCATCCACGTCACTGTCTTTCATTTATACATCTTGTCCTCCTGGAAGGACTTCAAGGGAAATAACCTCTTAAGGTGACAAACTTGCCCCTGCCGTCTTTTTATTTTTAGTTATGTGTGTTTGCGTGTGTGCGCATGCATGTGTTCACACATGTTCGTGGGAGTGCAGGTGTTGGAGGTGGCCAGAGGAAGGTGTTGTATGCTCTGGTGCTAGAGTTATATATAGGGTGAGTGAGCTGCCCGGTGTGGATGCTGGGAACTGAACTCAGGTCCTCTGCTAGAGCAGTACCTACTCCTAACTGTTGAGTGACCTCTCCGGCTCTCTCCTGGAGGACCTGCCTGAGGCTCTTACAACACCACTGCCACTGTTTTCCTGTAGAAGTAGGGCCATGCTGATGGCTGGCCTTGCTGCTTTGCGTGATAGACTTGCTTATAAACGGGTACATAAAAGGATCTGTGGATTCTGCTCTGCCTTGATGAAAACCTTTGTTTCCATGGGGAGCGATGTATGCAAATGTTTGTTATGGGACTCATGCAGTTGTGAAGACTGAGAATTCCCAGGACAGGTCATCTATACATTGTAAAAACTACAGAAGTGGGTGATGTAACTGAGAGCCTGGGGTGAGGTGCCACTGGAGTAAGTCTTGGAGTCTGAAGGCTGGAGCCTCTCTAGCTAAGGAGTTTGAGAGCAAAAGGAAGAGGAAGAGGTAGCCTAGCTGGAGAAAAGACAGAATTCACTTTTCTTCTGTCCCTTTGGTCCAACTGGATGATGTCCTCCTAAGGTTCAGGGTGGATCTTCTTTACTTAATCTATCGATTGAAACACCAGTGTCTGTAGAGGGAAGTTCCTCTGTGTCCTGCTCGGCCCCACTGTCGCGGCAAATCTCTCCCACCTGTGGTCCCTCAGCTGCTTATAAAATAATCACTCAGAGGCTTATATTAATTACAAACTGTATGGCCTATGGCTCAAGCTTCTTGCTAGCCAGCTCTTATAAACTTAACCCCTTTCTATTCATCTATGTCTTGCCACGTGGCTTCATGGCATTACCTGTCCTCTCACATCTTGCTTCTCCTGGCAGTGGCTCACAGCTTCTGCCTGACTCCACCCCTCATCTCTGTCTTCCGTTTGAATGTACCGCCTAACCTCATCCTGCCCTGCCATAGGCCAATGCAGCTTTATTTCTTATCCAACAGGAACCACACATATTCATAGCATACAGAAAGACATCCCACAGCAAGTTTCTTCTAGAAATATCCTTGGCGTTGTGTCCAGAAATAGTTAGAAATGTCCTTGGAGTTATGTCCAGAAATGATGCTGTACAGTTAGTACATGGGCATTCCTTTGTCAACTCTCACCATTGAGGTACCGTTTGTATCCATAGTCAGTCAACTTCTTCCTTGTGGATCCTTCTGCCTCTTTTTTCCTCCCTGGAAACTCCCAGTTGGTGTGGACCAGGGCTCGCTCTCTCTGCTCTTCTTTCCCTTGATGCTATAATAGCTGTATGTAGTAGTACTGGGGTTGTTAACCTCTACCCCATGAGATACATACATATGTCCGTTTCTTTGTGTTTCTTCTTTTAGACTCCATTTATGTCCAGGTATATGTGAATATAGTTCTCCTCACCCACTTCAGTGAGGTGGGTCCCACATCCCTTGCACAGTTAGATTTCTGTTTCTTAAAAACCAGTGAGGAGCCGGGCGGTGGTGGTGCACGTCTTTAATCCCAGCACCCGGGAGGCAGAGGCAGGCGGATCTCTGTGAGTTCGAGGCCAGCCTGGTCTACAAATCGAGTTCCAGGAAAGGTGCAAAGCTACACAGAGAAACCCTGTCTCAAAAAAAAACAAAAAAAAAAACCAGTGAGGATTAGTCACACTCGAGGCCATCAAGGTGTTCTGTGTTTTCTCTTCTGAGACTTCTCTGGCTTACATTTCATATTTCAGACTCTAGTAGGCTATTGAGTTAATTTTTGTAATTGATGTAAAGTCTTTTGTTTAAGTTAATTCTTTCAGTTAAGCACCAGCTGCTGAAAAAAGAAACAAAAAACAAACCACTTTTCCCACTAAGTTGACTTGCTTCCTTGTCAAAGATCGGATGGATTACTGGTTGCGTCTGTGAGGGCTGCTCTCTCCCCCTGGCCTGTGTAAGTACTTGACCAGCATAGCTCTGCAGTACAACTTTGAATCATCTTAAATCTGTTCTCAAGAGCTTGTTGGCTCTTGTAGGTGTGCTTGCTTTTTCCTTCAAATGCTACAACCAGCTGTCAGTATTTATAAAGTAGCATGCTTGGATTTTTACTCATGTTGACTTGAATCTACAGATGACTCCACACCACCCCAATAGCTCAGAGTCTTCCATCTACATTTTCTTTGCTCTCCTTCCTCAGCATTTTGTAGTTTTATGCATGTAGATCTATGCATGTTAGTCAATCTTGTGCCTGACAAAAGTCCCTTTTCCTGTTGCCCATAGTGACTTGTTTTGTTTTTCTTCAGAGTCTAGGCATTCATTTCTGGCACACGGGAAAGCAGTTGGTTATCATAGGGTGCCATGGTGTATTGCAAGTACTGTACTGTTGGTTATTATTAGTTCCTTAAAGTTTTTGTTTTGTTGAACAAACATATCATCTGTGGACCAAGTTTTATTTCTCTCTTCCCTGTCTGTACACATTTTATTTCCTTTTTTTGTCTTGCTGTGTCGGCTAGGACTTTCAGTATGATGTGAAGTGGGAGTGATGTGAGAAAACAGCCTTACCATATTCTTCACTGTAGTAGGAAAGCGTTCAGTTTCTTACCATTATGATAACTCTAGGGCCCTCTGTAGCTGAGATTTCCAAATGATAGAAATTCTCAACTCCTTGGTACTTGGGTTTTGTTTTAATTAATCACAAATAAGTTAGATTTTTTTTTCAAATACTTTTCCTGTAGCAACGGACACAAGAATTTTTTCTTGATGATATGTTATTTTTTTCTAAAATATTGCCCTTGTCTCCTGAGTGAGTCACAGTTGCCCATGGAGTTTAATTCATGTTATTCAATGTTGGATTCTTTTTGCTAATATTTTGTTGATGACTTTTTGCAAAAGTGATATGGTAGCTTTCTTTTTTCAGTAGTTTTATCAATTTGGTTGTTTCAGGAATGCAGGTTTGTTTCACTATCGTGAGTAGAATGCACTAGACAAGTGTTTTCTGAAGGAGATTGTGGGGAATGTTGTCATTGCCCCTTAAGGTTTAATGGTATTTTCTGGTGAACACATTGGGGCCGGGTAAATTTATCAGGCTATTATTATTGACTCAATTTCTTTAATAGATAAGGGTCTGTTCAAATGATTCATTATTCCTTGTGAGTTTTGATAGTTCATTTCTTTAAAAAATTGTGCCATTTTGTCTAATTTACTGAATTTAGAGGCATAGAACTATTTACAGTATCTCCTTATAGTTAATATCCTTGGGTATTAACTCTAATCCCTCCCTCCCAGGAGGATCTGAGCATCTTGGGCTGCGCTGAACACCTCCTTAGCCAAGGATGACCCAGGACTTCTGATCCGCCTCCACCTATGGAGCGCTGGGATTATAGGTTTGCAGTCCCACACCCAATTAATGCCATGCTGGGGCTCAGAGCCCAGGCTTTTATACCGGGCAGACACTACATCCCCTACCTTCCTTCCCTGTCTAGTATTGGTAACTTGTCTTTTCTTCTTCTTTCCCTGGTTACTCTAGGTAGGGCTTTGCCAATTTTTATTGATCTTATAGTGTTATTTTCTTCTCTATCTTTTAGCTTTTATGGATTTCCGCTTTGATTTTTCTTTTGCATTAGGGTCAGGTTTCTTTGGTTTTCTAATGTATGGGCTTAGGTTATTGATTGCAGGTCTTTGTCCTGTCCTGACTTATGTACTTGGTGTTGTAATTTCCCCCTAAGCAATGCTTTTGCTCTACCCTACAAATTTGTCTAACTTGTGAAACCTCACTTCCATGTGGTTAAAATACTTTAGAAATTCTCTTGAGGGTTTTAATTTGACCTGTGTGATTTGAAGTTGTTTAGTTTCTAAATTTGGGGGAATTTCCCAGCTTGCTTTCTGTTTGTTCCTTGGCTTCTGGTCTAAGGGTGCACCTGTGTGATCTCTGTTCCTTGTGGACAGGATTTGTTTTAGGTCCACCTTGGTACATGCCATTGTGAACTTGGGATGCCTTGTCTGGTGCTGATGAAGGATTCTGTAAACAGATTAGAGTTCATTGATTTGTTTAGGGTAAATGTGGGCTCATTGGTTTTCTGCACGCTTGTTCTGCCAGTTACTAGAGGATATATCAAAGTCTCCAGCTAGGATACTGCACTCATCTCTTTTTCCCATAGTTTACCACTCTGGTCAAAAGTATTTAGATGTCCACTTAGGTATATTCGTGTTAACAACTGGTGTCCAGTCCTGCAGAAACCTTTAGCGTTACATAATGCCTCTCTTTAACCCTGATAGTGTTTCCTGTTATGAAATCTGTTTTGCCTAAAATTGACACAGCTACTCTATTTTAACTGGTGTGAGTCTAGTATCTCCTGATCCATTTACCTTCCTGAACCTGGTATTTAAAAATTGAAACTTCTTTTAAAATTTTTAAGGTTCGGGGCTGGAGAGATGGCTCAGAGTTTAAGAATACCGACTGCTCTTCCAGAGGTCCTGAGTTCAATTTCCAGCACCCACATGGTGGCTCACAACCATCTGTAATGAGATCTGGTGCCCTCTTCTGTGTACATAATAAATAAATTTAAAAAAAATTTAATGTTCAAACAGAACCTTATCCTATCTGAGTCTTAATGTGAGTTTCTTAGAGAATGGGATTTGTCATTTAAAAAATAGACTCTGAAAAAAAAATCACTTTTAGTTGGTGGTGTAATTTAGACCAAAATACTAAAATTTTGTATTTGTATATATTCATTGTACAGTTGGTGTGATGTTTTTGTTGTTATTTTTGTACAAGTATATTGTGTACTTTGACTGGGTTTGCTCTGTTTATCCTCCCTTGCCTCCTCCTTCCCACCCTTTTCTCAAATAGAAACCTCTTCTACACACACACACTCACACACACACACACACACACTCACACACACACACACACACACACACACATTTAGATTTGGCATATGAGAGAAAATCATCATGTTTATCTTTCTGAGACTGGCTTAGTTTGCTGAACGATCTCAGGTGTCCTCCATTATCCTGTAAATGGTAAGATTTTGTTCTGTATGGCTTTTGAAATCAATCTAGACCAAAAACACGTAAAGTCATAAATTGAATTTTATGGCTGAATAAAACTCCCATTTTGTGTATGTACTATATTTTTTTTCATCCATGTTCCTGTTGGTGAACATGTCTTGCGTATTGTACATAGCACATTAGTAAACATTAACACAGCCCAAATCCTAAACACTTGGGAAGTGGAGAGAAGAGAATTGGGGATTTAAGGTCAGCCCGGACAACACAATGTGCCTGAGGCCAACCTGGACCACAGGAATCCCTATTTTTTCCCCCACTCTTCTTTTAATTATTCTTTTCTCATATAATAATTCCGACTGCAGCTTCCCCTCCCTCCACTCCTTCCAAGCCCTTCCACCTCCTCTCTGCCCCAGATCCACTACTCCTCTTTGTCCCTTCAGAAAAGAGCAGGTCTCCCAGGGATATCAGCTGAACATGGCATAATAAGATACAATAAGACTAGGCACAAGCCCTCATGTCAAGTCTGGATGAGGCAACCCAGTAGGAGGAAAAGGGTCCCAAGAGCAGGTAGAAGAGTCAGAACCAGCCCCTGCGTCCACTACTAGGAGTCCCATAAAAACCCCAAGCTCTGCAACCACAGCACGTCTACAGAGGATCTTATGCAGACCCATGCAGGCCCCATGACTGCCATGTCCGTCTCTGTGAGCTTCTATGAGCCCTGCTTACTTGATTCTGTGGGCTGTGTTCTTGTGTCCTCGAACCCCCTGGCTCCTACAATCCTTCTTCTGAAGGGTTCCCCTGAGCCCTGGAGACCCTATCTTAAAAGAAAAATAAAATAAAATTGGGTGGACAGGTACTATTTGCTTACTTTTAACCTTATCCAATGTGAGTCTTAATGTGAGTTTCTTAGAGAATGGGATTTGTCATTTAAAAAATAGACTCTGAAAAAGAAAATCACTTTTAGTTGGTGGTGTAATTTAGACCCAAACTGTGCAAAGTCATAAGTTGATATGGTGGATGTGATTTCTAGCATTTGTTCAACTGACCGCTATTAAGTGCACTATTTAAAACCCTTTTTCTGATTTTAACTGAATGCTTTGTGTGAACCCATTTGCCAGACTCTCATTAACTTCTTTTCTTGGACAAAGTCTAGTTTTCTGACCCACAGGTTTCTGTCTCTCCCTGAAGAAATCTTGTGGGTTGGTCAGGTAGGAATCAACTTCCTGATTTTTGTTTGAAGGCAGCATTTCTCTTTTGGGATATTATATATATTATAGGTAGGAGTGTTTTACTGCATGCATGTAAGTGCACCACATGTGGTCAGTGCTCTCAGGCCGGAAGAGGTTGTCAGATCCCTTGGGACTGGAGTTAGAGATGGTTGTGAGCCTCCAGGTGGGTGCTGGGAACTGAACTCGGGTCCTCTGGAAGAGCATCACTGCCTTTTAAACTGCTGATCCATCTCTCTAGCCCTCTCAGGGATTAAAAAAAAATGTTTAATAGTATTACTGTTTTCTAGACAGATCTTGCAATGTGTTCCAGGCTGGCCCTCAGGTTGTGTCCTCCTTCCTGTGCCCAAGTGCTGGATTACTGCCATGTGCTACCATGCAGTGCTCTCTCAGTTTTAAGGATGGTTTCCCTGGGTGTAGATCTGAGGGCTGGCGGCGTTTGCTTTCACGTAAGCTTGTGTCCCCACCGCTGTGCTGGATTCCAGGCATGCGCTGCTGCTCTGTACGGTTGAGTTCGGAAGGATGATCAGTCTGTCTGGGTGGGGATTTGCAGGTTGGCTTTTCAGTTCGTTCTTGGAGCTCTCGCTCCATTTAAATCTCCTTCCTTCTCTCGCCTTTCCATTAGAAGGGCTATTAACCTGTTACATGTGAACAATACAAACTCCTTGTCTGTTAACAGCACAGTGGGTATCATTTCTGCATCTCACTGATGGTGCTTTATCCCTGAGACTGTTTACTTGTTGCCTACCAACAGACACTGTTGTGGAAGCCAGGCACACTGCGTCCGGGTACTAGGATCTGAAGGAGCAGTCAGTCCTCTGGCTGGATCGAAGCATGGTTCAAGGTTGGCTATAGTTGTAGACACCAGGGCTTTCACATTCCTCGGAGGTGCTCATGCTGATGTCTTTTCATCTTTGGGCTCCTTTAAGGACTTTTCAGATAGCGTGAGTCTTGGTGCTCTTCCCTCTCATCCGGGACCACTGTACTGGGAGCTTTGGGGAGTTGACTCTGTGATCACACGGGTAAACCTCAGTCGTGATATGTCAGTGACCTTCACAAGTGTTTCTTGGTCACTCGGCTTTGCCTTTGAGGACAGAAAAGCCTGGGGAAATGTAGGACCTGGACAGTGCTCTTCTCTAGCTTGGGTAAGGCTCTGGCTACTCCTCCATGGAAGTCTGGGTTTTTGATAAGGAGACTTCGAGGAGGACACTGCATGCTGTTACTCTGCACTTTCCTACCCTGGTGGGGGATCTGATATTAAGGCACATGCAGGTCAGAGGGTTCCCTTAACTGTAGTCTTGGGGTTCCCTTTCATGCGCCCAGTCTACATGCAAAAATTTACCAGCGTCATTGTTCAGTTGTTACTGTGGTTAATGGCTTCACCAGGGAAATCTGCCCCACCTGTGACTCTGGCTTCTCCTGGTTGTCTCCAGATTTCAGTGATTGTGGTTTGACCTGTGACCTCAGTTCTCTGGTGAGCTGAGTTTGAAAAGTCCCCACTTCTTAGGTTGCTCAGTTTTTTCTTTCATGGATGGGATGACTTCCCGGCTCCGCATGGTTGAGTGGTGAGTGGAAGTCCCCTTGTGGCTTTCTGCACACAGCCTTCCCCACCTTCCCACGAGTTGAAGGGGCTGGTTTATGTAAGACATCTTGACCTTTCAAAAGCACCTGAATCTCATAGAGGGAAATAACCCCTTTCCAGTCAAACAATCCCTGCTTTTCTGAGTTGCTACACACCTCTCCTCCACCCTCGTTTCCATGGTTACCTGAGTCCCCTAGGAGGCTGGGGTGATAGCTGGGTGGTAAGTGCTTGCCTCCAGAGTACAAAGTACCGGATTTAATCCCCAGCACTGCCAATCAAACTATGAATGGGCTCTCTATCCAACTTGGAAGTGCCAAGGATGTGTGTGGGTTGGGTGGATGGGGCATTTAGCTCCTTTCTGATTTTCCTCAGCCTCTCTATCCCATCCCATCTTTGCTAGACAAATGAGGCATTGCAGAAGTCTTTTACAAACACACCTTTAGCCCTTCTACCTGACAGCTGCTGATTGGACCTCCTCTCCGGAGAGGCCCTGTGCCAGCAGACAGCTTGCTTGGCCGTGTGGAATGTGGGAACAGCCAAAAAGGAGGCATGGTTTCTAAGTAGCCAGAGTAATTCTGCCAGTACAGTATTGTGCCCCTTATCCTTCTCCCAGAGGAGGGTGTTAAGTGGGGGCAGAACAAGGCGATTGGAAGACATCTAGGGCCTGGATAGGGTGAGGAGGGCATCTGCCAGGGAGGTTACCTTGGTTGCAACAGGATTGATTGCTAAGTAAACATGCTTAAGAGTCCTGAAAGCCAGGTTTGCTGTGGCATGTCTGTAATCCGTGCTCAGAAGGCTGAGGCAGGGAGATGGTAAGTTGGGCGCTAGCCTGGGCTTGCTCAAAAGGATTTTCTCAGTGCTGTGTTGGATGTCGTTGCAAATTTTGTGCAAAGAATACTATAGGAATAGGTTGTAATAAGAAGTACTGGCATAAAGCCCAGTTTTCTAAATGTCAGTTGTATATGTGAGTACAAATGGGAATGTTAAATGCATATATACATTTGTACAAAATATATGTGCACATATTATATAAATATATGTGTACCTATGCACACATCTGTGTGCATACCCATAGTTATATATATATATATATATATATATATATGTGTGTGTGTGTGTGTGTGTGTGTATGTATGTATGTGTATATATATATATATATATATAGTGGTGTTTTTTTTTTTTTTTTTTTTGAGACAGGGTCCCAATGTGTAACTCTGGCTGTCCTGAAACTCACCATGTAGACCAGTCTGATCTCATACTCAGAGATCTGCCTGCATCTGCCTCCCAAGTGCTGGGATTAAAGGCATGCCCCACTACACCTGGCTTTTATAGTAAATTTTTATTTTAATTAAAAAGCTGCCACAGAAAGTGGCTCAATGCATCACATTACCCTGAACTGAACCTGTACCAGAAAAGAGCAGTACAGATGGATCTCCACATCTAAGAGTTGGAAGCGGTGTTTTTTCCCTCTATAATGATGTAAGTTGATCTACAGAATTGGAATTTTGAATTTAAATCGTCCGCTGGATAGGAACAATCCTCATGGGATACTGGGTACAATAATGTATTGGCAGAATCACTCTGGCTACTTAGAAACCATGCCTCCTTTTTGGTTATTCCCACATTCCACGTGGCGAGGCAAACTGTCTTGCTTCCAGTCAGCCCCAAGGTCATGAGTGGTGCTCCACCATGGGTTGTGCTGCCGAGCCAGATGTGAAGTGGGTTGATGTAGTCAGTAAGGAATTAAACTCTATAATTCTATATAGCACACGGGCGGTAGGTGATTTTTAAGTGGTAAATCAATCTTGAGATACACTGGACTGAAGATAATATTGGAAACATACTCTATGGATGGATGTATACATAGCTCACACAAAAAAAGAAACTCGGAGAAGAATTTACTATCTCTTATAATAATAAAGCAAGCAATTTACAATCTGTTTCCTTTTAAAAAAAAGTTCCCCTAGGCTTGTTCCCATGTGGGAACAGACCATTTGGTGGGAGCAGATGCAGTTGTCTGCCTTCAGCTCAGGGCATGTCCATCACAGCAGAAAGCCAATCCTTCTTTTGCATCGCACGCACGCACACACGCGCACACGCGCGCGCACACACACACACACACACACACACACACACACACACACGCACACATGCGTATATATGTGTGTATGTGTGTATATACACACATACACACATATATACGATATATATCATGTAGATGCACATATGTGTATATAATATATATGTATATCATATATTTGTATATTATGCATATCACACATATATCATGCATGTCATGTGTATCATATATGTATACCATGTTTATCACACATATATGCATATAACAAATATTACATATATGTATATATGAATACCATACACATATGTACATCATGTATATCACACGTGTATACCACACATATGTGTTTATTATGTATATCACATATGCACAGCATGTATACCACATATCTATGTGTATGTGCGTGCACACACGTGCACATGTGTGCACGTGCCTCACAATCTGTGAAGGTATTGATAGATTTTCTCCCAGCATATTTCTGGAGCAGATGGAGGTAACATCCAGTATTTGCGATGAGGCTCATGATGAAGCAGTAGGGGAAACAATACTTAACACAGTGCCTTTTATGGTCCAGGCAGCACTTCAGGTGACAGACATGCTAACTCATGTACTTCTCTCAGTTATTTTTACAAGGTAGTGTACTGTGGTTACTCTGGTTTTCAAATAAGGAGACCAGCTACACCAGAAGTTTAAGCAACTTTAAGTCACATAGCCAGGTCTGATTCAGAAAATCTGACTTGAGGGACACTGTTACTCTGGTCTGGTTGCCAGGCTGATGCCTGTAGACTCCAGATGTTGGGCAGTGGGAGAGGCAGTCTTGTGAGAATCGGGGAATGTAACCCGAGGCTCCTTGCCTGAGACTGCTCCTGTCTTAGTTACTTTTGTATTCTGGTAAGACACCATGACCAAGGCAACTTATCGGGGGCCAATAGTTCCAGGGGCCTAGAGTCCATGGCCATTAGGGCAGGGAGCATGGCACCAGGCAGGCAGCTGTGGTGCTGGAGCAGTAGCCGAGAGCTCACATCTATCTGCAAGTAGGAGGCAGAAAGATTGCCGACAGGGAGGACTTCCAAACTTTAGTGAGAAGGGCCACCGGGTGTTCAAAGCTTGGTGAGCTGTCCTGTGGGAGCTTGGAAGATAAGAAGGTTGAGAGAAATGCAGAGGATGGAGACCTGGCTTGTGAAGTTTCAGAGCGAAGCAAAGACTCTGCCAGGCCATTTGTGTGAAGAATCTGCGGTGTCTGGTCAGCTGGAGCTGAAAAATGGGCTGTGGTGAGCGAGAGACCAGAACCACCAAAGTGAAACCTTTGCTCTGCTGGGACAATGGATGCTGGTCAGCTGGAGCTGAGAAGTCAGCGGTGATTAAGAAGAGACCAGTGTCACTGAGGTGAAATCTTCTGGGAAGTGTGTCCTCAGAGTTAGCACACCGAAGTTGCATTCCAGAGGCGGCAAAGGTTGGACCTTGTGCTGGCGGCTGAACTTGGTAGTGTAGGAGTCACTCAGGGGTTGGGGATTTAGCCCAGTGGTAGAGGCCCCGGGTTCGGTCCTCAGCTCTGGAAAAAAGAGTCACCCAGGTGGTACTGTTGAAGGTGTCATGGAGAGCAGCTGAGGTCAGAAGAGGCCATTGGTGAAGGTGCAGCCTCAGTAGCAGTTGGGGGTCGGGGACCGAAGGGGTCATGCAGAGAAGTTGAGGCTTGGCACCATGAAGAGAGCCCAGGAGAGGATACTGGTGAAAGAGCAGGCCAGTCAGCAGCACCCCTCCATGGCCTCGGCATCAGCTCCTGCCTCCAGGTCCCCGCCCTGTTTAAGTTCCTGTCCTGACTTCCTTTGATGATGAACTGTGATGTGGAACTAAATAAACCCTTTCCTCCCCAGGTTGCTTTGGTCATGGTGTTTCATCACAGCCATAGAAACCATGCTAAGAACAGGACCATTCTCGTTCAAACCACCACAGCTCCCACGCATGGGGGCGGGAGGATGTGCGCCGGCTGCCTGGCCTGGTCTGCCCGGGACTCACAAGTACCCTTTCTCCTGTCTCCCTTTCAGGTCGCCTCGTGGGTGCTCTGGATGCGGTACTGGATTCCAGTGCCCGCGTTGCTCCGTTTCGGATCCTGCTTCAAGTTCCCGGGTCCCAGGTTTATTCTCCCATAGCATGTGGTGAGTTACTGAATGGATCAGACATTTACTGGGCCATAGCCACTGGTGAGTTTTGTTCCGGTTGGAATGTACCAAACCTTACCGTCGAAGCATGCGAGTGTCTGCATGTCAGTGACGTTTGAGAGGTAACGCCTCTGGAGACCTTTCATGGTTCTCGCCTTCCCTTCCTCCACCTTCCTCCTCCACTCTTCCTCCTCTTCACCTGCACCTACTTCTCTTCATCCACCTCCTCCTGTTTTTCCTATTTGTTTTGTTTGTCTTTTCCCTTATCCTCTGTGTCTCTATCTCACCTTAACCATCATAGTACGTAAATGCTGAGAGTTTGGGCATGCCAAGCTTTGAGTGGTGTCTCAGAGCGCTACTATCACTCCAGATGAATCGAACCATTTTCTTTGTAATCTTGCTTCTGACTTAAATGTGTACCCGGGTGTGCACACCCACTGTAGTGACAGGAAGACTGAGTCTGAGGGCTGTATCTGATTTGGATAATGTTTATTCCTTGTTTCACACAAGGGGTGACAAAAAAAAGAACATTGCTCTGCCAGGTGCTCAGGGAATTTAGGAATATGTTCCTATTTTAAAATCGGGAAACTATCACCCGAGACCCTTCCTTTGAATGCTGGACTCAGTGTTTATCTTCAGGTTCTGTGTGCCCAGGGCCATGGTGTGTTTAGCTCTGCATTGGGTGTGGTAAACTTTGCTCATTGTCCCCGTTCACCAGCCCTATTGGACTTCTCCCTTGGAAAAAGCGGAAGTTTGATGACGCTTCTCATGCCCATCCACCATCCCATCCTAACCACTGTTAACATCTGGGCAGGCTCTTGTCTGCCATTTTCTTTTATAAATAGGACAGATCGTTCCAATTCAAAAAATGATTTATAAGGAAATCACCTTTCAACAATACTAATAAGGTATCTGTTGCCTCAAACTGTAGCCGTCCTAAATACCTTCTAGTTATTCCAGGTGGACATCTTTCTAACAAGGATGGTTACAAAGGTGGATGCAGGATGGTTACAAAGGTGGATACGTGTCATTTAGCCGACTTCTCTGTCAAAGCTGTTTTATAATGAAAGTGTTACATTTAGTTAGTTTCAATAGAAAGAAACTAAAGAGGAACAGAACTTCAAATGTTCAACACTAGAGATTTTTTTCTAAAAGGTTCATGTCAGGTTAAGGCCAAGGACTTCGTTTAGCAGTATGAAGTTAGAGTTGCAGTGTTTGAAAAACAGTGTTTCAGTTCTGACAACATTCTCTGTATGGGATGAGAGTGCCAGCATATTTTCTGTTCTGCTTCCCCATCCCTCATTAACGAGCTGTTGATATTACAATCTCATTTCAGACCTGCGACAGTATTTTCCATTTTTATTTTTTAACATGTGTATGTAGGTGTGGGTGTGGTTCTTTGTGCAGTGTGAACGAAAGCCAGAGGCTGATGTCAGATGCCTTCTCTACCATCTTCTTTTGAGACTCGATCCCTCACTCAGCCTGGAGCTCTCTGACTGGGTTAGACTGGCTGGCAGGCAAGCCCATCTCTGCCGAATTCCAGCTCTGAGGTTGAAGTGCTATGGTTCCTAGCCTTCACGTGGATGAACTCAAGTTCTCATGGTTGTGTGGCCAGTACTTTATCCACGGAGCCATCTCTTCCCCTGGCTCCTGTATTTCCTGTTATTGTTTGTCTCAGTTCTTTATGCCAATTTAATACTTAACAGTCAAGTATAACTTTTCCCATCCTGGAACCTTCATTTTGGTTCATTCCTTTTTTCTTTTGGGGATTAGAGCAACAGTTATCAACTTTTGGGGATTGAACTACCCTTTCCCAGGGGTCACCTAAGATCATCACAAAAAAAAAACCAAACAAACAGATATTTACATTACTGTTCATAGCAGTAGCAAAATTACAGTTATGAAGTAGCAATGAAAATAATTTTATGGTTGGGGTCACCACAACATGAGGAACTGTATTAAAGGATCACAGCAGTAGGAAGGTTGAGAACCACTGGACTAGAGTTTCACTAAACAGTCCTGGCTGGCCTGGAACTCTCTGTAGACCAGGCTGACCTTGAGCTCACAGAGATCAGCTTGCCTTCGCCCCCCGAGTGTTGGGATTAAAGGTATGAGCCACCAAACCTGTTTGGTTTTTCTTTTTGTTTCATTTTGTTCATTGCTTAGCTAGCTGGATTCCTATTTTTCACCTAAGTAATGTATCATGGATATCTTGTTCTCTGAAGGTTTTTACATTTGCAGATGTCTGTTTTTGGCCTTTGGATTTGGGATACCAAGTCCAAATATAGTCATCAGCCACACTATAGAATTGGTGGGCTGTGGTCTTCAGGGTCTTCTGGTGTGTGATGTGACAACACAGATTTCTGCTTGTCTCCTTACCTGCTCTCTACTTGTGGATTATATGCTTTTCAAACATACAGAACTGCTTTTATTATTGGGCTAGAATAATTTGATTAGAATCTGTTATTCCCCCAAGCTCAGTGGATTAGCAATTTTTTTTTAAACGTACTATGCTCTTGGCAATCAGCACAATGATTTCATTAATCATTGCAGGAAATTTTCCCTGTAATTCTGTGCCTGAATTTTGTTTTAAAATTCTTTTCCCCTGGCATTTTTTGTATTATTCTCTATAAAGACACTTTCTATTGGTTAGCTATTGTTGGTGTTGCATTTCTGTTTGTCTTTATCTTGTTAAGTCTGTTCTCTCCATTCACTTCATAATTCTTTCTTGAGTTCATAATTCAGTTTTCAACGGTATATTCTGTCCCTTGCTTTTAACTTATTTATTAGTGTTTTGAGGTTAGGTTTTGATTTGTAGTTCAATATTTCAATCTCTTTTTTCATTTCTTCTATTTCTTCACCTCCTCTGAGAGTTTGTGTTCTTGCTTTGTTCCTGGGAGCATGGCATTTGTGAAACGTCTCCTTTTCTTCCCGGGGTGTTCCATTTTCTTCTGTCTCCATGTCTGGAGTCATTTGTCCTCATCTGTCTGTTCTTTGCTGTCCAGGGTGGTGCTGCTCCTCATCTCTCTCATGCTGGGGGCGGCACCACCGCTTCGGCTGTTCTGTGGACATTAGCATGCTGGGACTTCGTGCTTGGGCTATGGGAGTAGAACCAGGAAGACTGGCATTGGCTAGACTTGAGATGGGAGTGAAGCGGTAGCATCCCCGTCATTCCTCACAGCTATCCTGAGTGCGCTCTACCTCAAGCAAAAGCGTTGGCCGCCCTCTGGATTTGAAGCCTTGGACGTGAACATTGGGATTTCTGTCCCCTTTAGACTATGTTGGCTTCAGAGCACTCCCATAAGCTAGATAGGAGTCACCCCGGATCCCTGCTGTTTCTGTGAGTCCACACCCTTTGAAAATGCAGCTGCATGATACAGCTCTTACTGGCTGCAGACATTCAGCCCCGTGGCTGTAGCTCGGTTTCTTCATCTAGTTCTTTAGCAGATGTTACTTGCTCCCGATTTTTCAGTACTTTCCAAAGCAATCTTTTCACTTAAAATTTTCAGAACCTTTTCCATGCCTGCCCCTGTCCCCACCACCCCAGACTCTTCTATTCATCTGAAGTGTCTGGATCCTTCCACACACCAGGCAGCTTCCTGATGTGGGGGATTCTGTGGAGAACGTGTCAAATGTGGTCTCCCTCCACCCAGCCACGGGAGGTGCGCGCAGCCGCATGGGAAAGACTGGTACAGGGAAGAAGTGGGCTGGGAAGGCTGCTGAGGACAGGGTGGCTAGAGAAACCCTGCAGGGATGCATGTGTGCATGTGCCTCTTGTGCTGTGTATTTCCAAATTCCCAGCCTCTGCTTTCTGCAGCTTCTCTGACTCCCCAGGGCAGCTGTCCCGAGCAGCAGGTCCCAGTCTCCCTCTTCCTGTTGGTCCGGGATGGGTTTCCCCCGCAGTTTGCATCCGGCTCGATTTGTGCCTTGGACTTGACACAGGCTGGGTTTGCAGAAGTATCACTTTCTGCAGTCATCCTGCCAGCAGAAGGCCCCCCCCAAAAAAAAAAAATACTTATCCTTTCAGTGTGTTTTTCTTGAGAAATGGGGGCACGTTCAGTCTTGGACCTGTGAGGTCAGTGGAGACACTGAGGTCTCTGTTGACAGTCATGTGGGCATCGTCCACACTGTTATTCACTCACCATAGTTAATACTGCATTGTGACCTGAGCATTGAAGAAGGTCCCTGCCCATGGTTTGGGGCCTGTGGTAAAGAAGAAAGCTGTAGGAAGTGTCTGTGTTCAACCAGGAAGAGCAGTCTTCGAGAACAATCCAAATCTTCACTGAAGTTTGACTGTTGCATGGTAGACTGGCAAGGCTGAGCAGAGCCTTGGAGAGTTCATTTTCTCTTTTGAGGCAGAGGTGAAAGCAGATGGGTCGATTGTCTCATGGGTCAGTTATTTTACTGGGCAACAGGTCTGAAGATAACCACGATTCTCGACAGACGGGATGCGGTTACCATTCTAACAGCGTGGACCGGGCCACCCTGAGACTTTGTAAGGACAGCCAGCTTCTGTGGCTAAGGAGATAGTCAGGTATTGCTAGAGAGATGCTGAGTGTTTGGAGAAGTTGTGGCCCGGGACAGGGGCCCATCCCTCCAGGTCAGAGCTCAGATGTCCCCTTCCCTGACAGCTGTCCCCTGCTTCCCTGCATCCCATAGCCCTCTCACCACTGGCGTTTTCTTGTTTCTTGTCTGCCTCCCTCATGGATATGCTCGCTCTGAGAGTCGTTCTGGTCGTGCCCAAGACAACACCCCGTATGTCACTTCCAGATCTTTGTAAGTCACCACAGGGTGGATGAGTTGGGAAGAAAGGGGACTCGGGCTCCCCTGTCAGGTGATTCAGGTTCACGTGGCCCTGGATATCCAGAGCGTGGACGACAGGTCTGTCCTTGTCTTCAGAGTGGTACAGAAGCACAGCCTGACAGCAGCTCCGCTGTTGACTTCCCTAGGGGACGCTGTGGCACGTGCGTGTGCCCTGTCCTCCCAGGCGGAGGGAAGTGTACCGGGCACACGGAAGGCAGGCCAGGCTCGCTCAGCGGATCAGTGTGGGAAGTGCAAGTCTGACTCGCAAAAGCAGTTGGTTGAGGAGTGATTTCGAATGAGTCTCGGGCCCTTTCTGATCAGCCAGGTAGGTGCGCTGCCTCGTTTTATGACAGCTTGACACAAGCTAGAGTCATCAGAAAGGAGCGAGCCCCAAGTGAGAAAGAAAGCCCCCCTAAGATCAGGCTGTAGGGTATTTTCTTAATTAGTGATTGATGTGGGAAGGCCCAGCCCATTATGGGTGGGGCCACCCCTGGCCTGGTGGTTCTGAATTCTGTAAGAAAGCTGAGCAAGCCATGTGGAGTCAAGCCATGTGGAGCAAGCCAGTAAGCAGTGTTCCTCCATGGCCTTTGCTTCAGTTCACGCCTTCAGGTTCCTGCCCTGTTTGAGTTCCTCTCCTGGTTCCCTCCATGATGGATTGCTATCTGGAAATGAATCCCAATAAACCCTTTCTTTCCCAGCTTGCTTTTGGCCATGGCGTTTGCCACAGCAATAGAAACTCTTTAAGACACCAGGACACAGGTAGTCTGGGGCATGTGGTGAGTCTCCTCGTTAAATGGGTAGAGAACTCAGAAGACAGAAGTTGTGATTCTTAAGAAAATATCTTGCAGGCACAGGCCTGTAATCTCAGCTTTTCGGGAGTTGAGGCAGGAGGATTGCAAGTTCAAGGCCTGCCTGGGCAATGTAGGTAGATTCCTGCCTCAAAATACAAAGTCTGAAACTCTCATTGGGCCACACACACTCCTTCAGAAAGATTGAGGAGAGCAGAAGCAGGAAAGAGGGTCAGTAATTGTTGGGAAGGAAATAAGGCCCTAACTTGATAAAGGGCTGGGCATGTAACTCGGTATGTAACCCTTGCCTAGCATGCATGAGGCTGTAGGTGCACTGTCTACACTAGAAAAAAAAAATAATGCAGGAAAATATTGGTAGCAGAGTTGGTTATTATAACCTTTTCTCTTGGTGGGAGCAGGGGAGCTAACCCAGGAGCTGGCACATGCTCAGTCAGCATCGCACCACTGAGCTGCAGTCCCACCTGGGCTGTGTTTAGAACGTATACTCCAGTTGCATAGCTTGTGGTGACCGCCACTGATCCTCAGGCCTGTCCTTGTTCCAAGCTGAAACACCGCCCAAAGGGGACAATCCTTTCTGCACCTCTTCACTCCATGCCTCTGGACACCACTGTTCTATTGTCTGTCTCTGAATTCGACTCTCATCTCATTGGTGGAATCGTCCTTTTGTGACTGGCTTGTAATGTCTCCTGGCTTCGTTCACGTCAGCACATGTCAGAATTTCCTTTTTTTTTAAGGCTGGATGGTAATCCCGTGTATGGCAGCTGTCTTTTTGGAGTTAGACATCTAATAGTTGGCACAAGAGTAGAATAAGGGCAGGAGGCAGGGACTGAGGAGGGCAGAATACCAGGAGCCAACCCCTAGGCAGGTGGAGAGGGACAGGTTAGAGCAGTGGTCCTCAGCCTTCCTTACGCTGCGACCCTTTAATACAGTTCCTCATGTTAGGTGACCCCCACCATAAGATTATTTCACTGTAATTTTGTGACTGTTATGAACCACAATATAAATATCTGATATGCGACCCCTGCAAAATATCTGATATTTGACATCCCCCGAAGGGGCCGCAACCCACAAGTTGAGAACCACTGAGTTAGCGGGTCTGGGCCTTGCTGTGGCAAGCTTTGGGGTCCTCCCTGTAAGGATGGGGTGCCCCTATCACTGCAGTGTCCTGGCCTGCACTTGAGAAGGGCCATCCGGGCCGTGCTGTCCTCTGAACTGGCTGTTCTTATTCCCACATGGTGGCGCGTCCTGGTAACTTTCAGGAGTCCTCGGTGCTACCGCATCATTGCCGCCGTGCACATCTTATTCATCACCACGGCTCTCAACACGCGGTGGATTGTTTGTTGTCTGCATTTGATTTCTAGGAAGCACATTTAAAAAAAAAATAGGGAAGAGCTGCAGGGCTCTGAGTTGATCTGGTTAGAATCATGTTTCAAGAATCAAATTGCTTATGCAATAAGTTGACTCTATTTATTGTCAGCTGAGACCTGGTAGGGGGTGTCTTTCCTAGTTCTGGAAGAAGACGTCCTCCTAGTGAGAGGTGGCCACAGTACTCTTCTCAGGAGCATCTTAGGCTTTGTGCAGAAGGACTTTGAATAATGCTCCCATCTTCCAAGACGTTCATTTGGACTTGCACTGGCCAAGGAGTTTCTAGCTCTCTAAGTACAGAGTCTCCCCCTTGCTTGCAAGGTCTGCTCCCTGGGAATGAATGAAATGAAGAAGGAGCAGGAAGAGTCAGGAGCATGCTTCCCATGGGCAGGGAGGGTCTGGATGCACAGCCGGGGGAGCAGAAGCACGCTCACCGGGAGAGGATGTGTCGGCACTGAGCCTTAATGGCTGCAGGTTCCATACCTGCAGATCCAACCAACATGGAGCAAACAAACAAACAAAAAACAAACAGAACAACAGTAAAAAACCCCTTCCGTCTGTCCTGGACACGTACAGACTTCTTGGTGTTCCGTAAACATGTGCTATGAGAATTCTGTGTCATTTGCTTTGTATCGAGCAGCATGAGGAATCTAGAGATGACTTAAGGTATTTGGGAGGAGTGTGGAAGTAACCCTGCAAATACTACACCATCTTAGATAAGGAATTTGAGCAGCCCTGGACTCCGGAGTCTTTGGGGAGGCCCTGGATCCAGCCCCCTGCAGACACAGAAGGGCTGCTGTATTTTGAGGACCACTTAGTTAATGGTTTAGATTTGGAAAATGAAAACGGGCATCCTTTTGGAAACGTCAAAGATCACTAAAGGGGAAGTGCAAAACATTTGCTAATCAAAACGTGGTGCGTGTTTTTAAAAGTCGGGAGCCGTAGGAGCGAATCCTCTCCCTTAAGCCCCTCTATTGTCCCCCGTTCACTCCTCTCGGCTGCACTTTAGAGGCAGCACACCCTGCTTTGGAGGGGAAAGGATGAAGAGCTCAGGACACTGGTCACTTGCCAGGGTCACGCCAGGTGCCGGGGTGCCAGCAGGCGGCTCGGCTGGAGGCTCTGACAGAATGTACGTTCGGAGTGTTCTTTCTGACGCACGGACTCTTATCCGTGCCCTTGACTGTGGCTGGTGTTTTGCTTTCTTGTGTTCTGCCTCCCTGTTTGCTTTGTCTCTGCCGAGTGGATTTTCTGAAGGGGAGGAAATGTTCCCGGGTGGGCCAGATTAGTGTCTTCCTGGACTTCATGCCAAGGTGCCAAAGCTCGTGCCAGCTTGTTTTCTCCAGGCAGAGGACTCACGGGGTGCTTCAAGGAACATCTGGGAGGCAGCCCGGCAGGAGGAAAGTGTGAACTTTCTGGGTTTACACTCGAGGTCAGGGTTGTTAAACTTGTTTTCAGTAGCTCGGCATTTCCTTGGAACAACGCCGGCTGGAATTTTCCACATGGGGTTCACCTTTAGAAGTGGAGAGGGGTGCCAATTAATGTTTGTTCCCTTGTCATGGAGAGACTGTCATTAGGTTGTTGATGTAGTTTTTTTTTTTTTTTTTTTTTTTAAGTAATTTTGCTTATGTACAAATTTTCCTTGAAAGAATGTATTCTTCCTTTTGTGGTGTGTGTTACTGGGTAGGTGTTTTAAAAGCAAGGGAATGCTATGACCAACTTTTAGATCCAGTATGTTTTGAAGCTACAAGTGAGTTCTTTTTGGAGTTGAATGTGTAGTCCCAGTTATTCAAGAGGCTGAGGCAGGAGGATCATTTGATCCCATGAATTTGAGACCAGCCTGGGCGATATAAGGAGAACAAAGAAAGAAAAGCAAATTAAAAATGGAATCCTAAAAGCGAAGATTGCCTGACTTCCGGTTAGATTAACTTGTTGATAGAGATCACCTGGAGGGGGTGCTTCACAACTGTCTGAGTGAGTTCTCTTCTAATAGATGAAGAGATGCTGAGACGTGAGGGTCACAGAAAGATAATCCTGGTAACTTTCAGATAACACCTTAGTGAGCAGAAAGGGGCGTCATGGAGCAATTGCTGTGACCGCCTTGAGCTGTGTGCCACCCTGAGGGCTCTTTCCCTCTTTTTACGAGACTCTCACTGGTGGGTGAGTTCTACTGTGTGTGTGTGTGTGTGTGTGTGTGTGTGTGTGTGTGTGTGTGTGTCCGTCCGTCCGTCCGTCCTGCTAGTGTAGTGAGGTCCCAGACGGCTCAGCTAAGGGGCTGTTTTTCCTCCGGCTTCTCTGCCACGAGTGAGCATCTAATACAGTGGTTCTCAGCATGTGGGCTTCGACCCCTTTGGGGGTTAAATGACCCTTTCACATGGGTCACCTAAGAGCATCAGAAAACACAGATATGTGCATTGCTCTTCATAACAGCCAAACTCCACTTATGAGGTGGAAATGAAAACAGTTTTATGGTTGAGGTCACCACAACATGAACTGTATTAAAGGGCCGCAGCATTAAGAAGGTTGAGAACGACATCTAATTTATCTAGATTATTTGGGTCTGGCAATGATCTTGCTTTAAGAACTACAGGCTGAGGACCACTTATCTGAAATGTTTGGAATTTTTTCTTGTTTTGGAATATTTCCATAAATGTTATGAAATATTTTAGGGATGGAACCCATATTTAAACATGGAGCTCATTTGTCTCGTATGTACATACATACATACTTCTCTACCATTTTCTGATCCTGATTTTACTTCTGAATTTATATTCCTCAGGGGTGTGTGCGTGCGTGCGTGCGTGCGTGTGTGCGTGCGTGCGTGTGTGTGTGTGCAGGTCACTTGTCCCTGTTTTCGCCTTGTTTGCTAAGGAAGAGGTTTTTTCATTATAAGGTTTTTTTTTTAATTAAATTTGTTATTTGACATTTTCTGATTACTCTTGCCTCCCGCTTTGTTCACCCCTCCTCCCCTGTGAGTCTCCTTCCCACAGTCGTGTCTTCATTTTGTCTGGTGACTCGAGGTTTCACTGGGATTGACTGTGTGACCACGTGTTTGGTTATTCATGGTGGATTCACCCGTGGGACTCAACTGTGGACAGTGGTTCCTCCTCTCCTCGAGTCTTTCTTTCGATAGCCCGTAGTTCGGCAGGGAGAGGTAGGGCCCCAGGAGCCCCTTCCCCATCCATAACTAATGGGCAGAACCAGTGTTGTGCGGGTATCCACAGCTGCCGTGTGCTCATGGTTCCAAAGGCTGTGTCATCCCCAGAAAAGAGCATCTCGCCGCCCTCTCCTGTCTACCGGCTCGCACTTCACACCCACTCTTCAGTGCGCCCTGAGCCTTAGAGGGAGGATGGCGGTGTAGACGTTGTCTACACCTATCTGAGCGCTCACCTATCACCACTCCTAGCGTTCTGAGCAGCCATGGGTCTCTGCATGCACTGCTGTTCACTGTAAAGAGAATCTCCTCTCATGAAGAGGGAGACAAGTGTTTGTAGCTATAAACATAGGTGTTTAGACGGCTGTTTGATGCTCTGTCCATTTAAGTAGACAGCAGTAGCAAGGTCACCCCAGGCCTATGACCTCTGAAACCCTACATTTTTTTTTTTTTACCATGTTTATAGTACCATACATGGGTTCTCTTCTACAAAAAGAGTTTTAAAAAATATTTAACTGTACGTGTATGCGTGTACCCTGTGTGTGCAGTAGCCCTTGGAGAGCAGAAGAGGTATTAAATCCTCCGGATCTGGAGTTAACCAATGGTTGTAAGCCCCCAGGTGGGTGCTGGAGACTGAACCCAGGTTTTCTGCAAGAGCAGTCAGTGCTCCTAACCACTGAGCCATCTCTCCAGCCCCCAGTAGAGATTTTACAACAGTAAAAAGTCCTGAGGACTATGATGAGCTCTTGCTGACTCCTCATCAGGATCAGGGCTTGCCTAGCTTGCTTCATTTTGTCTCTAGATGCATTTTTTTTCTACCCTGAAGGAGTTTAAAGAAAATCCTAGAAGTTGTAATATTTCAACCCTATAAACTCAAATATTCTCAAAAGTTTGGCTATTCTTTTGTCACTGCGGTGTTGTCTCTGAAATGAAAGTTAACTGGCACCTCTTGGTGTCTCTTGAACTCAGTCTTGGGCTTCCTGCTTGCTCATAGATCTGGCTGATTCCACTCATAGCATCAAGAACTTGATTGACATTGTGCCAGGCAGTGGTGGCTCACACTCGGGAGGCAGAGGCAGGAGAATCTTGGAGTTTGAGGCCAGCCTGGGTCTACAGAATGAGTTTCAGGACAGCCAGGGCTACGCAGAGAAACCTTGTTGCTTCATAAGTCTTCCCTAGTTGGACAACCCCACCCCTCTCTACCCCCATTCCCCTTCAAATGTCATTATTGGATGAAGAAATTAGGCCCTGAAGGATGTTCTCTGCTCTTTCCTTCCTCAGCTATTAGCTCTGTGTTCAGTCGTCCATCCTTACTTCTTCCCTCCCTCCCTCCCTCCCTCCCTCCCTCCCTCCCTCCCTCCCTCCTTCCTTTGGTTTTTCGAGACAGGGTTTCTCTGTGTAGCTTTGTGTCTTTTTCCTGGAACTCACTCTGTATCACTCACAGAGATCCTCCTGCCTCTGCCTCCCCAGTGCTGGGATTAAAGGCGTGTGTCACCACTGCCCAGCCTTGGATTTTTTTTTGAAACAGGATATTTCTCTGGTAGACCTGGATGTCCTAGAACTTACTCTGGCACGGCCTTGAACTCAAGAGATCTGCTTGCCTCTGCCTCTCGAGAGCTGGGATTAAAGGCGTGTGCCACCACCTCCCGGCCTAATCTTCCTATTTCATGAAAAGTGGAGGATCAAAGCTTTTGTTTAGTCTTCCTACTTGGTTTATGGAGGGGGTGCACATTGTCTATATGTCTTTCTCTTGGTGGTGGCAGGTTGGTGAGATCCCTGGAGTGTTTTAAGTGTATGTTAACTATACTTTCAACTCACCTATCCTTTTTTCCCCCCTTTCATCCAGTGTATCTGCCGTTGAAATGATTGTGTTTCCTGTTTGGTTGTTGGCAGGCCTTGAGACCTTCCTCTACCTTTTGAACGTCTGGACTTCTTTGCTGATAGCTGTCTCCCTGCTTGTCGGCTGTCTGTTGTCTGTGCCTCCTCTGTCTCTGTTTCTACTGATAGGTTTGTTATTTGGTTGCTTCCCGTTTCCTCCACCCCATCTATCCCTGCTTCTGTGAGGGGTGTCTGGGGCTAATTCAGTGATGGAGTCATTTTTTGAATTAGAAATTAAGAATCTGTTTGACTTTGGGTGCCTGAGATTGACTTTGTCTGACTTCACATGTTGTAAATATTTTTAAAGGATTTATTTACTTGTGTATATGAGTGTTCTATGTGCATATGTGCATGACAGAAGAAGCCATCAGATTCCATTATAGATGATTGTGAGCCACTGTGTTATTGCTGGGAATTGAACCTGGGTCCTCTGGAAGAACAGCCAGTGTTCTTAACCGCTGAGCCATCTCTCCAGCCTCTATTGTAAATATTTTTTAATGATTTATTTCTTCTGAGGAGAAAGGATAAGACATTTATGTCCAGAGTTATTTATAAAACAGAAAAAATCCAGCATATCTAATGACGTTCTTGTGAGGATAATTGCTTTAGATTTACAGATTAGGTCTGGTAGTGTCTGCTTTCAGAATGTGGGGATTCCAAAAATAAATGTTTTTCTTTTGGTCCGACAGTGTCCTTCTATTTGTTATTTGTTAGAGTTTAAAAATTTTTTAAGACCTTTTTCATTTTTGAGACAAGTCATGTATAGCCAAGGCTGACCCTGAAGCCCCATGTAGCTGACCTGGTTAGCGTCATCTGCCACCTTCACATAACCCAGAAGCACTTGGGAAGAGGGAAGCTTGGCTTAGCTAGCCTCCGGCAGACTGGCTGCCTGCGGGCATGCGCGTAAGACATTTTCTTCATTGCTCATTGGTGTGGAAAGGCCTATCCTAGTGTGGGTAGTGCCACCCCAAGGCAGGAAGGCCTGGGATGTCTAAGAAAGGTAACTGAGCCAGCCAGAGGAAGAAAGCCAGTAGGCAGGGTCGGCTTCGGTTCCTGCCTTGGCTGCCTTTGCATTACAGGCATGCACCGCCATGTTTGGTGCTGGAGACGGGGCCCAGGGCCCTGAGCGTGCCCGGCAGGCAGGCAGGCGCGCTATGTCCCCAGCTCTTTACCCTACTGGCCGTGTGTGCCGGGAATGCTTTGTGCCTGTGTCATTTTGCATTAAAAAGAGTGGCGAGGGACAGGAGGGTGCTGGCCCTTGCCTGCCACACTTTTTCTCACCCCTCTGGCGTCTACATGGCTTTCAACAGTAGATGGTTAGTGTATAGTGCATAGAGTTTTGTTAATTCATCTTAACAGTCGTTTTGTTAATTCATAGGAACAGATCTGAACTATGAACACGGCGCCCGTTTCATAGTACATTGGGACTTGGGAGGCTGGAAGAGACTCTGCAGGCAGTTGAGTGTTTATTAGGTAGAGAGAAACAGTTACTTAAAAAAAAAAAAAAAAAACACAACAAAAAACTGAAGCTTAGACCCAGTTATTTATGGCTGTGTTCGTGCAGAAGCTGAAGGTGTAGACAATGAGATGCTTGTTTTATTTCCTCACGGATCCCCCCAGAGGAAAGCCAGAGAGAACGGCTATCCTCTGCCGCTGCTCTGAGCTCCCATCCGCTGTGATGTCACAGGACACGGGGCCCCCAGCGTCACAAGCATGGGTTGTGGGGTTGGCTTTTTTCTTTCCTTTTTTTACTTCTTGTCTAGAAAAATGGTAATAGTAATAATAATACCTACCTTGTGATGTTTTTATAGAGTGAGTTAAAGATACAGTATGCCCAACTCAGTGCCTAACGCATGCCAGGCATTCAAGAATGGCCTCAGCCAGCCGCCTCTGCTGGTTCCCACGTAGGAATTATCACTCCTTGGTTTTCTGGTCTTTGTTTAGGTTTCTAATACTGACTCTCTAAGTCTGATTTTTTACAATGGACTTATAATTTTCTTGGAAGTCGTTTTCTGCAGAATGAGAGAGCAGTATAATTTTGCTGGCCTGCTTTGTTACAGTTCACAGTTACTAGTTTAGGCTATCACAGCTGCTGTAACAAAATCTCACAGACTTGACTAGGGACGTAAACAATAGGACTTTTTTTCCTTCAGTTCCATAGACTGTTAAGTCCATGGTTAGGGTGTGGAGGGCCCCAAAACAGCTTGACCACACAGCAGCCATGACAGGCTTAGGGGCCTAGACACAGCTTCTGTGACAGGCTTACTGGCAGGCAACACCCAGATCCAGGAAAAGCCTTAAGCTGATACCACCCAGGGATCTACCCCGGGGTGAGGAAGTACCTGACATCCCAAACATTCCAACTATTTGATAAGGTGGCCAGATGTCCTTGAGTCTAGCACACACTTATTTTTGTTTTACAGATACCCTAGACAATTGTCAGTCAATCAGGGTCCTGGACCCTGGAAATCCTCTCACCCAACCTCTGCTATGATAAAAACTCTGCCCCAGAGCTTGGGACTCTTTGTTTTCACTGCTGTATCAGACAGACCGAGAGATCAAGCTCAGAGCTTGAAATAAAGGCTTTTTGCTTTTACATGAGGAATTCGGTATCTGTGGTGGTCTTTTGGGGGTTCTCGTGATCTGGGCATAACAAGGGTACAACTGAGCTGTTTCAAATAAGGCCTTTCTCCTTGGTTTGTGGATGACCACCTTCTTGCCGTATCCTCCCAAGGCCTTTCCTTGGTTCGTGAACATCTCTGGTATTTATGATATGATGCCGGTCCTGTTGGGTTGGGGGCCCCACCCTATGCTCTCATTAACTTAATTGCTCCGGGAAAGCTGTTTCTAGAAATACAGCCTTGACATGTGGACATCACCATATGAATTTGGGGAGATACATTCAGGCACTGACAGCAGGTCTCTGTTTAGTCTTGGAGGGGTACAGCAGGAAGGATGAAATATTCCCCCAGTATTCAATAATTATGTCAGATGTGTCCAAACCACTGTCCATGGGCTGCAGATGACCATGATATCTAGGAATATGGTCCACACAAAATTATAAAGTAAAACATTTTGAGATTTTTGTTTTTGGTGACTTTTTGTTGGTAACTTAGTTACACTTTAAAAAAAAATCTATTTGCTGGGCGGTGGTGGCGCACGCCTTTAATCCCAGCACTCGGGAGGCAGAGGCAGGTGGATCTTTGTGAGTTCGAGGCCAGCCTGGTCTACAAAATGAGTTCCAGGAAAGGTGCAAAGCTACACAGAGAAACCCTGTCACCAAAAAAAAAAAAAAAAAGGAAAAAAAAAAACCTATTTGTATAGGTGCACTCATGTTCTAGCGTATGTGGAGGTCAGAGTTCTATCCTTCCACCACATGGGTTCCAGGGATTAAACTGAGGTTGCTAGACTTGGTGGCAAGCTCCTGTACCTACTGAGCCATCTTGTTGGCCTCCCATTGCTTGGTTCTAGATGTGAACTTTGTAAATGAGAACCTCAGTGTTGCATAGGTTGGCTTCTAGAAAAGGTGGAAAACTTTCTCATTTTCTCTTCTTCGGCTTTCTCAATGCTATCAGTGTAATGTGGTGACTTTCATACAAGTCCTGCAGACAGAAATGTATTTATGTGTGCATACAACTCACAATGGATTCCCAATTCAGTGGCTACTCTTACTAGGGAGGCATGCAGTCCGTTTTGAATTTTGTTTCTTTGGTTTGCTTGTTTTTTTGTTTTTTTAAGTTCTAGTTTTGAATTCTCGGGAAGCCACTGCCACAGTGCAGACTCAGAACTCTGTGCCGTGTGACTCTAGGGTCATGGACGTGCACCAGCCTGTCTTGTTCTGTGGCACTCATGAAGCCCATCCGAAGGCTTCTCTGCAGAGGAAATTCAGTTTGGAAAGTTTGCCTGCCACTTGGCAACTTTTGTAGGAAACAGACCCTGGGGTGGAAATGTTTCCTCACTCCAATTGTCTTTGCAGGGAGAGGCATGCCTGAGGACTTCCACTCACAAGCACGGCAGAGGCATTTCAGTCACACTGTGGCCCGGGGATGGCTTTTATGTGTTAATTTTCCTTTTTAGTTGTGGAGTTTCTTTCCTTATTTTGAGCATTGCAGAGAAGCACTCTTTGTAACAGTGAAAGTCTTTGTCTCAGTCACCCCCCCATCCCTGCCACCCTCCTCACCTTCCTTCACCCCCACTCCCACCCTCCAACCACCTACCCCCCACCTTCCCCAACCCCTATGACAAGGTTTCTCTTTGTAACTCTGGCTGTCCTGAAACTCACTCTGTAGACCTGGCTGGCCTCGTACTCACAAAGATCTGCCTGCCTCTGCCTCCCGACTGCTGGGATATTAAAGGCGTATGCTACCAAGTCTGGCTATCTCAAGCCATTTTTTAAAAAATATATTATTTTTAAGTGTATGGGTGTTTTATTTGCATTTATGGCTGTGTGTCGTGTGTGTGCATGGGGTCCAGGAGATTAGAAGAGTCAGATCCCCTGGAACTGGGGTTATAGACAGTTGCGAGCCATCCTGTAGGTGCTGGGAAATTGAACCCTGGTCCTCTAGAAGAGCAGCCAGTGCTCTTAACCACTGAGTCGTCTCTCTAGCTCCTGTCTCAACTCTTAATTCCACAGGGATATATTGGGGTTGGGACTTGATTATAATTTTATTCATGTTATCTAAATTACCAGTTGAAGCTGTTAGTAGTTAAGTCTTAGCTCCTGGGAGCTCAGATGGCATGATAGTGAAAACTTGTGTCCCAAGATGGAGAGATGGTTCAGCTGTTGAGAGCAATCACAGCTCTTGCAAGTGACCCGGATTTGGTTCCCAGCTCCCATGTTCGGCAGCTTCCAGATGCCTGTAACTTCAGCTGTAGGGGATCAGACGCCCTCTTCTGGGCTCTGTGGTCAACTGCACTCAGTGTACAACACCCCCCCCCCCAATATACATTTAAAAACAATCCAATCTTGGGGCTGGAGAGATGGCTCAGAGGTTAAGAGCACTGGCTGCTCTTCCAGAGGTCATGAGTTCAATTCCCAGCAACCACATGGTGGCTCACAACCACCTGTAATGAGATCTGGTGCCCTCTTCTGACCTGCAAGTGTATATGCAGACAGAACACTGTATACATAATAGATAAATAAATCTTTAAAAAATAAATAAAAAATAAATAAAAACAATCCAATCTTTAAAACAAACGAAACATCACCTGTATTTGTGCATCTGGCAAGATGCATGAAGAAAGGGTTGCAGGTTGAACCTGAACTCCTGCTGAATGCAGGCAGACAGCTCTTAGCATGTACTAGACATAGGGACCGTGTAGGTGGTATAAAGAGTCTCCCTTTTTGCGGGAGGACCCCATCGTTTGCGGTTCCCTCCTCATTTGATGTGTGACCCAGGACAAATCATTTGAGCTCCCACTTCCCTTTTCTGTCTTGAATCCGGGTCCGGAGCTCTCTTCTCTCCCTCTCGCCCCGTCCTCCCACCGAATGAGGAAGTCGCTCTGAAACAACATGGCAGAGTACTGGAGGCTGATAAGGATGGTTCCTCTTCCCTTTCTTCTTCTTCTTTTGTTTGCTCAGTGGCCTGGTTGGTTTTATTATGATGGTCCACAAAGCCCCACCCACTCCAGCTCTGCAGGCTCACGGGCTGTGGATGAACTTCGTACCTTTGTAAAGTGGCTCCTGCTCTCCAGATGCCAGGGTGCCATTCCGGCTACTGTCACCTACACAGCTGCCGTCAAGGGCACTGAAGGGACAGGGACACGCAGGTCAGAGGCAGGCAAACCACCTGAGCCGTGTCAGCCATGGTGTGCCACAGCCCGCTGAGGGGCCAAATAGGTGCCTGGTGTCTCAAGTTGAGGTAGTGAAATATCAGAGAAGAAAGAGAAAGAGAAAAAAAGAAGAAGCTGAGATGGATGGGCACGTGGAGGCTGGACTTGGGTGGTTTGATTTTGTTTTAAAATGAGCTTTCCCTGTACGGAGAGATGTGGGGACCCGGAAGGGCTGGAGGGTTCTGGACACCACCTAGGAACCACGAGGTGTAAAGGAGGAAAAACAAGAAGAGCCTCTGATGGCAGGGCTAACGCTTGGCGAGCCCCAAATGGACCATCTGGAGAGGCGCACCTGGAGGGAGCGAAGGTCAGGGGTCGTGAGCTGTAGGTGCAGGACCCAAGTCCGGACCTGTGAATGGAGACACTGGGCTGCGAACCACATGGCTGGTTCCCCTGTGCTGAGGCAAAGACTGGATGTAGTGAGGATACAAGTATGCTCCTCTGAGTGGTGCCAAGGGGTTGGGTACTTTGTGTTATTTAACTCCTGATTTTCCTTGTGAAGTAGTCTCTCAGGTCTTTCCTCGTCTTACCCTAACTGCCCACTCAGAACAGCGGCCTAATTTAACATTGTGGTCTTCCTTTCCATGGGCACAGATCACAAGTGCAGATGGAGCCCTCTGGCACTTTACAGGTTGATCCTCCATCCAAATGCTCAGGGCCTGAAGTGTTTGGGATCCTTTTGGCTTGTGGACTATTGCATTGTGGGAATGGGTGCTTGGTCTAGGCATGAAGTTCATGTACCTTCTCCCCACAGTCTGCGTTTTTCTTATACTGTGTTTTAAGTTGTGTGCATGAAGAAAGTCTGTAAATACGGAGCCATTGGACATCAGGCAGGTGTGGGATTGTATACTTGTGACATCATGGCACAATTCAGACTTGGGGCCTTTGTGATTAGCAGTTTCCGATGAGGGACACTAATGTGTATTTCCAAGATCTTTGGGTGCAGTTACATTCAGGGAGAGGACTGTGAGTAACACAGAGAAAGGAACCTCATTTTTTTTTTTTTTTTTTTTTTTTAGCAAAACATGCCTGCTTTGGGATAAATAGTTTCTGTCTGCTGACCCACGCTTGCTCTGGGTGACTCTGTCCAGGAGTTTTAGTGTCTCTAAGCTTTGTTTCCTCCCATTTGGAAACGCGACTGACGACAACTTTTCAGGGACTCTACCCGTGTTGTCCATGCCCTTGGCTGAGCCTCTGCCCTCACTAGAGGCCGGACACAGTCCCCACGTCAGGTGTCTTTCCAGTGGAGAATGTGTAAGGCTCCTTGAGAAGACAGAGGTGGCTGGCACAGCTACGCTTTTGTTAACACTGTTGCTTAATGCTTTGGTAGTATAGTGAGAATTTTAATTACCTTGAAAAGAAATTAACTGATGGATTGCATATGATTTCATGCTTTTGTGTGTGTGTGTGTGTTTTTTTAATAACATGCACCGTAAGAACTCTTTTTCTATGCACTTGAGGGGTATTGCTGTAAATGTCACAGGACGTCCATCTGTAGAGGATGATTTCCAAGGCTGCTCCCGGCTGGGTCGAGCTCTGCTGCTCCCAAGTGGTAACATCCTTGTACAGTCAACAGGGCTTTGCAGCGGGCTCTTCCCCTGTGAACTTGGGCTTTAGGACCTCTTGGGGACTCTTGTTCTCGCAGGGTGCACAGTGAGAGCCTGTGGGCACTGAGTCCACTGTCTGGGTGGGGTTGGTTCTGTGTTGGGATAGCTGTGTAACCGCCAGCTTCTCTGTCACGGAGCGGAGGTGGAGATGAGTGGGCATCGTCAAAGCAGGCAAGATGGCCACAGCGCATGTAAGGGTGACCCCTCTCGGTCAGCTGGCCTGTCCTGTGGTGGTGGGATTAGTCCCCTGCAGATGCCCACGCTGCAGGAGGAGACTCTGGTTTTACTGGAGGCAGCCAGGCTCCCTGACCATGACATCAGACACACATAGACTCACATATGGCAGGAGCTGGGAAATGAGTTCATGTTGTCGAAATTCCCTTCTGTCTCCTGATCTGTGTGTGTCTGTCTGGACGCAGGGGCAACGCTGGAGGAGATCAACCAGCACTGGGACTGGCTGGAGCAGAACCTGCTGCATACCTTGTCGGTCTTTGACAACAAGGACGACATCGCCAGCTTTGTCAAAGGGAAGGTGAAGGTAGGCCCGGATTTGATCGCTTCTCCCCGTCCGCTGGTCCCCTCCCGGTGCCTGAACTCTGCAGCTTCCTGACAGCGTCCACACACCGGCGACTTTTTTTTGTCATCTTACATAAAGCAAAGGGAATTGGGTTTGCCACCCTTGTGCCAAGTCCAGTCCAGCAAAATAACCCCAAACATTTTAAAACATCCATCCTTTGGCCTCCTCGTTTCTGTTTCAGGGAAGCATGAGGCCGTTTCGCTGCCGCTGGTTTTCGTTTTGCCGCGCGATGCGTTATCTGAGTCTCTGGATTCCTAGCTTGCGTTTGCAGTGGGTGACGTGGTGTCTGTGTAGAGGGAGCCTGCGCTCTCCTCTTCCTCAGCGTGGCTGCTTACTCTTCAACACTTGAACTGAATGGAGTCAAAGCCAGTGACAGGGAGGGAGGATTCAGAGGAGAGATGGTTGGTGTCGCCCGTGAGGCCTCATCTTACGCAGCGGCTCTTGCTGCAGTTATTGACGGTTAGCGTCAGGTCCTTAGAAGCCTCTGGGCAAGGAGAGGCCAAGTCAGTTTTCCTACAGCTTTCCTCCTTAGGGTCAAAACCCAGAACATCAATTGTCTTTTAAAAAGCAAGGAGCTATGATACCCCAAGTGTTCGGCCTGTTAGTAAAGGGTGGCAAAGGGAGTCTTAATTTATTAACTTACTAATATTTATTTATTATTTATTTGTTTATTGTTTTTCGGTATTCCAAGGCAGGATTTCTCTGTGTAGCCCTGGCTGTTCTAGAACTCACTCTGTAGACCAGGCTGGCCTCGAACTCAGAGAACTGCCCTTCTGAGTGCTGGGATTAGGGGTGTGCACCACCACTGCCTTGCTGGGAGTCTTAATTTAGAAGAATAGTATATAAGTGCTTTTGGGAGGCAGAGGGGCTGGAGGCCTGCCTAGGCTTCATAGCATGACCCTGTCTCAAATCACACACAAAAAACATATTCAAAAACGAAATGAGAGTCCCCTTTCTTTGGGGACTGAGGTTTACCTGTGGGATCAAGACATGCACATGGTCGCACATGCATTTAACGGCAGCATTCTGGAGGCAGAGGCAGGTGGGTCTCTATGAGCGTTAGACCAGGCAGAACTATGCCGTAGTGAGGAAAAACCACAACAAAAATACAAGCAGAGGCCATCCAAGCCCAGCCAGGACAGCTTGTTGACTGACATCCTCTAGCAGACCCCCAGGCTAGGGAGTCAGGTAGACCTAGGCCGCTGTCCTGAGCCCTCGACCTGCTCTGAGTGACTGATGGCATCTGCAGGGTCACACCACACAGGATAAGTGACAGAACTGCCTCTCTGTGTCACACACCACTGGCCCTTCTTCTTCTTCTTCTTCTTCTTCTTCTTCTTCTTCTTCTTCTTCTTCTTCTTCTTCTTCTTCTTCTTCTCCTCCTCCTCCTCCTCCTCCTCCTCCTCCTCCTCCTCCTCCTCCTCCTCCTCCTCCTCCTCCTCCTCCTCCTCCTCCTCCTCTCCTCCCTCTCTCCTGAACCCAGACTTTTGTACTTGTTAGGCAAGCCTCTACCACCGAAACACATCCATATTCCTTGTTCCTTCTGTCTGTGGAGATATGGTTTCATTTTGTAGCCCAGGCTGTCCTCTTGCCTCTCCTTGTTGAGGGCTAGACCCACCTTTCTCAGTCTGAAAGGACTGTAGTGATTTTCCTTTTTGAGTTAGGTATTTCATTTGATGGGCAGGAGTTCATTTCTGCCCCGGTGGCTTCCTAAAAGCTTGCATGGTGAGAGTACTTCTCTCCTCCTGGGCCTTATGGTGGGACCCCAGATAACCTGACAAGAGGGGGTTAACAAGGGAAAAATAAAGTTTTTTTATTATTAAACAAGATTTATTTATTTTGGAAATTAATGTATTTGTACCCATGTGAGTTTTTATGTGTACCACATGTGTGCAGGTGCCACCGAGGCCAGAAGAGGGTGTTAGATCCCATGAAACTGGAGTGACAGGTGGTTGGGAGCCACACACACCCCCATATGGGTACTGGGTCCTGAACCCAGGTCCTCTGCAAGAACAGTGGGCACTGTCTTTTGGGTCCCCCCACCTCCCGCAGTTTGTTTTAGTATTCACAGGGTACGTAAGCACAGCAGAGACTCAGCCGTGAGTAACTGTAAGAAGTGGTTAGCGGCTGGGCGGTGGCGTCGCACGCCTTTAATCCCAGCACTCGGGAGGCAGAGCCAGGCGGATCTCTGTGAGTTCGAGGCCAGCCTGGTCTACAAAGTGAGTTTCAGGAAAGGCGCAAAGCTACACAGAGAAACCCTGTCTCGGAAAAAAAAAAAAAAAAAAAAAAAAAGAAGTGGTTAGCACTTAGCCTGCCTGATAAGGCCTTTTGAGAAAAGAAGGGTGAGTTTGCAGAGGAGTAACCGAGGACAAGAGCCATGGGGCAGGTGGGCATGTGGAGCGCCTGTCTCCGAGGGGTTCTGTGGGCCCCTTGCAGCGCTGTCTCCAGGCTGGTGAGCATCTGAAGGGGTCTCTAGCGGTGACAAGTCAAAGCCTCTTCCTGGCCCGAGGAGGCCGTGCTCGTACAAATGGAGCTTCTTGCTGTCTTTGGGTCAATGCGGGGACAGAGTCTTTCTCGGTTGTCCTCAGCTCAAAATCATCCTTAGGCCAAAGCAAGCTTAGGAAAAACTTAGATTCTCAATACTTCGGAGCTGACGACTTTAAAAAAATAAATCATGTCTTTGCCCGGTGTGGAGGCGCAGACCTGTAATCTCAGCACTGGGGAGACTGAGGCAGGAGGCACACAAGCTAGAGACTAGCGTGGGCTACACAGGGTGTCAGAAGCCCGGGGTGCAGCAGACACGGTCTCAAAGGGTAAGACAGCCAAACCAAACCAAATGAGTCGAGTCCCCAGGAGGCTGGGCTGGGCTGGAGGAAGCTGAGGGTACAAGCGGACATTTGTCCTCCCCTTTTGCTGACCAAAGCTGAAGGTCACCTTCCTGTCATGTTCTGGATGTCTGGCCACTTCCGCAGCACCAGATACATCTTCAGCTGTGCCTGTGGACAGGTGCTGGAGCTCACGGGAGTGGAGGGGCTGGATGGCCCCTGTCCCTTTTGTACATGCCTTCCTGAACGCCTTCCAGAGCAGGGGTGAACCGAACATTTGTTTTCCATAAAACAGCCCCCCCCAAAAAAAATCTTAATTATTATCTTATGGTTCATAATGTCAAATGTAAAATAAAAACGTGATGAAGAAATTGAAAGTCACTTAATTTTCTAAGCTTTCAGATTGTGTGTATGTTTGTGTGTGTGTGTGTGTGTGAGAGAGAGACAGAGACAGAGACAGAAAGGGGGCGGGGGGGGGGGGAGAGAGAGAGAGAGAGAGAGAGAGAGAGAGAGAGAGAGAGAGAGAGAGAGAGAGGTGTAAACATGGGAATGCTCGCCCGTGCAGTACTTGGGGGGGGGCTGGAGGTTGCTGTTGGGGTGCCTTCCTCAATTGCTTCTTCATCTTAACTTCTCAGATTTTCATCTGTCTAATTTTTGAATCTGTGCGGGCTGGGGGCACGTGCACAGAGCACTGCACAGGCCAGAGGACGACTTGGGGGGCTCTTCTCTCCTCTGTTGTGTGGGTCCCAGAGACTGAACTCAGGTCTCAAGGCTTGGTGGCAGCCAGTCCCCTGCATCTCTCCAGTCCTTCTGCTTTAGGTTTTAGACAGGGTTTTTCACAAGCCTGGCGCTCTGTTTGGATGAGACTGACTAGAGACCCTGGGATCTGCCTGTCATCATCCCTCATCACTAGATATGGGAGTGGACTGCCACACCTGCTTTTACGTGGGCTGGGGATCCAAACCAAGTCCTCATGCTTGCCTAGCAAGCGTTCTTACCAACGAAACCATCTCTTCAGTCCAGCCTTTAGATTTATTAAAAAAAAAAAAATATTTTAATGTCAGTTCCCAGGTCTGACTTCTAAGATAGATTGCAGTGAATGGCCAAGTAACACACCCTTAAGTTGCCTTGTCTTAAGAACATGGGTGTTCATGGGAACAAATTATAACTAGATTTTTCAAATTAAGTCAAATACACAAGGCCTCTGAACTCTTCATAGCTGCTTCCCTGGAAAGATCAGAAGATAGATGTTTTGTTTCTTTATTTAAGATAGGGTCTCCCTGTGTAGCTCTGCTGGCCACATACACAATGTAGGTCCACTTGCTATGTGGACCAGGCTGCCCTTAAAACTCACAGAGAACAACCTCCCTCTTCCTCCTGAGTTCTGGGATTAAAGACATGGCATGTGCCACCACACCCAGCTTTTAGAAAGTGTTTATTTATTAACTCATTTATTGTATGCGTAGTTTTGTCTGCGTGTATGTCAGTTCATTATATGTGTGCCTGGTGTCCGCAGAGGCCAGAAGTGGGCATCGGGTCCTTTGGGACTGATGTTACGGATGGTTGTGAGCTGCCATGTAGAGACTGGGAATTGAACCCCGGTCCTTTGGTAGGGCAGCCAGTGTTCTTAACCACTGAGCCATCTCTGCAGCCCAAGGAAGATACTTTAATTGAAGAACCTAGCAGTGAGCTCCCAGGATGGGGAATCAGAGTTTTGTAACCACGAACTTTGACCTTTTAGAGGGACAAGTCTTACATTCTGTATCACGGGTGTACGTTCAGATTCTTTGTGCTGTCCGTGTCTTCACACCTGAAGGCAATGGAGGTACTTAGGACCTCAGGGAAGATTGACTTGATTTCCGTTCTCCCTCAGCAGAGTGTATGAAGGTACCGAAATGCGTTAGTTGCTAGGTTACTATCAATATTTCACATGGAAATGGTTTTACCGCATTTACTTGTGTACAAGAATATACCCGTGGCACAGTGTGTGTGGAGGTCAGAGGACAACTTGTGGGTGTCGGTTCTCTCTTTCCATCATGTGGGTATGGGGGAATCAAACCCAGGTCCTCAGGCTTGGCTGCAAGCACCTTTCCTCGCTGAGCCATCTCGGTGGCCCTAAACCAACATTTTTCATTTTAATGTGACAAGGAAGACAAATATTCAAGTGTTAATGTGTATCTCCAAAGTTCAAGAACAAGATTTGGTTGTTGCACCCTTGGGGGTTGGTTGTTTGTCTTCTGTTGGTCTAACAAACATCCGGGGAAATCTGGTGCCCGCCCGTCCTTCCTTCCTGCTTCCTGTCCTCTTCCCCTTCCGTTGAACGTTTGCCTGGCTGACCAGGTGAGTGTCTTTGTGTGCCCCAGGCTCTGATCGCCGAAGAGACCAGCAGCAGGCTGGCCGAACAGGAGGAGGAGCCCGAGAAGTTCCGAGAGGCGCTGGTGAAGTTCGAGGCCAGGTTCAACTTCCCGGAGGCGGAGAAGCTGGTCACCTACTACTCTTGCTGCTGCTGGAAGGGCCGGGTGCCCCGCCAGGGCTGGCTCTACCTCAGCATCAACCACCTCTGCTTCTACTCCTTCTTCCTGGGCAAGGAACGTAAGTGTGGCCGAGACAAGAGCTATTCGGTCCCGAATTCACAGATGCAGCCCTGGGGATGCTTAGCTACTCTCAGGTTTTAGTACTGTAGACGCTTTGAAAATGCAGTAAATGACTATATTCTTGTGTGTGTGTGTGTGTGTGTGTGTGTGTGTGTGTGTGTGTGTGTGTGTGTGTGTGTGTGTAGACAGCTGAGCATCAGCATCCATCCCCTCGGCTTCCTGACGGGATGTAATATGACCAGAGCCTCAGGCTCTACCACCATGACTTCCTTTCACCATAGATTGTACCCTGGGACTCTGAGCCCAAGGAGACACTGTCTGTCTTCAACTGCTCTTGGCAGGGAGTCCTATTATGGTGTTTTTTCCGTGTTCTTCGTTTGTCTTTCAAGGGAAGCCGGCTCCGGGGGCCCCCTCTTGAGCATCTTTGGTGAGCTTCCTGTACGTGGTGTGCCATTCTCCACTCAGCACACTGCTGCTCCAGGACCCTTTCACACCGTTCCCACACCATTCCGTCCCTCGCAGTGCACACTAGCCTGACCATAGGCATTCTTATTGTTTTTTTTTCTGAAATTCTCGTCAAATTGAATACTCTTCCCTTCCCCATGTTTACCCTGTTTATAAATGCCTGTTAATCCTTAAAAACCCAATTTTGATTTTGCCCCCTCCTGGAAGCTTTCCCTCCATGTAAATTGTACATGCTATGTGTTTGTGCTGGGTTCCATCCAATTGGTTTGTTTACGTGTTTGCCTGTCTGACTTATGTGAATGAGCTGCTTCAGTACAGGACATGGTAATGATTTTTCATTACTGGACCGGCATACCTGACAGAAACAGGGAAGCAGGATTTATTTGGTTTATAGTCTCCGAGGCTTCACACTTACATAGAACACGGAGGCACCGGGAAGCTGTGTCAGGGGAGCCTCCCATTTCACTGTGGACAGGAAAGAGCCAGGGCCAAGGTGCTTCCAAAGACCCGCCTCCCCCAAAATAATAGCACCATCAGCATGGGACCAAGCCCCGACATGTGAAACCTTTTGAGGTACATTTCATATCCAAACCATTACATTGCAGACCATTATATTGAGCTCTTCACAGCAGTTACTTAATAACTGGAGTTGGTGGTATAAATGAACTAAGGTGTGTGTGTGTGTGTGTGTGTGTGTGTGTGTGTGTGTGTGTGTGTGTGTGTGTGTGTGTGAAAACACAGAAGCAGCTAAGTAACTTCCTGTCGAGGGTGACACAAATGGTGTCTTTGAAAATTATCGGAGCCCTGGAAACAGTGTTGCTAGGTAGATAGCAATGGCAGGAATGTTTGTTAGCTATTCGATTCAAAGAGAAATCATTTTCAGGTATTTATTCATGATCTCCTGGCTGGCTAAGTATTCTTGGGAAAGCCTGCGCACGGTTAACTTGGCATTCCAGAATGATGTTCCCTGGGTGTGTGCAGTCCTCGGGGCAGTGCAGTAGCCAGCATCTTGGGAAGTTTCACACACATCTGTGAGAAACCACTGGAATGAGGCTGAGTTCCACACGGCCCTACACAGGGCTCCCTGCCCTGGCTCAAAAGACATTTGCAGTTTTGCTAAAGGAGAGCTTTGCCCGTCATCTGCTGCTTCATTCAAGCTGGCTCCCGTTTCACGGTCGATGCGTGTCTTGTCCTCCTCTCTTACAGTTAAACTTGTGATCCCTTGGGTGGACATCCAGAAGCTGGAGCGAACGGCCAATGTCTTTCTCACGGACACCATCCGGATCACCACACAGAATAAGGAGCGTGACTTCTCCACGTTCCTCAACCTGGATGAGGTGTTTAAGATCATGGAGCAGCTGGCAGATGTGACCCTCCGGAGGCTACTGGACAATGAGGTCTTTGATTTGGACCCTGACCTGCAGGAGCCTAGCCAGATCACCAAAAGGTAGGGCTTCAGCTCCCAGGTGTCCCTCAGCTGCTCAGGGGACTGGTGCTTGTGTTCACCCTTCATGTGTGCCTGTGCTCTTGATAGCCTTAGGTACATCGTTTTCCTCCATCTGCCTCAGTCATTGGTTCCAGGATGTCCTGGACATCCAATCCACAGCTGTACAAGGCCCTTCTGTAAAATACTGTAGTGCCTGCACATGGCCTGTGCCATGCCCAGATACTGTGCAGCATCTCTAGAGGACTTGTCATGCCTCATACAGTGTCGATGTTATGTAAATAATTGTCCTATTGTACTGTTTAGGGAAGAACGGTAAGAAAAAATGCATGCCTTTTGTACAGAGAGGACTTCCCTTCTGAATATTTGATTGATGATTGGTTGGATCCAAGGCTACAGAGCCTGTGAACACTGAGGGCTGATGTACCAGATGTATGTTTTTATGGTGATGTCACTCACATTTGCTTCTGTGGTTAATCTTTTACTTCTCTATTACATTTTTTTTGTTTGTTTGTTTTTTGTTTTTTCGAGACAGGGTTTCTCTGTGTAGCTTTGCGCCTTTCCTGGGACTCACTTGGTAGCCCAGGCTGGCCTCGAACTCACGAGATCCTCCTGCCTCTGCCTCCCGAGTGCTGGGATTAAAGACGTGTGCCACCAACCCACCAACGCCCGCTCTATTACATTTTTTATTTTGTTTGAGTGTGTGTGTGTGTGTGCTGCACACACACTACTGCATGAGTGTGGAGGCCAAAGGACAACTTGAGAGAGTCAGTTCTCTCCTCCATCATGTGATGGTCGTCATGACCATCATCGTGGTCAAGCATGATGAAAATGTCTGTACCCACCAAGCTACCTGAGGGCCCCTTTTCTGTGGTTAATTTTGATAGACAGAAGTTAAATGATGCCTCTCATTACCCTTCATTCCCTTTGTGAGGTAGACAAGGGTTTCCAGATCTAGGCCCCCTCTTATTCCAAATATTTCAGTACATAGTGTGGGCACCCTCATGGTAGAAATTGGTTATTTACTAGGGAACGTGAAGACATTTCACTTTTTAACAGTGGTGGACATTAAACCCTGGGCCTTGTGCTGGCTGGGGATGTGCTCTGCCACTGAACTACATCCCAGTCCTCTTCTGGTCAGGTTGTAATCTTCTGGGAAGGGGGTTGTTTAGGACAGCTGGGTGATTTTGATTTCTCTTTGTCGTCGTCGTTGTCGTCGTCGTCGTTGTCGTCGGAAGTATACTTTTACTATAGAGCCAATAGTCATTGTATAATAGATTTAGCTTGACCAAAACTTGAAGGACTCGGTGACAGCTTGGTGAGGGAGTTGTTTCAGTTTGTTGCTCTGAGTGGCTGGGTAAGTTTGGTACCAGGTACAAAGGTGACCTTTGAGAAGCAAGAGCCTGTGATGTTCTGCCTGGTTAGTTCTTCATGTGGTGATGGAGTCACTTGTTTCAGTTTGGATGCCGCTAGACATTCAGATCCTTGTTCATAGCAGATTACATGTAACAAAGTGTAGGTGCACATGCAGTTCAGTAGCTTGAAGCACACTCATATCCCATCCAGTGGCCGCCACTGTCCACCTACAGAACAAATCCGTCCCCTGCTGATGACTGACTGCCTGGCCACCACCTCCCACCACCCTTATTAAAGTGGAATCCTCTTTTGCACTTGACTTATTCCGCGCCCCCCGCCCCCCCCCCCCGTGTGTGTGTGTGTGTGTGTGTGTGTGTGTGTGTGTGTGTGTGTGTATGTGTGTGTGTGTGTGTGTGTGTGTGTGTGTGTGTGTGTGTAGAAGTGGAGGTCAGAGGACCACTTTGGGTGTGCTGTTTATTCTTCAGTGATACCATCCACCTCTAGAGCCTCCTAGGAGACGAGTCTCTGAGCGTGCCTGTGGGGGATTATCTTGCAGAGGTAAGCTAAGGTGGGGAGATACTGGGCGATGCCCTTCTCTGCCTAGGATCCTGGACTGTGTAAGATGGAGAAAGCAAACTGTTTTACAAGTATCGGTGTTGACGGTGTTGACCGTGTACATTCACATCCAGGATTCGGGAGACTCTCTAAGTCCTCCTGCTCACTCCACCCACATTCTGCCCTGGGCACCACTAGGGAGATGAAAAGGGAGGAGAGGACCTGGGGGCATGGCCAGCAGTTGACTGTCCGAAGGCCCACCTGTGCCCAAGGCTGGACCCATGCATGCCCGGGGCGGGGTTCTGGTCTCCATTTGCATCCTCACCTGCCAATTAACCTGGTAAGGGACTTTCTCCAAAGTGGAAGGCTCTGGTTGCCTGCCCTTAGGGTCGTCCCCGTCAGTAGCTTTTGTCATGGAGACCAGGCCTGCGGGTGTAAACAGGTAATGACTCAGGCTCCCTGGCGCCCTGCCTGGTGGCAGATTTTAAAGTTTAGGAAAAACAGTCTCCCCAGCTCAGAGCCAGACAAGCTGGAATGCCCCTCCAGCTCTTTCCTTGATCCGTGTTCACTTCCCTTCCCAGATGTCAGCTTTCCAGTGGTGACCTTTAGGGGCAAAGGTCGAGGTTGCTGAGCATCTGATTACCCATTAGTCACCTTGGTCTAGGGTCATTCCCCTGAGACTTCGGGCCCCAGGTTGGAGCAGGCTCCGTGAGAGGGGGAGGAGGGGATGGTGCTTTGCCATCCTCACCCCAGTCTGATGGAGGAGAGAAGAAAGCTGGCTAGGCTGGGGGCTCACCTGGTCCAGTCTGCCCAGTGCAGAGAGGACCTGGACCGGAGATCCTCAGCACATCATCTCCGAGCTCAGGAGGCAGGGTGGTGGTGGTCGGGGAGGGAGGAGGCTGCCTGGACAGTAGGAGGAGAGCAGATCCTGAAATTTCCAACGAGTGTTTATCCTAAAGTTAGGGTCTGGTCAGGTATCCAGCCATTCTGTATGGAGGTCAGGGCAGGGGAGTTTGGAGGGACGGTGAGCCTCTTCCAGTCTGTGGCTGGGTGAATACTGGGATGCATTCACATGGCAAGTGGGAACTTTCTTCCCAGTGGTTCCTGGGGTGTCTGTCCTCAGTGGCAAGCCCCTGCCTCTGACCCTTCTGTCTCTACAGACCTCTTTGGCCTTATCCCAGAGAGCTAGTCTTCTTTCCTGCTCTTCTCCCATAGCCCCCACAGAACGCCCACTTCCCATCCATCGGATCAGAGCTGGCTCCATGCCCGGAGCAGGAAGATGTTAACCCCACCAGGCTGCCACAATTTGTGAGCCATATTTGAAGCAAGCTTTATTAAATACTGGCCAGGGACCAGGCAGTGGTGGCTCACGCCTTTAGTCCCAGCACTCAGGGGGCAGAGCCAGGCGGATCTCTGTGAGTTTGAGGCCAGCCTGGTCTACAGAGCGAGATCCAGGACAGGCACCAAAACTACACAGAGAAACCCTATCTCAAAAAATAAAAACAAAACAAACAAACAAACAAACAAAATAATGGCTGGGACCATACCTGGGAGTTCCAGGGTATGGTGCCAAATTACATTAGTCAGGGTTTTGTAAAGGCAAAACCTCAGATCTACCTACTTCCCACCTTCATCCATTGGGGCGAGTATACATCCTGACGTACCTCCTGCCAACAGCCATCAAGCACACATCCTGTGCAATCAGAAGTTATCTGTCAGTAGACTTACAGGGTAGAGCAGTGGTTCTCAGCCTTCCTAATGCTGCCACCCTTTAATCCAGTTCCTCACGTTGTGGTGACCCCCAACCATAAAATTATTTTCATTGCTACTTCGTTGTGGGGGACCCACCTCCACCTTTTTTCCCCAGGGTACTCTTGAGGAGTGAGGGATAAGAGATTTAGATAGAAGGATAGAGGGGAAAGAAACAGAAACACAGGGTAGCCTCGGGAGGGCCTGGATCATTATCTACTGGCCCCTTCTGTCTCTTCTAATGGACTTTTTAAAGGAATGCCAAGGGGCAGGGCAAAAGACCTCCCCCTAGCAAGATCAAAGCACACCGCAGAGCCAAGTACAGACCCTTCCAAACACCTGGTAACCACGCACGTGGTCAAGCAATCCTCTAATGCAGCTTTGCTGGGTAAAGCCAGCTCAGCTCTCACTAGGAAACCTTTGTGGGCCTCCACACTTCGTAACTGTAATTTTACTAGTTATGAATTATAATGTGTAAATATCTGTGTTTTCCGACGGTCCCTGGCGACCTGTGTTGTTTGATACCCATGTTGAGAACCACCGGGTTAGAGGCATTTTTGTCTTGTGGCTCTCTTAAGCACAGTAATTTAAACTTAACATAACGTTAGCCATCACAAAAGAGGCATCTTTCAAGGGAAGGCCCACCCTCCCCTTTCCGACCCCACAGACTGGGCTGCTCCAAGATAATCTGCTGATCAGCTCAGGGGTTTGTTCCTGGGTAGCATGACTAGAAGAGCGCACAGTAGGCAGCTTTTCCTGGAGTGCAGAGACCTGGGGCGGGGGCCGCATTGCCAGGTCCTGCTGTCTTGGGGCCAGTGTGGACAATTACCAAAGGTACTCAGAAGCCACTTTTGCTAAACCACAGGGGCTCCTCACTTGGGCCCCCAGGGTGAAAGGGACAGTGTCACCTCGCATGACAGAGGGCTCCACCCCACATGAGGGCAGTTACCCCAGGGCTGAGGCTGCTCTCTGGAGTGAAGCTAACCATCTCCTGACAACCCCATTGTCCCCAAGCAGCAGAGACTCCTGCAGAGCTCCCTGCAGGACAAGAACGGAGGCAGTGATCAGTGGGACCATGTCTAGACCAGGACTGTGTATGTGTGCGTACCTGTCCTGGGCCTCCTCCTCCTCCTTAGAGCTGAAGCTCATGTTAATACCCTGAAGATGGACTTGGGGCCGCTGGACCACTTTATCTGCTCCTCTTGGCAGTGTGGCCACGTTGAATAATCTTCCTCTGCTTGTCCCCATCTCTGGTTTCTTGAGTGGTGTGTCAGGATGGGAGGTCAAATGTAGCCTTTTAGGCTGTGGGAGCCCAGGTTCTGGCCTTGACAACTCTGGTTATGTTTTGAGTGAAGACACCTTTGAGAAGGAACTCTTTTTTTTTTTTTTTTAAAGTTTCTTTTTTTAAAATTTTTATTTATTTTAAATTACACTCATGATATTCATTACTTACACTCATGTTATTAATCACATTTGTGGTATTCATAGATTACATTCGCAGTATTCATTCAAATATATATATATATATATATATATATATATATTTAATTTTAAATGTTGAATGTCACTTCTTAAATGGGGTAGGAGGTCTTAAATACAGGCTTACAGCACAATGGGAAGACCCCGGAGGGCAGAAGTTTGCTACTGATGTTTTACAATCTTGCATCTAAGCTGTTAACACCAATTATTCAGGATACATAGACAAGGAACTTCCCTTAAGCATTCAGGAGGGTGGAACCCCACAGGGAATTAGCATTGGGAGGATATCAAGGTCAAGGTCTGCAAGCAAGGCAACAGTTACCCAAAACGGGGGCCAGGACCCTGCAGGTTCCCCTTTTATTAAAAAAATGAGTTTCTGACTTGGGTTGCGTGGGATGTCAGCAGGTCATCTTACCCGTCATGGAGACACCTGCCCAGGCCACACAGGTGCTCTGTCTTAGGTTGGTGAATGCCCCCCAAGTATTACCCATCTCTGAATACTCATTATCATACCGGCCGAATCATGTGTGAGCTGCATGGTTAATTGCTGCCAAAGATCTCAAAGTGGCATTGGGCTTGCAATCTGTGTGTTTGATACAGAAAAGACCAACAGAGGTTCTATCTTACCCATAGCTAGTAGGCTAAAGGCAACTGAACCATTCCCTTCCTTAACGAGCCATTGGAGTCCTTGTAAGATAGTATCCCAAAAGCAACTGGAACTTGAGTTTATAAATATATAATTTTCAAAGCCAATCGAGATGTATATAACTACTGAATTAAATTTATCATGCCCAATGGAATGAAAGATTAACTAACTATGGTAGCTACTTTTGTTGCCAGGGTCTCCACTGTGCTAGCTGTAGTAAGCAATTATGAAATGGTAACCCCAAAACAGTAGCAGCGATGTGCACCATTGCTACAACAGCAATAGTGGCAGCAGCAATGTCCGTCTATGGCATTGGGGCTTTTTTGCTAAACCTCACCGAGGTCACTCTTGAGTCCTAAACCCCAGCGCTTTCATCTGAGAAGGAAGTGACCAAACACCTCCTGCCTTCCTGGGGTGGCCTGACACGGTGGGCTGATGATGATCTTCGTGTGGAGTTGGCATCTTATGACACAGGTCCCTGAGCTGTGCTGGGTTGATGGACAGCCCTCGAATGTGAGGCGTTTGTGGCCTGACTCGGCAGTAGTCTCTGTCTGGCCCACATTTATCCACCTTGCCATGTGTATCAGTACCTTCCTCCTGTCCTGTGGCTGAGTGGTCTCCGTCCCATTAAAGGGACACGCCACCTTTTATTTAGCTGTTCGTCGGTTGGTGGGTCTGTGGTCACGTTTTGGTTACCCTGACCATTACCATCTGCATGTGACTTGTTAGCGGGGTGTGCTGTCCTTTGTGTTTCCCCAGGAGTCGAATTTCTAGACAAATGGCGAGTCTCCTTTAAGCTGTGAGATGGTTTCTTTTTGTTTGTTTGTTTGTTTGTTGTCGAGACAGGGTTTCTCTGTGTAGTTTTGGTGCCTGTCTAGGCTGGCTTTGAACTCACAGAGATCCACCTGGCTCTGCCTCCAGAGTCCTGGGATTAAAGGCGTGCGCTGCCTCTGCCGCTGCCGCTGCCGCCGCCGCCGCCGCCGCCGCCGCCGCCACCCAGGCTGTGTTTTTTTTGTCTTTGTTTTTTTTTTTTTTTTTTTTTTTTGTTTTTTTGTTTTTTTACCTATGCACACCATTTTCCATGCCCACTAGCAGTGTGTGAAGGCTGCTTTTCTACAGCCTGGCTGACACTTAGAGAAACCTGACTTTGTGATACTTAAATTCTTCAGCCACTTTTGTGGTCCTTCTTTCCCAAACCACGCTTATTTTTCTGAAGATTTATTTTATGTGTGTAGGTGCTTCGCCTGTATGTGTCTCTATTCTGATGTGTGCTATGTGCTTGTGGAGGGGGTTGGATTCCCCTGGAACTGGAGTTATAGACGTGTGTGAGACACACCACATGGGTGCTGGGAATGGAACCTGGGTCCTCTGGAAGAGCGGCCCGTGCTCTTGACCTCCGAGCCTTCTGTCCAGCCCCCAGGAATGTTTATCCTGATTCGTGAGCTCAGGCACTGATTTCTGTGTGGACTGAGTGCTCCACCTGCTGTGCTCACTCCCAGGGCTGGTTGGCGGTGAACGTGGAGCACCTGCGGCCAGCCGGCTCCGGCTCTGGGAAACCCAGCAGCTGCCCTTGCTGTCGGGCCGGCCAGTGGGTGTCGAGGTCCTTTTCTCCATGAGCTTGTGTGTTCACTCACCTCGTTCTCTCGCCCTCGCTCTCCCCAGGGACCTGGAGGCCAGAGCACAGAATGAGTTCTTCCGGGCTTTCTTCCGGCTGCCGAGGAAGGAGAGACTGCACGCTGTGGTAGACTGTTCCCTCTGGACCCCCTTCAGCCGCTGTCACACGGTGGGGCGGATGTTCACCTCCGACAGCTACATCTGCTTTGCCAGCAGAGAAGATGGCTGCTGCAATGTTGTGCTGCCCCTGAGAGAGGTAGACCCTGGCGCTCACCCCTGCTGCCTTGCTTTGCCACTGGAACCCAAGTCTCTGAGTCTCTTTTACGTTCCCCAGACAAAATACTCAAGGGAGAGAAACTTGTAAAGAAAGAGGTTTAGCTCGTCAGGGCACGGTGCTAGGTTTGGGCTCAGATCTTATCCCAAATGGTAACACGGTGGCTGGAGACATCACATGGCGAGTGAGACAAGAGCAAAGGCCAGTCCTGTTGTTCTTTGCAGTGACCTACTTCGCGACAACTAATTAGGGTGTCATGAAAAACGGTATTAATCCCTTCTGAGGGAAATGCCTCTCGTGACCCAACCACATCAGCTAGGCTCTGCCTCTTCATTCATCCTCTCCACACTGCTTCATGGGGACCGGGCTTCAACTAGTGAGCCCCTGGGGTCCCGCTGAAACCATATGAAAGCCTAGCAGTTAGTGATGTCGCTGTGAGAGGGCCCAGGGAGGGGTGTCCACCCAGCAGCCCTTTCCTGCCTGAAGATGGACCTCCGGCTTTCTGAGGAGCAGGACCTGAGTTGCCTGTCACTGGCATGCTTGTGGTTCTTTCTGGTGCTGTGCTAACAGCCCGAAATTTGCCTACCAGGGCTGGGTAAAGAGAGTGTTCTATCCTCCTCCTTGATGGAGATGTTGTTAAAGTGCTTGCCCAGTAATTAAGGCTTTCCCAAGAGCTCCTAGAAATGCAGTCCTCCCCCCCCCCCAAGAAAGAAGCAACCAAGTGTCACCTTCAGAGACCAAATGGCAGATTCCTTGGCTTACCTATACTCTTGGAACTCTAGCTAAAAATTTTAAAATTAAGTGCGAGTTGGGTCCCTTTTTACTATGAAATTTCATAATTCTTGTGGAGATCAGAGACACCATGAGCTTATGTCCAGATGTGAACAGTGCAGTCCTTTGGTTTCAGGCACCCCAGCCATGACAGAACCAAGACCCCAACACATGGGACCTCCGGAGTCTGGCGCCTGTGTGTGGTTGGTCCTTGTGTGGTTCTCTTGAAGGCTTGGTTCCCTCACTCAGTGGCCTGTGGTCTCCATGTTGTTGTTCTGCAGGCCATGTGTTCCTTCTTAATAGGAAAGCCAGGTCAGGTGTGGTCCCAGCTCTCCAGAGGCAGGGGTAGGCAGATTTCTATGAATTCAAGGCTAGCCTGGTCTACACAGTGAGTTCCAGGCCAGCTAGGGCTACATAGTGAGCCCTGTCTTCAGACAGAAAAAGAGAAATCCAGAACATGCCTCGTCTGCTTTTTTTTCCTAGTGAGCTGTGCATAACGATTTATCTCCTTAACCATTGCTAAGTGTGCATTTCAGTGGCACCATGCATGTTCATACTGTTACACAGCCAACCCACCATCATCTCCAGGACTCTTTCATTTCCCCAACTTGAAACATTGTCTCACTAAGACACTAATTCCCCTCTCGACCTCCTTCCCTCTCTTATGAATTTGACTCTCCAAGGTAGTTGAATAAATGGCCTCACACAGCATTTATCCTTTTTTGTTTAAAGTGTGCGTGTGCGTGCGCGCATGCACACCTGTTCAGCCACAGAGTCCAAAAGAGAGCCTTAGCTACCCTGGAGCTGGAGTTACAGGCCATCATGACTCACCTGATGTGGGTGCTGGGAATCAAACTAGGGTCTTCTGCTAGAGCAAGCAGTACATGCTCTTAACCGCTGAGCCATCTCTCTAGCCCCGGTATTTGTCTTTTTATGAGTGACTTCTTCCAGATAGCATTAACACCCTCAAGCTTCATCTGTGTTATAGCGTGGGTTGGAGTTTTCTTTGGTGGGGCTCATCAATACTTCATTATCCATGTAAACCAGTTTGCTTAGCCACTCACCCTGTGGACAGAACCTTGGGCTGCTGCCCTCTTGTGGCGCTGGTGGGTATTGCTGCCTAGCCCACTTCCTGGCCTTTGCCCAGAGCTCTTCCTGTGGTGATAGGTTTTGCTTTCTGCCTTGGGATATTGTGTGAGGGTGTGATCGAACACCTGCCCGGCTCCTTTCTTGATGTGCTCTGTGTGGCATCTCTGCTCCAGGTAGTAAGCATTGAGAAGATGGAGGACACGAGCCTGCTGCCCAACCCCATCATTGTCAGCATCCGCAGCAAGATGGCCTTCCAGTTCATTGAGCTCAAGGACAGAGAGAACTTGGTAGAGGGCCTCCTGGTGAGACTGAAGCAGGTCCACGCCAACCACCCCGTGCATTATGACTCCTCACCAAGTGACGACGACATGGTAGGAGCCTTTACAGGGCTGGCCTTCTGTGACTCTTCTTGTTACCTCCAGAGCTGTGATCTCTAAGAGGAGTGCATGGAAAGATGGGCCGTGTGGGTGTGGGGACCGTGTGGGTGTGGGGACCGTGTGCTGGAGACAGCTGGACTGCGCATTAGTGTGACGTCACTTCTGATACTCTGATATCCCGAGTTGGGGGCTGCCTGGATTAGGATTGATGGAGGAAAACCTGTGTGTTGGAGAGTTGACTGGGTGCCTCCATGTCCTGCCTGGGTCAGAGGATGTGATGTGACACCTCCCTCTGCAGGTTAGGGGAGTAATGGGACCCCCCACCCCCATAATCATGGGGTGGGCACCTTTCATACACTTTGAAGCAGGTATCATTCCAAGGTTGAGGGGCTAATACTCAGGTGGCTGTAATCTGTTAAGAGAGATGGTTTGTCATCCTGAGACTGGAGAGATACAGGAATGCCCTTGGGTTGGCAGAGACATCATTAGCTGTGACTTGCATTAGACAACTACTTTTGGTGTATCTTTAAATTTTCACAGGCGTGTTGTGTGTGTATTAGATATGTGTGTGGTAGACCTATGCGCGCGCATATGTGTGTGTGTGTGTGTGTGTGTGTGTGTGTGTGTATGCATGCATGCGGTGGATGTAGGAATCATCCTGGTCATTTTTCCACCTAGTCATTGAGGCAGGCTGTCTCAGTCAAACTCAGAGTGCACTGATAGGGCCAGTCTCACTGGCCAGCTTGCTCTGGGATCCCCTGTCTCTGTCTTCTTCAGCTGCCACACTTACCCAGCAGAAAACTTGAGTCCCAGACATCCGAACTCTGGTCCCCATGCTTGTGCCACAGGTGCCCCCCGGCCCCCATTTTTGTTTTTAATGGATACACCACGCTTGTGTATTCTCGCTCTTTTTTTTTTGCCTTTCAGACTTCACCTGTGTTTTATTCGACAAGCATGTGCAGTGACAAGTTTGGGGATCTTGAAATGGTGTCTTCTCAGAGTAGCGAAGAGAGAGAGAAGGACAAGAGCCCACTGCCACACCCGGAGCCCCTGACTGCCGTCTTCCAGCAGTCCGGCAGCCAGAGCCCCGACTCCCGCCTGGTGAGTGAGTGAGTTGGCTCCGGCCTCTGTACGGAGACCGCCCCTGCTGTCTGTTCCCGGCGTCTGTGAGCCATGGTTTGGCCTAGGCATCCAATGTGCTTTCAGCATCGATCGCTTCTCTTCCCGCTTGTTGTCCTGGGCACCCGGTGAGGACCGGAAAAGACAGCGGGGAGCTGACCCTTATTTCTGATAACGAGAATGGGAGCTGGAGAGGTGTGGCTCCGTGGTTAAAAGCACTTGTTTCTCCGCAGAGATCCCAGGTTCAATTCCCGTGGTGCTTCACAACTATCCCTAACTCTAGTTCCCGGGGATCCAACACCCTCTTCTGACCTCTGCGGGCACCAGACATGTACATGGTGCATGTAGGCAAAACACTCATATAAAATAAAATTTAAAAAAATTTTTTGAAAATAATTTTTTTTCAGGTTTCAGTTTTCCCTTTGTCTGTCAGGAAGCTCAGGGCACATTGGGCACCTGTTACTCCCTGCTGTCCTTGGAATTGAGTGGCGTTTTAGCTATTGGTTCTGCATCTGTGCCCCAAAGCAGATTCTCCATTGCACCCCCCTCTCCCATCCAGTTTGAGCTGCTTTAGTACTTGAGTGGACAAGTTCCTGTTAGGAACTTTGCATCTCATTTGCATAGATGTTTCCAGCAGGCTCCCGAGGGTCTGGTGCTCTGTGTTACTGTCCTGCATCCTTGATGCCTCGCAGAGGTGCAGGCATGCTGTGCTGCATAGCGCTGCTACCACTGCTGTCTCTACTGGACAGTCCCTGATAAACAGAGATGTCGTGTATACCATGGCTCATTGTGGACGGGCTTCTCGGCCCATTAACAAGCGTTTCCGTTTCCAGTCACGGGAACAGATAAAAATCAGTCTGTGGAACGATCACTTTGTGGAGTACGGCAGGACCGTGTGTATGTTTCGCACTGAGAAGATCCGGAAGCTGGTGGCCATGGGGATCCCAGAGTCTTTACGTGGAAGGCTGTGGCTGCTTTTCTCAGGTAGGTCTAGTCATGTTCAAGCTTTTTGTGACCTTTGGAATAGACTCAGGAACAGGCTTCCTGCGAGTGGTGCATAAGGGGGAAGCCCTCTGTCTTTGGATGGTTTCTGTAAATCCCAGGGCGGACTTGGGAGCCCCCGCTACATTGGTTAGCTCTGGTGTCTCCTTAGGAAATGTGAGGTCCAGGGCAGTGACCTCTTCTTACTTAACCATGGCTAGATGTTGTGGCATGTGCCTGTAATTTCAGCTGGAGAGGCTGGGGTAGGATCACCAGTTCTAACTCTGCAAGATTCATCTCATGCCTTCTCCCACAAAAGATGAAAATGTAAATAACACTGGAAGCCTGCCCACAGTGCTGAGAACTTTTAAACAGCTCTCTAGCACTGCATGAGTAAGGTGTGATAGCATATACCTGCGATCCCAGCATTTGAGAAGTGGAGGCAGGAGGATCAGAAATTAAAGGCCAGCCTAAGATAACATAATGAGTTCAAGGCAGCCTGGGCTATAAAAAAAAGAACTACCCGGAAGTGATGTGTCTTATTGGATGTGAGCTCCTGATGTAGATGAAACAGAAAAACTGTATTTGTGACAGGTGCTGGTGGCGTTGAATTGAATAGAAACAGTGTAGTTTCTGTTACTGGAAATATGGTACCCCAGCGAGGTGCGATTGAGTTTCTATTACTGGAACTACGGTACCCGAGCGAGGCGTGATTGTAGTGCTGTCCTGTTTGCCTTTCAAACACCGTGTGAACCATCAGTGATGGCCTCATCCAGACTCAGTAGGATGGCAGTCCTCCCTCTGTGACTGCTGGGTACCATCCTGGAGTCTCACAAGAGTGTTAACTGAGGGATGGCGGAGATGTTGGACTTGAGGCTGGAGCAGGACCAGGCTTCTCCCCACCCACAAGGGATGATTATGCCCTGCTACTCAAAGGTGCCAGGCCAAGGGAAGGCCCTGCCATCTGTGGGGACTGTAACCCTATCAGGTGCTGTGGGTAAAAGGCAAGAGCTGCTTCCCCGCATGAGCCTGCTGTGGTCACCGGCGGGGCTGTGGTCACCGGCGGGGCTCCAGGAGGCTGTGCCTGGGCACGTTCTGTCCCTGTTCCCTCTTCCCCAGTGTCTGTCTTGGTTTCTGTTCTGTTGACCAAGGTAACTTATGAAATCAACTGAACTGGCTTGCTTACAGTTTCAGAGGGTTAGTCCATGGCCATCATGGTGGGGCGCGGCAGCAGGCAGGCAGGCATGGTGCTGGAGCAGCAGCTGAGAGCTCACAGGTGATCTGCAAGCTGCAGGCAATGAGGGGGAGGGACAGGGACAGAGACAGAGAGAGACAAAGAGACAGAGACACAAAAAGAGACAGAGAGACAGAGATGGGGGGAGAGAGAGAGAGAGAGAGACTGTAACACGAATTGCTGAATAGTCTTATTAATAAAAAACCTGGAGCCAGAGCCAGATACTGGGGTGAAAACTGAGAGATCAGAGAAACAGAACAAGCCACAGCCAGCCTCACCTCTCCAACTCCTCAGCCTGGAAGCCTCTGAGTCCTCACCTCTGAGGGTCTCAGGTGAACTGCTGCTTGATTCCTGTCTCCTCACGCCTTCTATACCGATCTCCACCAGCCATGCCACTGGGATTAAAGGCGTGTGTGTTTTCCAAGCAAAGGCATGAGATCTCAAGTGCTGGGATTAAAGGTGTGTGCCACCACTGCCTGACTCTTCCCAGTGTGGCCTTGGACTCACAGAGATCCAGATGGATCCCTGCCTCCTGAGTGATAGGATTAAGGGTGTGTGCTACCACTGTCTGGCCTCTGTGTCTAATCTAGTGGCTGGCTCTGTCCTCTGATCCCCAGATAAGTTTATTAGGGTACACAACATATCACCACGAGAGACATACAGAGACAGAGAGACTGAGCCAGGGTGGGCTTTGGAAACCTCAAAGCCAACTCCAGTGGCACACTTTCTCCAACAAGGCCACACACCTCCTGATCCTTCCTAAACAGTTCCACTAAGGACCAAGCTTTCAAAGATAGAGTCATTTGCATTCAAACCACCACACTGGGGCTGGAACCTTCCCAGCTCTTTGCTCACAGCCTTTTCTCGCCCGTGACCCCCCATTATCCGCTTTCTCCCCCAGGCATCAATTTGGTCCTGCCCCTTTCCTGTCCAAGATCCCCGCCCATCCGTCTTAAGCTTTGTAGCAACTCCACAGCCTTGCCGTTGGCTGTGTTCCCTCAAGCTTCTCGCATTGCCCAGCCCATGACCATGCAGGCACCCACTCTCCTGGTTCCTGGTGTGCTTTGACTGCTGCCTCTCAGAGACACCCCATGGAAGCCCCGCCTTTAAAACTGTCAAGGCCTCCCGTGCTCCTGTGTTCAGTAAACAGTGTTCGTTCATAATCGAAAAGTGGGGTGCGGGAGTGAGCAAAGGGGGTGATGTTTGTAACCTGTCCTCCAGAGTGCCACCTGTTCCGTACTGTGGGCTTCAGTCCTCTGGGTCCGGGCTCCCCTTCACACGTGTGAACCCAGACTTTAAGTGCTGTTCTGGTGTTTTGTTTTCACCCGGGATACGGGCCATCAGTTCACGAAGGACTGTCTGCTGGTGCTGGAATGTTTGCTCTGGTGGCGGGAAGGTCACTGCAGTGTTTAAGTGACTGCCAGCCACCAGCTCATTACACCTGAATGCTGAGTGTGTGTGATTGGGATCGCAGCTGCTTCCTGAAGAGGGAAGCTGAGGCAGAGGGCTGTTTCTACTATACTTCTTTAGAGTTGAGCCCTAACCTACCCTCTGAGGCAGAATTGGACACATTTCTGCTCCCTCTTCCCTCAGAGCCCCACCTTGTGTGTTCTGGGGCAGGTTGGTGAGTGGACAGATTCCTCACACCCACCAAGTTACTTGTCCCTCAGTACCACTGGGCCAGCTGACGCCTGGGCCTGGGCTCGGGGTAGTGGCCGTCCTGCTCTGGCTTTTCCTGCAGGCTGCCGCGGACTGTTTGCTGGTGGTTTGTTAGCCTCACTTACTCTGGGCTGTGCTTTCTCGTGTGCTTTTGCACAGAAAGACGTGGCAATGTCTTGTGGAATTAACGCATGAAAATTGTATGTGGCTATGCGTGTATCTGGGTAATGCAGTTTATTAAAAGCGCATTAATAGGGGCTGGAGAGATGGCTCAGAGGTTAAGAGCACTGGCTGCTCTTCCAGAGGTCCTGAGTTCAATTCCCAGCAACCACATGGTGGCTCACAACCATCTGTAATGAGATCTGGCGCCCTCCTCTGTATACATAATAAATAAATAAATGTTTAAAAAAAAGCGCATTAATAACTTGACTGCTCTGGGTGTGTGCTGGGGATTGGAAAGAGGGTCTTGCTCATGTTCAGCGGGTGCCCCGTCATTGGGCCACACCCCCACCACTGATGTGTGGAATGAACCTTTTGCTCTTCCTCTACAACATTATTCTTTTTTGTTTTTGTTTTTGTTTTTGTTTTTGTTTTTGTTTTTCGAGACAGGGTTTCTCTGTGTAGCTTTGCACCTTTCCTGGAACTCACTTTGGAGACCAGGCTGGCCTCGAACTCACAGAGATCCACCTGCCTCTGCCTCCCGAGTGCTGGGATTAAAGGCGTGCGCCACCACCGCCCAGCTACAACATTATTCTTAGAAGAGCTTCTTTCCCTCTTGTTGCTAGTTTTTGAGCCTGGCTGCCTGGCAGAAATGAAGTCTCAAAATGTTTTATGGCACATATTGACTTGTCTGCCCCTCACCTGACACCATCGTGATAACCGTGTCTTCTTGAAATGTTGCTCTCCAATCCTCAGACGCCGTGACGGACCTGGCCTCACACCCTGGATACTATGGGAATTTGGTGGAGCAGTCGCTGGGGCGATGCTGCCTGGTGACAGAGGAGATAGAGCGGGATCTGCACCGTTCGCTGCCTGAGCACCCCGCCTTCCAGAACGAAACGGGTATTGCCGCCTTGAGGCGGGTGCTGACAGCGTACGCCCACCGGAACCCCAAGATTGGATACTGCCAGGTGAAGTGGTGTGCGTGGTGGCATGGGAACCCTGTACTGCGTTTAGTGATCACCCCGGGCTTCCGCTCTGTTTCCAGCCATCTAGCTAAGCACCCTTTCCAGTAATCAATAGAGCCAACTGCTGTCCCGTCAAACAGGCTGGTCCTCTGGGAAAGAGGACGTGAGGGTGGATGTCAGGATGGGCAGCCATGCTTGCCGCTCATCTCCCCAGCACAGTGGAGATGGAGTGGGCCAATGAGCACTGAGACCGAGACCGACCGATGCAGAAATAACAGGACTGAAGTGGCAGTGTGCTTGTGGAGGACAGGGTGATGTGGGCCAGTCACTTCCTGTTGGGAATGGGGATGGAGGAAGATTCCGTGAGCTGTTCCTGGTGGGAGGATGCAGCGAGCAAGCACAAAATGACAGTCCAGGGAATTCAGACAGCAGTCCAGTGGAAGACAGATTAGAAGCCCTGACACTGGCAAATGTACGATTTAATGTCAGTGAATCAGCAAAGTCAGTGGGTAATCGAAGTGTATGTGTGTCCGAATGCCGTCTGAATGTACAGAAAATAGCTGTATTGACCCAAGCCTGAAGCCTTGTCACAGCTAACTACAGTGTAGGCCAACTATTTATTTAACCCATGACCATTCCACCTCTGGGTGTCATTCTGCTTGGGGAATGCTCGGTTTTTCACCTACAGACTCTACCCTGGTGGTTGCTTGGGCTTATTTTGTTTTGTAGTTCAAACCCAGGGCTTCGAGCACGCTAGGCCAGTGCTTGTCCACTTCCAGCCCCCTGCTTGTGGGTTTGTAATGTTTGTGTGGGTTTGTAATGTTTGTGTGGCACTGGGTAGCCTGGACACTAACTGTCTCCCCTGGGACCCTCTGTGCAGTCCATGAACATCCTGACCTCGGTGTTGCTGCTGTATGCCAAAGAGGAGGAAGCCTTTTGGCTGCTGGTTGCCGTGTGTGAGCGGATGCTGCCGGATTACTTCAACCACCGGGTGATCGGTAAACTGCCTGCCTTTCTCCTCCTCCTCCTCCTCCTCCTCCTCCTCCTCTTCCTCTTCCTCCTCCTCCATATCTGGGGGGTTGTGCCTGAGCCCGGGGAAGATAGTTATAGTCAGCCCTGCTCATAACCCACTCCCCTCAGCCAGTCTGCATGCATACACACAACATTTAATCCAGGGAAATTCTCTGTCGTTGTAGCAGTAAAGAAAACCGGGTAATGCCATGAAACACTGTGGAGTTTGGAATGAAAAGCAAACGCATTGAAACAAATAGCTAGATGAGTATATAGGAGGGAAGGGAAAGGCTCTAGGTCCAAGGAGCAGATCAGTGATCGCATGGATGCCGTGGCCTGGAAAGGGAGTGGCAATCCTCTGGGTTACCAAGCCAGCTTGTGCAGATGTCCTCATCCCCTAGAGGAGACCCTCACAGAAGGAGATTGTGAGAAAGCTTTTTTTTCTTTTTTCCAGTCTGGGCTTGTATTGATCCGTTTTGTTTTGTTGCTGTTGCTATAAGGAAATACTTGGTGCCAGTTACTTAAGAGACAGGTTGGTGTAGCTCAGTTTTGAAGGTTGAAGGGTACGCAGTACCTACCCAGTTGAGTTCTGGCAAGGGCTCCATAGTGGGAATGCATGTTGGAGCATGTGGTCCCATAGTGGGAATGCATGTTGGAGCATGTGGTCACAACTCTAACCAGGAAGCAGACAGAGTTAGGTAAGGACACGTTTACTCCTTTTATTTCAGTCTTTGTAGAAGAACTGTGTCTTGTCCCCCCAAACCCTCGCACCTTTCATTAGGGCCCTACCTCCAAGTCACACCACCCTAGAATCCAAGCCTTACACAAGACTCTCCAGGACCAGCCAAGATTAAATTATATCCTAATCATAGCGGGGTCTTGGCAAGCCTAGACCCCGCTATGATATAGCCTGCACTGGCTAGATCCCTCTCTGGTATGGTTTAGATGTGGATGTGCACAATCTCCATGGCCCCACAACTTCCTAGTGGAGAAAGCAATACATTGTTTCAATTTGGCAATATTCTTGGAGGGGGGTACTTCTTAGTAATTCAGATGAGATGTCAGAGTGGTTTAAAGTTAGGGTAGCTGGGCATGGTGATGCACACCTTGAATCCTAGCACTTGGGAGGCAGAAGCAGGTGGATTTCTGTGAGTTTGAGGCCAGCCAGGCCTACACAGAGAGACCCTGAATTGAAAAACAAAACAAACAAAAAATAACAAATAAAATGAAGGTGTCAGGGCAGGGAAGATGGGCCTGTGGGGAAAGTGCGGTCTGCAGAGCCTTATGACCCGAGTGTGATCCCTAGGGCCCATAGGGTAGAAGGGGAAAACTGATCCCAGCAAGTTGTTCTCATATCTCCAAGCATGCCCGCCTCCACATCTCTCTCTCTCTCTCTCTCTCTCTCTCTCTCTCTCTCTCTCTCTCTCTCTCTCTCTCTCACACACACACACACACACACACACACACACACACACACACCCCAACACACAGGAAAAGAACAACAACCCAAACTTAGGGTGTCAGAATGGGGAACAAACAAAAAGAACCAAGGCTGATAAGAGACTTTGGTACCTGGCTTGCTATGGAGCCCAATTAAGAAGATACATTTGAAGACTGTGGCCTGAGAACTGAAGGGTCTGTCAGCCTGTAGGAGTAAGAAGCAGAGCGAGTGGTGTGTGTGTGTGTGTGTGTGTGTGTGTGTGTGAGAGAGAGAGAGAGAGAGAGAGAGAGAGTGTCTTGGATATCTATGTGCCCTTGATGGCATTTGGCTGTCTTCATGGCTCTCTGCCTTGCCTGAGTGGGCAGCTGGCTCACTTCCCACTTTTTTACTTCTAGAAGTTCTAAATTATGAGTGTTTGCCTTTAGGTCTATGGTTGGTTTTCATTATTATTATTATTATTATTATTATTATTATTTTATGTGTAAGGTACAGTTAGGGGTTAGGACTCCCCCAATCCCATTGATAACCCGTTGACTAAGCACTAAGTTTTGGAAAGCTTGTCCTTCTATTGAATGACTGTGGTCAGTGGTCAAGACTTAGTGAATTAAACACACGTTCTTTCCTGGACTCAGATTTTTGTCTCATTTACATCATCTTCTAAGACTTAGAGCAAGCTCAGTTTCGGCCCCACCCTGGAGAGCCACTAGTCTTCCCTTCCAGAGCTTCCTGCTCTCTTCGGCAGGGGCTCAGGTGGACCAGTCTGTCTTTGAGGAGCTCATCAGGGAGCACCTCCCAGAGCTGGCCGAGCACATGAACGACCTCTCGGCACTGGCGTCCATCTCCCTCTCCTGGTTCCTGACTCTGTTCCTCAGCATCATGCCTCTGGAGAGTGCTGTGAACGTGGTCGATTGCTTCTTCTATGATGGGATCAAAGCCATCTTCCAGCTGGGGCTGGCGGTGCTGGAGGCCAACGCCGAGGAGCTCTGTGGCAGCAAGGATGACGGGCAGGCCCTGATGATCCTCAGCAGGTGGGCTCTGGCTGCTTCCTCCCGTGGCTAACGGCGTGGGTGCGGCGGGGGGAGTGAGGTTACAGCTGGGACAACTGGAAGACCGCAGAGGGAGGCCACGGCATGTGTGCCACATCTGTGGAAGCTTTCTGTTCCACACTGCCCCTGGGCACCTGCCATCCTGTGGTCTCTCCAGAGTGAGTGTCATGTGGCCCCCACCAAATGGGATGCAAAGAAGGTTGCCATCCTCTCTCACTCTTTCTGCCAAATGAGAGTTCAGGGAGAACGGGGCCCCGAGGGCTTTTTCTTCTAAGAAGATGAACCGTCTTCATGGTGCTGAACAGGATTGAGAACCACCAGGAAATGCTGGCTCATGTATAGGCAGCCAGTTGGAAGGGCCAGGTACAAAGTGGAGGGCATTGGTTCTCAACCTGTGGGTCTCGACCCCTCGGGGTTGAATGTTAGATATCCTGCATATCAGATATTTACACGTTATGATTCATGAAGGATATGTTAAAGGGTCTCAGCGTTAGGAAGGTTGAGAACCACTGCTCTAGCCATAAATGAGTTACAGTGACAGAAAAATCACATGAGCCTAAGCCTGGACCCTGGGTCTGGGAGACAGATAGATGGTTCTTTTCAGACTATGTTAGAAGCTTAAAACCACACGTAGGCACAGGTGATGCTAACTGACTTCACTGGAGAGCCTCAAGGCTTAGCAATGCCCAGATCCAAGTCCACGAGCCTGGCTTTTGGAGTGTTGGCTGTTTCTGCTGGAGTGACCATAGTGGTGCCTTGCCCTGCTCCGGGTATTAGAGCCTGAGAGTGTGCTGGGATCTCACGTGCCTTGTGGTCTCCAGATGAGGGCGGATGCGGGCTCTAACTGTGTGGGGTGTGCTCAGGTTTCTAGATCACATTAAGAATGAAGACAGCCCGGGGCCCCCCATTGGCAGCCACCATGCCTTTTTCTCTGATGACCAGGAGCCCTATCCTGTGACCGACATTGCTGACCTGATCCGGGACTCCTATGAGGTACAGGAACCCCTTCCTAGTTGGAGGCAGAAGTGTGCCTGGGAAACAGATGTGGAGGGAGGGTTGCTGGCGGCTTCCTGTTAGCTTGGGACTCAGCGGCCCCTGTGTCTGCAGAAATTTGGAAACCAGTCTGTGGAGCAGATTGAACACCTGCGGTGTAAGCACAGGATCAGGGTCCTGCAAGGCCACGAGGACACCACCAAGCAGAACGTGGTGAGCAGAGGACACCTCCTTGGGGTTCATGGGATGAGCTGACCATGAGTGCAGCCCTCACTGGTCATAAAACATAGGAAGGGCTGCTTCCTCCTCCTCCTCCTCCTCCTCCTCCTTTCTCTCCCTCTCTCTCCCTCTCTCTCCCTCTCTCTCCCTCTCTCTCCCTCTCTCCCTCTCTCCCTCTCTCTCCCTCTCTCTCCCTCTCTCTCCCTCTCTCTCTCTCTCTCTCTCTCTCTCTCTCTCTCTCTCTCTCTCTCTCTCTCTCTCTCTCTCTCTCTCTCTCTCTCTCTCTCTCTGAACTAAAAACTCCCAGGATGTCACATTGAATGTGATGAAATTTTCCGAGTCAAATTGTGAGCAGCTAACTATTGGGAGCCTCAGTTCCCACGGTTATAAACAGGGCAATGCCTAAGGTTTAGTGGTAGATGCAGGGACTAAAATGCTCAGGCAGATGCTCAACTGCCTAAGTGCTGTCGTTGGGAAGCAGCTGTCCATGTTGAATCTCTGCACTGTTTTCACCTCCAAAGAGCTTCATAGGCTGGCTCAGATCATGTGTGCAGATTGGACAGGTGTTGAAGACAAAACACCTGGGAAGTCAGTCTATAGGAGTTGATGCTATTGTGACAAGGGTGCTGCCCATGTCCCCACTAGGAGGGAGAGTGACTCTCCCCTGATCGTCTCAGGGATGTGGGGATACATGCCTGGGCATTACTCCATCACTGTCAATTCTTTCCCAAAGCTCCGTGTCGTTATCCCAGAAGTCTCCATTCTTCCTGAAGACCTTGACGAACTGTACGACTTATTCAAGGTAGGACATCTAGGGGGAGGGAGTGCTGGGCCATGAGCCAGGTCCTAGCCCACAGGGCCCAGTCTGCCTGTGGGCTTGTGGCTTCTTGGAAGGGCTAATGGTTGCCAGAGGGGGCCTGCCATGTGTTTTTTTCCTCTGGTAGCAGAGGCTAGAGCTGCTCACCTACTTGCCATAATCAGAAAACCCTTACCATAACACTCTCTCGACAGATTAATGCCTCTTGTGTGTGCGTTGATCTTCTCTGGAGGCCAGCCTCAGGTTGGCACATGAAGGGAGGAGCTAGTGTGATCCCAGGAGAGCCCAGCAGGGCTGTGCAGCCCCTACACCCGAACAGCTATGCGCTGGTAGTGAGGCATTGAGGCTGTGCTAGGCTGTGCTGATTCTCATTGCTCTGCAATGTCCTAGCGAGTGTGGGCTCCTGGTCCAGAGTGGACAAACAGGATTGTTCTGAAGTGACCGTGATTTACCCCTGCTTCGGCCTCACAGTACACATGGACACTTGTATTATGTGGTTGGTTGGTCTGTAGCTGTTCCATAGATTTTCCCGTGGTGATCTCAACACTTCCCTGTGCTGCGTGATCATCATTGGTGGGGTATAGTTGGCTTTTTAGGGCACTTAATTTAAATTAAATCAAATTCTTTTGATGGAGGGTCTAAGTTGCCCAGGGTGGCTTCTAGCTCAAGTAGCTGGGATAACAGGCATGTACCACTATAGCAAGTTAGTTACCTCAGTATTTTTCTTTTTAACTTAATCTTTCTCGCTAACATTTTGTCAACAGATAGTGCCTCTTGCATGTGTGCTGATCTTCTGCAGCCCAGTGTTATTTTTAACTGAAAATAGTATAGCAAACTGAGTTCCAATTTTGGGGTATTTGGGTAAAGTTACACAGGCCATCCTGCAGAGTGCACCCTTTGACACTGTAAATCCATGTGTCCTTTCTGAATTTCAAATATCCATTGTCAGTGAAAATAATAAAAAGTATCTCATAATTAAAACTGTGTCAACTGAACTATACATCTAGAACTGGATAAAATGATACATTTTGTGTCATGTATATATATATTTTTTTTTGTGTCATGTATATTTTATCACAAAGAAAAAAGATATTTTTGTAAAGAAATTCTAAAAGTTTTTGTAATGAAATCGAAATTCACATTCATGTGGGCAAGGATAACAAGGAAACACCTCCACATGGCCATTAACTTAGCCATCCTTCTGCTGAGGGATGTTTGTCTTAATTCTAGGTTTGCTGGCTTTGGGTGAGGTGGTGACAGCTTTCACCTGTCTGGTCCCTTAGCATTGCCACCTAATAAGCAGCGCTTTCTGAGGCCAGACAGCCAGGAGAGAGGGCTGTGCTGGCCTCAGCTTTGCGTGCACAGCCTCCCAAGGCACGAATGGTGCCGTGTAACCCGGCCTTTCTCTCCCCTCATGCTTTAAGAGAGCACACATGATGAGCTGTTACTGGGAGCACCCCAAGCCCATGGCCCTGCGCCATGACCCCAGCAGGCCCTATGCTGAGCAGTACCGCATTGATGCCCGGCAGTTTGCACACCTGTTCCAGCTGGTGTCTCCGTGGACCTGCGGGGTCCATACCGAGATTCTCGCCGAGAGGACCTTCAGGCTCCTGGATGACAACATGGACCAGCTCATGGAGTTCAAAGCCTTTGTAAGCTGTCTAGGTATGACTCTTCAGGTCTTCACTGTAAGATTCAGCATTTATCTATGATCAGGAGATGAGGTGGACTGCTGCCGGGCAGATCCACACAATCGGTGTGTTTATAATTAGCCTGCTTAACATCATCCTGATTTTAAAATATTGCTCTGCACTTTCCTGTTAGGGTCACCCTTACATGTCCTTCAGGGAGGAGAGGGATTTGGCTCTCCATATTTAAAGCCACTGACCTGTTCTCCTTGATACCTAAGGTGTGGCCATGGTTTGCTGTGCATAAAACCAAAATCTTGAAAACATAATAGCCATGAGTTACCCTGCAGTTCCATCATTTAGTTCCATCTTTTCTAGTATGGGGTGCCTTTGGGTTGAGGGTACTCTGAGCTTGAGCCATGACTAACAGAATTCATTTGTACCTGATTTCTCTCTTCAATCTGCAGACGTTATGTACAATGGAGAAATGAATGAGAAGATTAAGCTGCTATACAGGCTTCATATCCCACCAGGTAAGAAAGTTAGTTTGGGCTGTGCTTCAACACAAGGCCAGCTTTGTGCAGGACACTGACCGGTTCTTTCCAAATTTAGTTTCCCTTTTCTCCACGTGGACATTCAGTTTTCCCAGCACCACCTGTTCTCTCCCCCCTCCCACCCCCAATGCATTTTTAGATCCATTTGTTGATTGGTTGGATGGGTTTATTTCTTGGTCCTCTCTTCTATTTCATTGGCCTTTGTGTCTTTTGTTTTTGCTTGTTAGTATCATCATGCTGCAGTTTGTTTTGCTTTTTTTGTTGTTTTGGGTTTTCAAATAGCCTTGGCTGTCTTGGCACTTGCTCTGTAGACAAGTTAGGCCTCGAAGTCCGAGATCCGTCTGCCTCCCGAGTGCTGGGATTAAAGGCGTGCCCCACTCCCCACAATGTCATGCTATTTTTGACACTATGGCTATGCAGCAAATTTGAGATGAGGTATTATGACGCATCTATCTTTGGAACATTAATGGAGACTGTTATCAAAATATGTAGGTTTCAGTAATATAAACATTTAAGTAAATTCTGTCAGCAAATACTTCTAGGATATGGAATATATTGCTCCTTATTTTTCCTGGCTCTTTAGGGTTGCAGAAAAGAGGTTCTGCCTTTGTAGATTTGGGGGTTTTCCATTAATTTTTTAATACTTGGCTAGCTTTTTGACTTCTTGACTGAATGGAGCTCTTTCTGGTCTTACCTATTTTGAATTTTAAATGTCTATTAGGTCTGGATGCCTTTCCTTTAGATTTAATAAATCTTTTGCTATAATTTAAATGAACAGAATCCATTCTTTTTAATCTTTCTTTTGTAGATTCTTAGGTTTCGGTCACTTGATCATATCTGAGTTGTAATAGTCATGCTCTTGTTTTTGAAGTTGGTTTTTTTTTTATGTGTATGGGTGTTTTGTCCATGTGCAAGTCTGTGTACCATGTGCATACCTGATGCTTGCCGAGGCCAGAGGAGGGCATCAGATCTCTTGGGACTGGAGTTATAGATGGTTATGAGCTATCATGTGGGTCCTGGGATTAGAATCCAACTCCTCAGGAAGAGCAGCCATCTCTCCAGCCCCTGGTCATGCTTTTTGAACTTTTTCTTAATGTTTGAATGTAGTATTTTCTCGTCCTTGTCCTCCATCCCTGGTATTTCTTCTGAGTCACATATAGTGCTTTCTGTTGTGGTAGTAGGTGGTGGTTGAGTTTTTCATCAACTTTTTTTTAAAATCTGTGTGCACATGCACATACAAGTCAGAGGACCTGGAGTGTCCGTTCTCACCTTTCGCCTTGTTTCAAAGGTCTCTTGGTTGTCTGCAGCTCTGTACTATCAGGCTGGCTGGCCTGTCCAGCTTCCGGGGATTCTCTTGTCTACATCCATCTCCCCATTGAAGCACTGGGATTATATAGATTTGTGCCAACACACTCAGCTTTTACAGGAGTTCTGAAGATTTGAACTTGGGTCCTTATGCTTGCATGGCAAGCTCCCTGCCTAGCTCCTCTTTGTTTCAAATTTTTCCTTTTTTAACCACATTGCTCACTCTTTCCTTGGCTACTGACTTTTCTCAGGTCCCAGATTGAATTAATCAGCTTGCCTGTTTACCCTTTGAAGTATATGATTTTTTTTTTTTTTTTTTTTTTTTTTTGGTTTTTCGAGACAGGGTTTCTCTGTGTAGCTTTGCGCCTTTCCTGGAACTCACTTGGTAGTCCAGGCTGGCCTCGAACTCACAGAGATCCTCCTGGCTCTGCCTCCTGAGTGCTGGGATTAAAGGCATGCGCCACCACCGCCCGGCTGATATTTAATGTTTTTAATAGCACATACATAATGGGTTTCATTGTACATTTTCATACATGTGTATCATGTATCTATCTTTTTTCTCTGATGACTCAGTGAACACAGACATCTGACTATGAAGAAAATTCTTCCTTTCCCAGCAACCATTGACTGCCCATTGGGCCTCAGGAAGGGGTAGGACCACATGAGCCCTTTCCAACAGGATGATTGATTAGTTAAAACCTAAGATAGTCACTGACAATAGAATAGAAAATTTGGTAATACTGTAAATTGTTATGGAATTATTTAGGGTAAGTGTGGAAATAATGGGAAAAGATGGAAGAAAAGCCACCTGATAGAAGCAAGGAGAAAACAGGTGGAGATAGGGAAACTTACTGAGGGAAAAGAAAGGAGCAAGAGAAAAGGAAAAAAGGAGAAAGTCTAGGGGCAAAATTTAGTCATGGCAAAAATGTATAAACAAAAAATACATTAATGTGTGAAGGGGAATAAGAATTTACATCTTTTAAAAATAAAGTGAAGCTAGGCAGTGGTGGTCCATGCCTTTAATCCCAGCACTCAGGAGGCAGAGGCAGGCAGATCTCTGAGTTTGAGGACACCCTGGTCTACAGAGCAAGTTCCAGACAGCCAAGGCTACACAGAGCAACTCTGTCTCAAAAAACCCAAAACAGAGCGAAAATAGTCAAAATGTAAGAAGGCACCAACAGCTCAGGAAGCACAGGAGACGGGGTAGTTGCTTCTTGGACCCTTGAAGACCAGGCTGAAATTAGATGCACCGGGGTGGGTCCAGGTGACCCGATCTTTCCTGTTGTGATAAAACACTGACCAAAGCACTTTCAGGAGAGTTTATTAGCTGACAATTCCAGGCGTTAGGCCATCATTGTGGGGTGACAAGAACCCAGAGCTGTCACATCACAGCCCCAAGTCAATGGAAAGCAATGAACTAATGCAGGCCAGTGCTCAGTTCAACTTCCCTACTCATAGGAAGACTGCAGACTTGAAATGGTGCTGCCCAGGTGAGACTTCTCACCTGTCAACCCAATTAAATCTCTCACAGGTAGTCCATCAGCCAGCTTAATCCAGATTATTCATCGAGCCACTTTCCAGGTGACCCTAGACTGAGTAGACAATTAAAACCATGCTGGTGCTGAGCTGGTGGACAAGTGTCTCATGTCCACCAGAGTGGTCTTCAGTTGCTGGCTTTGGTGCAGTGACAATTCCTCCAGTGGATGGTCAGTAGTGAACTCAAAAGGCTGGGGCAAACCTACCTCGCCCATAGACTGCAAAGCTACTTGAGGGGCTGTGGGCTTGCGCAGGTGCAGGGCCACCTAGTCTACATTTGAGGGAGGCACCGGGGAGCTGCACAGTCCCAGCTGTGCTGGACTTGACTCTCTGGTCCATCACTACCTTTGATTTTCCTACTCATGGTGTCAAGAGGTGAGTCATCATACGAGTCTGGAATGGCAAGTTTCCAATAACCAAGTCCAACAGTGAAAGCCTTAATGTAGGAATGTCTCCACCCATTTACAGTGTAGAACCACCCACTACATATACACAGAAATATAAAAACGAGGCCACGCTCCCTGTAAGTGCTCGAGCTACTCAGTTCTCTTTTCTATCATTACAGCTGCATGTACTGGTTCTTCCAGGACTTGCCTAGTGGCTCGTGTATGCAATTCTCCTTGGGACAGGCTCTTCACTGTTCTACCAGTGAGGTTCCCTAATTTTCCTGTACATTTTGAGTGGACTCACAGGGGCCACTGCCTAAAATTTTAGGCCAAACTGAGTTGCCATCCCAGATAGTTGTTTGGGGCCATCTTGTGGAAAGTTTCTTAAAGCACATCTTAATTTTAAACTAAGTTCCAGTCTTTTACAACTAGACTTTTGTCAACCTAGGTAACTTTTATTAAGGAGTGCAATGACTCTATAATCACCTGTCCATCATCCTAAAAACCCTTGCCCTGGACCAGCCCATGTTCCTGCAGCCTGTGGTGTTGCCTATCCAGGTGTTAAGTGGATACACTGTGTACCACTACTGCCTGGCTTCTGCTGGTAACTGTTCAGTGGTCCATGTTGTAGTATTGTCCTGGTCTAACGAGCGCTCCCTGTGTGGCTAGGACCACCACTGCTGCTAGGGTTGTTACTATCAGTTTTACACAAAGTTTCCCTACTCCCGAGTAGATGATACAGAAGTGGGGTTTCACCTTATTTTTGCTCGCTGCCCAGAGGCCAGATCCCCTGGGACTGGAGTTATACAACAGTTGACTGCCACAATGTATGCTGGGAATCAAACCTGGGTCCTCTGGCAGAGCAACCTGTGCTGCTTTTTTTAAAAAAAAAAAAAAAAAAAAAAAGATTACGTATATAGTGTTCTGCCTGCAGGCCAGAAGAGGGCACCAGATCCCATTACAGATAGTTGTGAGCCACCACGTGGTTGCTGGGAATTGAACTCAGGACCTCTGGAAGAGGTGTCAGTGCTCTTAACCTCTGAGCCATCTCTCCAGCCCTGCAACCTGTGCTCTGAACGGCTGGCTATCTGAAAACTTGTTCTGAGGCAGAGTCTGGAGCTCACTGTGTAGATCTGCCTTCCTCTGCTGGGATTAAAGGCATGAACCACCATTTAGCTAAGTTTGAGAAACACCCAAATGTTTTCCAAACTGGCTGAACCCTTTTGTTTTTCCTAGCACGAGACTTCTGGTGTTTTATTCTTAGTATACTTCACAAAAACCAGTCTGGGCCAGGCACACTTAGGAGGTAGAGGCAGAGGGATCTGTTTGAGGCCAGCTGGTCTACAATGGAGTGTACAGGACAGCCAGAGCTCCAGAAAAATCCTGTCTTGAAAAGCCAAAAAACACCAGTATGATGCTCTTTGGAAGCCAATGCTGCTTAAAAAGGTACATTGTATAGGAGCCAGGGCTGTGTATGTAAAGACCCTGTCTCAACACCCCTCTCCCTCTCAACCCCCACTTACACTATCTAAATACCCTAATTCTGTACTCACTCGCTGTCAGGACAATGCTACTGGGGTTTGCTGTTTCCAGGTCACCATCAGCAGTGCTTCCCATGGATTTGTATGCTACTCAGTCATGTCTACATACATAGAACAGATTTTGCTTATTCTTCATTTGGCTTTACAGGTTCTGTACCTTTACAACAATATTGGGAACTGGTGGCTTAGCCTTTGGGTCTAGCTTTTCCAGTTAAGCAGAGAATGTTTCCAATTTCAGTATTTTCTTTTAAGCACTCACTGAAAATGACAGAGACAGCCAGTCACCATTGAAGAATCCTCTGCTGTCAACATCAAGACCCCTGGTATTGGGTAAGCCCAATGGCAAGTATCTGTTCTTATCTGCTCCTAGCAGCCTGTCCCCTCCCCGTTACCACCATTCAGCCCATGGCCAGTGTTGCTTGACTGCCTGTTCACAGAGTCCCTTCTGCTGCTTCCATCTTTCTAGGGTTCTTTACAGGAAGGTCCTAGGACAGGGCTATAGTCTGTTGTGAAAATGTAATCGTGCTATTTGGCTGTATATGAAATTTGCTTAGCGGGACCCTGTTCCCTTACTATCCCAATTCCATAGCTTTCATAGAATTTAAACTGTTGTTTCCCTTTTTCAAGGTGACACAATTGATTATCAGAAACAACTGAAACAGATGATTAAAGATTTAGCCAAAGAAAAGGATAAAACGGAGAAAGAGTTGCCCAAAATGAGCCAGGTAAGGACTTCGTTTGGGAAGAAAACAAACCATTTTGGCAGCGTGGGCCCATGGATCTTATGACTTCCCAGACCAGTGTTGTGATCAAGTCACCTCCTCCAAACAGGAGGCTGCAGAATGAGAACCACTACTCAAGTCTCCCATACCTCTGACCATTTCCCAGAAAAGGATTCTTAAGTATTCAGGTTTAATTTGAAAAGGGTCTTCTTGCCAGCATGTGAGAAATATATAGGCTTAAGGTTTTGAATGCCCCTGTATAAGATGTGAATGTTTCTTCGTGCCATGTACCGGGAGGCTCTAGAGCATGAGTAGGTTGTCATAAAAGCTAAATGGGTGTCTTCTACCTTCCTTCAAGTCTCTCATTGAACCTTAAGCTAGGTTGGCAGTCCCTGGTCCTCCCAGCTCTATATGGGTGGTAACTTTCTGTTCCTTACAAATGTGATAGTACAGACAGCTCTGGGTGACTTAGCTATCTTAAGAAAATATCCACCACCACCACCAAATAACACTTGACAGACCTCAAATATTTACTTAGTCTACTACCCCTCCACAATAGCTGACCAAATGAGTCCCTGAAAAACCTTATACTAATCTAACTTGGAACACCGGTCACTGTTTTCACCCAGGTATAAACTAGCCATCAAGTTACAGTAGATACCTTACTTTAGCTGTCATAAAGTAACTGTGGGAGTTCCATCTAATCACTGAATGTAAGGTAATTGTTCTGTAGCCCTAGGATGCCTGTTCCCTAAACATTGTGTTTAGAGATATGTGCCACATGCCATTTTCCCATTAAAAAGCGAGTGTAGCTCTGGACTTTCTTTGGAGAATGTGTGCATCCCGAGTTGGCATTTCTCACTAACTTTTTATATATTCTGCACGTAGAACAAGGAACTAGTAGTAGACACCTGTAACCCAGTGTTTGTCGGTGAGGCAGGAAGACTACAGGTTGTGGACAGTCTTAAAAATTAAAACAGTGAGCTCCTATCGAACAAAAATGAAATGGTACATGCTTTTCTGATAGTATAAATTACACTTCAATCCTCATGTTTTTTAATTCTAGAGAGAGTTTATCCAGTTCTGTAAGACTTTGTACAGCATGTTCCATGAAGACCCAGAGGAAAACGAGCTGTACCAGGCCATCGCCACAGTAACCACTCTGCTACTGCAGATAGGAGAGGTGGGCCAGCGAAGCAGCAGCTCCGGAAGCTGCTCCCAGGAATGTGGGGAGGAGCTGCAGGCCTCAGCTCCTTCTCCTGAACAGGACTCGGTTTTTGCTGAGACTGGGAAGACTCCCCAGGACCCTGGGGCCTTTCCTGAGGCAGGGGAAGGGGACTGGACTGTCTCCCTGGAACACATCCTGGCCTCCCTTCTCACTGAGCAGTCACTGGTCAACTTTTTTGAAAAGCCACTCAACATTAAATCCAAACTTGAAAATGCCAAGCTCCATCAGTACAGTCTCAAAGCTTTGGAAATGAGCCACCCACCACAGCCTGAACTGAAGCTGAATAACCTGTAGCCAGGAATTGTCGGGGAACACACTGGAGCCCACCACACCAAAGCACGGACTGGACTGTTGTCAGTCACTGTCCAGATTTCGGTCTGAGTTGAGTATGTGGATAACCAACCTCAGAGCCACGGCCGGGGAATTGCTGCAACTCTCACACAGTTCTATTTATTAGGAGGTCGTCAGAGGTGGAATGCCCTTTACACTGTGACTATCAACTTTGCTGAAACCAGTGTTTCTGCTATGAGCTTATCCTTTGATGGACAAAAAGATGTCACAGTAACCAAGAGACATCAACCCCAGGCTCATGTACCACTGGTAATGGGAGAGGTCAAGAGACAGGCTCACCTCCAAGATCCCAGAACCATTGTCTGCACAACTGTATTTGGCTTTTTTTGCACTAATTTTGTTTCAATGCTGGTAATTGAAACCATTTTAATATATTTCGTTGTAATCACTTTGTATGTCCTCCCCAAAACAAACCATGCTTTCAATGTTGCCCGCCCCTCCCCCCAGTTTTTAATAAAAATCTTTTTTTTTTTGTACTGACTCTTTTAAATTAAAAAACTGAACCAAAACAATAGTACTAAGGAAGCAGGCAGTTCGAGTGAGTTTGAGGCCAGCCTGGTCTACAGATTTTTCAGGACAGCCAGGCATGTTACAGAGAAACCCTGTCTTGAAAAACGAAACAAAAAAAACCTTACGCTGTCTTAAGGGTCTAGCATATTCCAGGAAATGCAATGTAGTGGCTGGTAAAGACAGGTTGTCAGCTTTGGTCTTCTAGCTAAGGTCAATTCCCGGGACCCACACAGCAGACTTTCAGTGTCATGTAACAGTTCTAACCTCAGTCCTTAGTTTTAGGCTCACATACACACCTGGGACTAAAGCGAGACCCTACTACTGTAGTTTCTTTGCTAAAAGCCACACAAGCCAGACATGGTGGAACCTGCCTTTATTTCCAACCCTTCAGAGGTAGAGGTACACAGATCTGAGGTTGAGGCCAGCCTGTTCTACAGAGCAAGTTCCAGGACAGCTAGAACTACACAGAGAAAACTATCTTGAAAAACCAAAACCCACAACTCTAATACATGGATTTCTGTGAAGAGAACACGTCACACACATAATTCGTTTCCCATGTCCCCAGCGCAGTGGTTCTAAATAACTCCCAACAATACCAAAGACTCCACCGGTGGGACAGATAACAAAAAGGAAAACCAAAACCTGAAGGTAGTTCTCCAACTTTATTTGACACTCTGTGGCTTAGTTCTCATCCACGTTGACTGTCTGCAGATCTAGAAGGAAGAAGCGACAGGCAGTCAACACCCCATCTCTAGAGCACTTGCACAACACTCCACTCTCACATGAACGTCACTATTTTGCATTCCCCCACACCAGACAGTTTTACATAAAGGTCTGATAATTTTGCCTGCCACTCATCTCTTCACTGAAGAAAGGCACCTAACATTTCATGAACAAGTTTTGGGTTAAAGATAATAGTAATTCCCTGTTATAATTTGGTGAAATTGTGGAAGAGCATGGAACTTACTTTTGAATGTGGTAACAGGTACGTAGGTTACCAGTGTGTAGAGTTTGTTTGGTGAGTCCTCATCCTCATTACGTTTTCTGGACAAACGTACACGGATACGGTATGGAACATTCCTAATAAGATATAAATGTGTCATGAAGGTCAATGCTTGTCAGGAACCAGCTACTAGTGGCACTCACATATCTATTCCTGCTTCTAATGCTCTGATAAACACTTTTATCTCACCTTGAAAATATACCCAGGTGAATGAGCAACAAGCTGCTTTCTCAAGATGCATGCTTGTTACGATATATTAAGGCAGCCACCAATAAAAACCAATTGTTCTTAGGCAGAAAATGGCTGTCGACAGAAATAGCCACTAATTCAAATGAAAGGCACCCACAACCCTTCCCTTTCAGAAGCAGTGCAGCTCAGTTATCTCCTTCCCTCACCATCTCAGGATGTGCTAGGTGTTCTTAGGCCCCAGATTCCCACAAGGCTCCTTCTCATGTCCCTGTGACCCCACTCCCCTTACCCCAAGGCAGGTACTGTAGTTCCTTGTTGGATAATCTAATATAGCCCCACTTTAGAGGTTGCAGGGTTAAATACTGCCAGCAGCAAGCAGCACCCCCTTCCTACTTACTCCCCCCTTCCAGGGGACTTCCCAACCTCAGCATTATTTACAACCCTGTTGGATAAACCTCTGTGAGAACCCTCTCATATTATAGGACATGACACAAATCAACCCCTGGGCAGGCAGCAGGAGGATCCTTTCCTCGGGGCTGGCCAGCACCTCAGGCTCAGAACCACCGCTTTCTCTGAGCTTCTCATGCTCCCAATGGAGCGCTTCCACGTCCCAATCTCTCCCAGATCCCATCAAGCTCTAACACTGCTCTCTCCCTTACTTACAACAAATGACACGAGCTTAGAGCCACTGTCCTTTATATTTATACTCCACATCTGGTAACCAAACTTCTGAATTTGTCACACGGACTATGCAGAAGGAATAACTGGCATCATCGTCACAAATATAACTTCAGTACCTTATTCCTTTGGCCCAGACGGCTTTATTGAGCCTGGTATCAATGCGCACATCTGGAGTACCCATCTCCTTCATGGCAAATTTCCGGATTTCTTTGAGTGCCCTAGGGGCACGTTTCTTGAAGCCCCTGAGGTTCAAAACACAAGGATATAAAATTAATCATAGATTACACATAATATAGAAATGCATGCCCTCATAAAACAATCGAAGCAGTCAGAAACACATCCTTACAAGCATGAAATGTCCAGGACCTAGCACCAGCACTTGGAACAAGAAGTTGAAATAAACACTAGATATCCCACAATCCAAGCACAAAGTGCCATGCTTTCCCAATTTATCATTCACAAACGTGGTCTACTCTCACAGCAGTCCTGAAATGCTGGGGATTGGAGAGATGGCTCAGTGGTTAAGAAAGAAAACTTGCTTTTGCCAAGTACCCAGATTTGGCTCCCAGCATCTATATGATGCCCATACACACAGGCAAACATGTACAGAGAAAGGCAGCATTCTGTGGAATCACGGCAGCCATTTACCTACATTTTATGCTTTCAATGAAATGAACACAAAAACCCAAAACGAGCTGGATGTGGTGTTGTGCTCCTTTAATCCTAGCATCTGGGAGGCAAAGGCAGGTGGATCTGTTTGAATCCTGTTTGTAGCCTGGTCTACATGGCTAGTTCTAGGACAACCACAACTACACATAATAGGGAGCCTGTATTTAAAACAACAACAACAACAAAAAAAAAACCACCGAACTTTCTAGGGCATGGAGATGGTGCACACCGATAACCACAACACTGGAAGCTGGGCAGGAAGACCTCAAATCCAAAACCACCCACACAAAGTCCAGTTGTGTCCAGCACCTGTCAGGCCCACTCCAGGCGAGACACACTGAATTGCTTTCTCCACTCTACCAGCCTGCTCCCAAACAAGCCCACTTGACAACATACCTGGAAAAACAGGGTTAGAAATAACAGCAGCCGGTCTAATGGACCGAGCTCGCGCAAGCAACCCATCAGGTGGTATCAATTACAAGTACCAAGAAGGATGCACCAGGAAAGAGATGGAGCATTGAGCAGTTCCAATAGAAACAAGATGCTGCTGCCCTCACTTAAATGCACAATCAGACTGGATCTCAAGAGGGCAGAGCCAGCATTACCAATAAAATAGAGAAAGCCAGGAGAGGAAGACAGCAGGGAGCAGGTTTGGTTTGGAATGGAAACCAATGACATTACCAAAGGAGAGAGAGGCTGGAGAGCCTCACACAGGGCTTTTGCAACAAGGTACAAAATGTCTGAAAACCATGCCCACCCACAAGCACCTTTCATGAAAGAAGGACCCAATACACTGGGCACTTAAAAAAACCACCATCAACTCAAAACGTTTTTCGCCTCTCCCGCTTTGGTCAACTTGGGAGGGCAGGGCCCGACAGTGCTCACTATGTCCCAACCAGAGGTTAGAATGTACCTGATCACGAGCAGCATTCACACACAGCAGACACCCCACACGGGACAACACAGAAAATGTCCACACACATTTCGACCCAGCGAAATCTGTCACAAGAGTCTGAACAGGCAAATCCAAGAAATCCTGCTCTAAATGCTGGCATCTGAATGTATGTAGATAAATCGTGTACAAAGGGGAGTACGCACCCCAAATCATTCCCTGTAACTGCCTCTTTATAAACGCACAATCGCCGTGGGTCTTGACCATACACTGCACTGTAACTTTGGTAACCTACGTGCCTCTTAGCATTTCCAGTATTACAACTCGACCCGTAGTATGGGTCGGAGGACGAACACAATCCTCTTTCACATTTGGGGCTCAGCCATTCGCAACTGGCTAACCTCCTGCTGCACAGAAATTATTAAAGGTTTCCCTTCACAAGCTTTTACTTTTAGTGGTCCCGATTACAAAAACACTCGTTTTAGCCACCACCAAGCTTTCCCGAGTCCGCTGATGCCTAAAGTTCAAACACAACCTCCCGGCCCTCGTTACTAACCGGTACCGTACACCCCAAACCCTGCACACCTTCAAAGTACACGCAGTCAGACTGGGGGAAAAAAAAAAAGACAACCCCAAACCAAACCCGCGTGCTTTCTAAAGCCCAAGTCTGCAAGGAGCAATCAGGCAACGCTCGAGAGTGACAGCCAGAAGCCGGAAGGGGCTCGCGGGCCGCGCCGACCGACCATGGTACTCACACTCCATGGATGCGCTTGTGAATGTTGATGGTGTATTCTCGGGTCACCACCTCGTTGATGGCAGAACGGCCCTTCTTCTTCTCGCCACCCTTCTTTGCGGGAGCCATCTACATGCAGGCGACAGGAGGCGCTAAGCAGGCAGGGCAAAACCCCGAGCCGGATTCCCCCGCCGCCGCCACCACCACCTCCACCACCTCTCAGAATCCGCCCAGGGTTGCCCGCAGCCGGCCCTGCCGGTCCCCGGCCCCGGAAACCCTGCGGCTCGGCCGCTCTGAGCCCCGCCAACTTGTCCTCCATCGGCCCCAGAGCCTTCCGTCGGCGCAGGCCCTACCGCCCCGGGTCGTCGAGCCGCCGAGCTCGGGTCGGCGCGGAACGAACCCCACCAAGCCGGCCTGCCCCGCGCCCGGAGAGGATGGAGCCGGATTTCGGAGCCGGGACCCCGCGGCCATACTTACTCTGCCGGGCCCAAGCTGGAAAGGACGGGCGCGAGGGCTTGTGGGAAGGAAAGCCCCGCCGCAAGTCTGACTTCCGGGTCGCCGGGAGGCGGGGAAAGAGGAAGTGTGGCGAGGGAAGGTGGAAGGGTAGGCTGTGATGTAAATACGGCGCGTCGGAGGCGGGGCGAGCGGCGTGGGGCGGGGCCGGGGGCGGGGCCCGGGCGGGGTTGAGGCTGCCAGTCTTCTGGCCATTTGCTGCGAACAGCGTCCTTCCTTCCCTGTGTGATGGGTTTTCAATCTGAACCCTGGGAGAGCACGGCCAGCAAAAAGAAGACACTCTTCTGCTTTTCGAGTTCACGCACTCATTCAATCTACACTTATTGATCTATTAATTAGGTGATGTGCTTGTCAGAAGGGCCCAGGTGTGACTGAGACCACAACCAAAGAGCTTATTTCCCAAGTCGAAAAGGTCCACGTGAACACCAGGCACTTTTGTGGGAAAATCCCCGAGTCCAAACAAATCCAAACAACCTATCCATTTGGGGTTTCAGCAATGGCACGTTTCAGGATCTCACAGACAAAAAAAAGACAGGCAGGTAGAGACTCTACGGTCTCATCCGAAACCTAGGTCTCCGCCTCCTTTGGCTAAGGGGTGCTGTCCTTACGGATTCCCCAAAGGCAGGACTTGGGGTGGACAGGCAAGCTCACTCTCGGATCTTATTTATTATGTATACAGCATGTATGACTGCAGGCCAGAAGAGGGCACCAGATCTCATTACAGATGGTTGTGAGCCACCATGTGGTTGCTGGGAATTGAACTCAGGACCTCTGGAAGAGCGGTCAGTGCTCTTAACCTCTGAGCCATCTCTCCAGCCCTCAAAACAATGTCTGAGTGAGGTGGTGCATGCCTGTGATCCCAGAACTTTGTAGTTGAGTCAGGAGATCAGGAGTTCAAGGTCATCCTTGACTTCAGGGTGAGTTTGAGGCCCGCCTGAGGGGTGGGGTAGGGGAGGTGTGGTGATAGTAGCCTAAACACACCTCATAGTATCTGAAGACTTCTCCATGGGGCTAGGAGGAAAGGAGTGGCCCGGCTCTGTTCCAGTTCTTAGTGGGGTGCAAACACTAATGGGTTCGATGGGAATGCAGGTTGGTACAGTCACGCTGGGCTGAGCTCCAGTGCAATCTCCAAAGCTGAGCCACTCAAAAACATTTTAAAAGGAAGCCGGTGTGATATACTCAGGACACAGAATAGGAGGATAGCAAATTAAGGCTGAGGCTACTCTAGGCTACATAGAGGCTAGCCTTGGCTACACAATGAGACCTGATCCAAGGACGGAGGGAGGGAGAGGGAAAAAAAGGGGTGTGTGAAGAGAATATGAAAATATGGACTTGGGGATGTAGCTCAGTGATAGAACATTTGCTGACATATGCAGGCTCTGGATTTGATAGGCACAGACCCTCCTCCACTACAAAAAAGGAAAGCAGCCTGGTGATGTAAAAGGTTCCAAAAGGCTGGGGCTGGGAGATTGGTGAGGAGGATGTTGCTATGATACAACAGAGATGGGGTCTTGAGCAAGTCAGCAAAGAGTGGACCAGAAAAAAAAGGCACAGACAGCATTTGAAATGAAAAGCGGTAGTTCAAGTAACTTCATGTGGGATGGCAGTTTAGGAGAAAGACAATATTAGATGAGAATTACGTTAGAAAGGTAATCTATCACACAATGTATGATCTATTAAACAGGCAAAATCAGTGTGATCCTGTGACCTTTGTGGGTCTCTTCTTAGCAGTGTACATTCTCGGAGATGAGTCATCGACCATGTTCTTTGCTGCGCAAACATTGTAGTGTGTACATGCTTAGGTGCTTCAGCCTATTACAAACCTAAGCTGTAGGGTGTGTGTGTGTTCGTCTATGCTGTCCATCAGTGACTGCCATCATTGAGCAGTGCATGGCTGTATATACTTTCAGCTCTATCCCAACAGAATGAGCCAATGATAGGAACTGAAGCCTCACGATTACCCAATATCGCTTCCCAGATTCACTCTAAGCACCAGATTTTAATCTTAAATTTTTTTTTAAAGTAAAAGAGGATCAGGAGGGAAGTTGATCCCATACTTTGGGGTAGAGGGAAAATAGATAAATAGACCATGCCTCTGATGTTCTAGAGAGAAATCTGGAGTCTGGTTTTGGAAGGGCTTTGCTAACAAGAAGAAAGAGAAGCCAGCTCCCACTTGGTTAGGGTGTGATAACTTGAGCACAGAGATAATAATGGTTAATGAGAAACTCTGAGTTTACAAAAGCCCATGAGTTCATGACTTCGTTCTAAAACATAGGTAACTTATGGAGTCAATAAACCAGACATGCCCATGGCTGATTACAATTCAAAAAGAAAATTTCTTCCCCTACTCCATTTCTAATGAGATCTTCAACAGAAAAACAAAGTTTTTTATCTGCATAATTCTGACCACGAACAACATTTCTCTAGATGACACAAATTAGATATTTTTTTCAGGATATTAATGGCTGACTTTGAGATCTTCAGGCTACAACATGAACAGAAATTAAAGTAATTTTTATATCACTAAAATTTTACCAGGACATTTTGGCAAGAGTGCAAAAGTCATGGCTAAGAACTGCTTATTAAGTAGAGCCATAGTGACACAAAACTTTAATCCCAGCACTTGGGAGTCAGGGTAGGCAGATCTCTGTGAGTCTGAGGCCAGCCTGGTCTACAGAGTGACTTCCAGGACAGCCAGAGCTACACTGAGTTCCAGGAAAGGTGCAAAAGCTACACAGAGAAACCCTGTCTGAGTTCCAGGAAAGGTGCAAAAGCTACACAGAGAAACCCTGTCTTTAAAAAAGCACCAAAAAGGAAAACAAAACAAAAAAAAAACCCTGCTTAATAGTTGGTTCACATAGCTGGGTGTGGTGCTATACAGATTTAATCCCAGAAGCAGAGGCAGACAGATCTCTGTGAGTTCCAGATGAGCCTGGTCTACATAGAGAGTTCCAGACCAACCTGGTCTATATACGAAGTTCCAAGCCAATCAGAGCTATAAAGTGAGATCTTGTCTAGAACAACAATAACAACTTAGCATGCTGTTTGTACAAGCAGCGTTTTAGTTGTTAGAGACAGAATACGCTGCAGTTTTAGTTGGTTTGTAATATCTTAAACCAAGTATTCCGAGGTCACACTCAAGCTTGACTCTTGAACCAAGACACTTTATACTATTCCAGACAGTTAAGGTCATGGTTTTTCTGGAACAAAGATGTGGTTGCAAAATAACCTTTTAATGAGCAAAGCTAATGAATGAAGAGCTCAGTGATTACAATTCCCATGATGCATGCATTTAGTGGAATATTACACAATAAGAGTTTTTTGAGTTTATCCAAATTCTGAACATGTGTAAAATTCAGGCAGAACGAAATTAAATTAGGAGCACAACATACTCCACCCTCTTTTAATGGCTTCCAGCTAGACACTTTTAGGATAATGAGTAGACTACGGCCATTAACAATCTTGTTCCACTTAGGAGGCTAACCACCAATTAAAGTATGACTACAATTAAATGATAAATTCTTTTCCAGAAAAACCAGATCTCTAAACCTTAGACAATGTTAAATTAAGACAAAAAAATAGGTTATTGAGTTCCATCCAAACTTCATGTTTTAAAAACAGGGTTCACTTCAAGTTCTTCAAGAAGTAAATATTCCTCTCGGTGGATGCAAAATATTTTGGCTTAACTACCTACCCCACCCACACCCTCAGGCATAGAGTAATCACAGATACATGTATCCAAGATCGGTCCTTTAGCTAGAGAGCCAAAAAGGAACCGGCATCATTTTACAGAAGAGAGCGACCTGTCTTACAGACCTGTCTTAATAGAGGACCGCAAGGAACATAGCTCCATGAAGTCAGCATGTTTGGAAAGGGAGAGACCATCTTGGTGGTCCCCAAAGGCACTCAGGTAGTTTTCACAGGCAACTTAGCAATCTGGGGCCCCCATCTGCATGGAGCTATGTGTACAACCTTCTCCAAACGAAGAGAGCAGTCAATCCTAGTAACCCCTAGCAACTCCCTAACAACCTTTGGGGATCCCACCCCCACTCTGTGGTCAAACATGGAACATGTCCTAGAACTGCAGGCAGTGAGCCGATTCAGACCAGGCTGGTATTCAGTGCACATGCAATGAGGCAACCTGTGTCCACCAAGTGAGCTTTCAGGGAAAATCTCCTATTTACCATTCTGTGTCTATGCGTGATTGGACACACATATGGTTAAAAAATTAGATGCATCATGAGAAAGAACATGTTGAGAGAACAAAGAGTTATATAACCCAAGCCCATCAGTGGAAACACAAAATCACCTAAGCCTCATCCTTGGCAACTAACTCCTCCCTCCGCGTGGGCTCACAAAATGAAGCTTTGCAAAGGAACTCAGGGCAATCGTGCTTGGCGCCTGCTGCTCTCTCAAAGCAGTGTGTCTATTCTGTATATTTACCGTGCTCTTGAATAAGACCCTTGCTAGGTCGCTATTTGTGTGTGCTTCTTCAGCTTTTTAACAAGACAACAAGAACCTGGAAGCACTCAGTGTAGACCACTAGAGTACCCTCATGTTAGCATGCTGGATCTTGTGACTGAGATGGCTGTAGCCGATCAAGACCTCGGACATGCTGCTATGTGCCTTCTCAATGGTGTGTATGTGTGTATATCTCACACATACCTCGGCACACCTACTTTGTTGGCATCACTGGTCTAAATGTTGGCAGTGAGAGTCCACAGGATCGGGCCTGATTGAATATGATCGCAAGCAATGAATGACTGCTTTGGTGGGTAGTATGTCCATAGTTTCTACAGGTTTCCTGTGTCCACAAGGTTGAGATGTTCCCAGGAACTTTTCCACGTTCTCATGTTCTCCTGTCTACAGTGAAACTGCAGTGAAAATGTGCTTTCCTGTCACAAGCTTTAAACCTTAGGAAACCGGCAGACTCACGAAGCTCAAGAACTCCATTCCAGTACCGGTTATTGTATTGTTTCCACCATACTGTAGTTCGGGTCTTGAATGGCCCCCAAAAGGCCCATGTGTTGAAACCTTGGACCTCAGCTCTTGGGTGTGCCGCAACCTTTAGCAGGTGGGGCCTAGTGGAATAAATTTTGGTCCCTGGGGGTGTGCCTGATCCCTTTCTCTTTCTTTGCTTCCTGGCCATCCTGAGGCGAGCAGGGCTGCTCTGCCATTCACTCATCCCGTGATGTTCTATGCCGCCACAGGCCTAAGCAACAGGGCCAGGTGAGCATGGACCGAAGTCCCTGAGTCCTGAGACCATGAGTCCACTTTGGAAAGTTTATCACCTCACTCACTTTATCACAGTAACAGAAAGCTGAACCAAAACTACATCTAAAGCTTTCAACATCTTGATTTTTTTTTTTTTCTTGAGGCAGGGTTTCTCTGTGTAGCCCTGGTTGTCCTAGAATTCATTTTGTAGACCAGGCTGGCCTTTTGAACTTAGAGATCTGCCTGCCTCTGCCTCCGGAGTACTGAGATTAAAGATGTCCACCACCATGCCTGGCTTCAACATCTTGAAATTAAAAAAACATAGCTTCCCAGTAAACCCATGTATGTGTGGATGTATAACACGGGACAAAGGAAATTGTACAAACTTGTTAATTTATTACAAAATGTTCACTCACAGAAAAACACAAGGAAACCTTTATACTTTTATATTTGGGAATGGAACTGGTGTCTCAGATACAAAATAATTTACACATAATCCGTACAATTTTATTTTTTATAGAAATAGGTCATTATTACAACAGCTGTACAATTCACTACACTTCCTCTTATAATTACATAAAATCTTCTCTTTAGAAACATCTCAACATAACAAAACATACAAAAAAAAAAAAGCAAAGTGCATTTTGAAAAAGGAAAATCCAATCTTCAGAATCATCAGGGAAGATCTGTGGAAAGATGCAGCGGCCTCACCAGGATGGCCAGCACGTGACTGGTTTCCTGGGAGACTGCAGCCGGCCAAGTTGCTCTGCTTGCAGACCCTCTTCCCTCGTGGTCTTAGAGGTCTCTAGGGAATTCTGGAATAGCTGTGAGATTGTGCTTTGCTCAGAGTCCACCTTTGTAGTTACAATCAGTGAAGTCAACAGGAATATCCAGTGTTCCGTTTAGGGAGGAAACTGACGACCAGAAGGGCGTGGTGGCAAAGAACCTCAACCCACCAGGGTTTAGGTCAAGGGTGTGGATCTGCAGCTTCATTAATAACAGCCTTCGCTATCTGATTGGTGGGCTGTTTTTGTTATTGTGGATTCTTAGGGAAGCCATGAGACCTTATTATTATTTAAAACAAAAACAGAAAGTGCCTAAGTTATTTCCCCCGTGTGCAGCTGTGCAAATTAAAACAAAAACCACCTTTTAAAAATAATGAAAATAATCTCTTTATTCTCTCTCTCCAAAGACCTCTAACTTAGTCCTTGACTGTAAAGGAAAGGCCGTCAAGAGAGTGAAGGCCAGCCAGGGCTTGGGACATGTGTCAGTCGGTAGAGTACCCGGCGCGCTCTCTCCTGGAGGCAGCGAGAGGTACTACCTCTGCAGATAGACCAGGAAAGGATGCCCAGAAGGGGGCACTTGGTTCCTGTCTGGTATGGCTGTAGCGGATGCCCGAGAACCTCAGGGCAAGGGAACCATGGCCAGTATTCCCGTTCTTTCCCCAGTCTGCCAGTGCCACACTCCAGACACGTTACCATAGGGAGTTCTGAAATGTATACGGGGTGTGCCAAAGCCATGTAAACCTTTCTTCCCGTTTTTCCCACGGCCGCTCCCTCCTCTTCCATTGGTTAAAGCTGGTTGCGTCTGGACTCCAGTGTCAGGGCACTATCGGCGTGGCTGCTGGAGACCTGAGGACTCGGACAGGCGGCTGACCCTGCGGGAAGGGCGTGGGGGCTGCGGCTGTGTGGGCTGGGTTGCGGCGTAGCCCAGGGTCCCGGGCTGCTGGGAGAAGTTGGAGAGAAGGAGCGAGTCCTGCTGCTCACTGTGCAGAGATGTTGGCGCCTGGAGCAGGAAAAAGGAGAAAAGGGGCTGAGTGGCTGGCCAGCCCCTCCACTCTTCAAGTGACTTCAGTACCCCCAGGTTTTGCAGCAGATGCTATCAGACTCTGTGACTCCCATCAGATGGCTAGGCAGTGGTGCATGCATGTGTGCATGCGCGTGCTTGATGGAGGGAAAGCCAAACTCCCCGACAGTACACTTGTGTGTCAACGCTAAATGGAAAGGGAGAAGGGTGGCTCTTTCTGGGACCATGGGCTTGGGGCTGAGGCTGCAGGTAAGGTTTCTGAACCAGAGAGAGGCACATGATCTATATATGTCGCGCGCGCGCGTGTGTGTGTGTGTGTGTGTGTGTGTGTGTGTGTGTGTTGGAGTCTGAGCCCACATAGATGGTGGGCAGGGAAGAATCTGCATAGACAGAAGTATACCCCTTAAGTAGGTTCCTCATCCTATGACTACTTCCAATACTGCCATTTTCCAGAACCTGGAAGGAGACTACGTGATTGGAGATGCAAAAGCTTCACCTAGTCAGTCCGACTTGGGAAGTTTCACTCTCATTTTCCACTCTTGCCTACATGTCCCTCTCCAATAGCCCAGTGCCCCAAAGCCACCTTTGACACTTCCCAGAGTACCTATCCATGGCTTTATGCTGGGCTGTCAGTGAAACCCCATCTTTTTATTTCTTCTCCTTCACTCACACTTGATATTTTCTTGATGGTCAGGTTCTGCCCAGAGATGCCTCTGAGCCTTCTTCCAGGAAGGCTTCCCTACCAGGTGCGCTCTCTCTGTACCATCAGAGGCCGAGTGTGTTCTGTGCTAGCCCACCTCCCTGCATGGCTCTGAGACCCATCCCAAGGCCACCAGGATGGCTGAAAAGCTCTTTGCATCTCTGCTTGGTACCTAGAATGCAGCAGGTATTTGCAAACTACTGCGGTGGTAGAAGACACACTGAGACCTTTCCTGTTCTCACATCCGGGCCTGTCTCTCTGCCTCATTGTTTCCCACGCCAGATTACTTCCCTATCCCGAGAACTGACAAGATCCACAAAGTCAGAGTTGACACCCACTATCACTGTGGGTACAGCCAGGGAGATTTGAAAATTATACCACAGCTGGCTTAACAGCTTTGGAATCAAACAGCATCCCAGATCTTTAAGGATGTTGTCTCTCTCCATCTCTATCTCACTCTTCTCAAGATGTCTCAGCCTCTGCACGTTGTCTTTTGCCCTCAAAGATGCCAAGCGGAGCAAGTGGGGTGGTCCTTATTAGGGGAAGTCCCACCAGGCAGGGTGAAGGATGAGTTGAGCTAGGGGGTGCTCTGGACATGTGTGAGGAGAAGATGGAGCCCTTTGAGAGCCCCAGAAGGGACATTGCCCCTACTGAAGGCCAGGCCAGCCACCCTTCCTCCTCTGGTGTGCTTGATACTTGCTTGATAGTACTTTTTACTTTCTGGAGAGTGTCTGTGTGAAATATGCCTCCAGTTTTCATGCCCAAACTTTATTTTACACATTAACATATTTACTAAAGCAGTTTGGTGGATCTCTAAATAAATGTGCTTTAATTTTATACTTCTCATGCACTAAAAAGTTTGACAAAAGCTGTCATTAATTTTTGACTTTTTTTGTAAAAATTTTAGCATATCAAGATGCAAAACTGATAAAAAAAATTACCTTTAAATACATATTCTCAGCATACCACCATACTGTTAACAGCATACTGTTAACCTAGTCTTAATTTTCATACTGTACATTAAGCATTCAAAGGAAGCAACTATGAACGTTTCTGAGGTTGTTCTCTCTACTAGGGAAGACAAAAAAGTCTATAAAAGTCGAGTGTGGAACTTGGCCTCTGCTCACCATGCTCGCGGGCGTCTCCCTCGGCCCGGTGCTCACCTACCTGCAGGTAGTGTGGGGGCTGCTGCTGCTGGGCCTGTGCTGGCTGCGGTGGTGCTGGCTGGGATGTGGGGAAGCTGGGGTGGAGTACCGCCTGGCCCATCAGCAGGACAGGGGTGGAGGCACCACTGCCGGCGGGGAGCGCATCTGGACTTGGGAACATGACCTGGCTCTGTGCGTACCTGTTTAGTTTCATGTAGGACAAATAAAACAAAAGAAAGACACACTTGACATGGTACTGAAAACGCCAACTGTAGGGACTGGAGAGATGGCTCAGTGGTTACGAGCACTGGCTGGCTGGCTGGCTGGCTGGCTGGCTGGCTGGCTGGCTGGCTGCCTGCCTGCCTGCCTGCCTGCCTACCTTCCCAGAGGACCTGGGTTTGGTTCCCAGCACTCATACGGTGATTTACAACTACCCGATACTCCAGTTCCAGGGGATCTGAACCCCCTTTACCTTCTACACATACTACATGCATGTGGTGCACAGATAAACATGCAGGCAAAATACCCATATAATAAAATAAATAAATAAATCTTAAAAAAAAAAACTTTACTAGCAAGGATGGAAAAAAGTGAGTCAAGAAACTTGGACATCAAAGGGTACTGTCCATCCGCAGAAAAGTAATTCAGGGTATGGGAGAAAAATCTCTGCCCATCATATGTCTGACGAGGGATTGATATTCAGGATATATAAAAGAATACCTACAGCTATATCACCAACATCCTATTAATACCCAAAGAACCCAAACAAAGTAAGGAAAAATGGCTTGAGCATCCAATGAAAAAATACAAAGGCTGGGGCTGGAGAGATGGCCCAGTGGTTAAGAGCACTGACTGTTCTTCCAAGGGACCTGGGTTCAATTCCCAGCACCCACATGACAGCTCACAACTGTCTGAAACTCCAGTTCCTGGAGATCTGACACTGTTATACCAATGCACATAAAATAAAGTTAATAAATTATTTAAAAAAAATACAAAGGCTGATAAGCATATGAAAAGATACACATTGTAACTAACCAATAGGAGGAAGCAAATCAAAACAGACATGAGCTATCAATTCACACCATTATGATGAAGCTATACATACATACATGTATAAATTTTGGCATATACTATCAGATGAGTAAACCTTGAAGACATTGTATCTGTGTGTATGTACATGTAGGAGAAGGAAAAACAAAACAAAACCCTTGTTAGTAAGGATGTGTGATGTTAGTGAGAACGGAAAATGGTACAGCTCTTTTGGACATCATTTTAGAGATTCCTCAAAAAATGAAACATGGGATTTCTGGGTAAGATGGCAAACTAAAAGCTGCCTCCTTGTGACTTGGTGAGGGAGAAGAGTCAGAACAAGAAAAAATAGCCTTTCTCTCCAAAGAGAGAAACTCATAGGCGGTGGAGGAACAGCTGGAGAGTGTGGAGAAAGGCGGTGCAGCCAGAACTACGCCCAGCTGAAACAGCTCCGGCTGTGTGGCTCTGAGGTAGACCAGAAGTCTCATTCCAAAGTGGATGATGTAGGCAGCTGAAAAGCGACTGGAACACTACCCTCAGGATGAGCCCACAACTCTCATGAGCCCTGGTCCAGTTACAGGTGTTGGTGAGACTGCTTCCTCCAATGGACAATCCCCCAGTGGGGAGGACTTCCATCTTGCCATTCTGTATGACTCAGAGAGCAGTGGCCGGGACCCATTTGAGAGGGAACTTACTGCTTAAAACTGAGGTAATCCTGGAGGCTCCCCCAAATGGGGGAAAGCCATAAGTCAGGGAGCCTGATTTAACCCCCTACAGTCCCAGGGCCAGAGAGATATCTGGAAAGCAGTTATAGAGAACGAGCGAGGCTGGATGTTGACGAGCTGAAAGGAGCAGGCCAGAGACTGGGCTCAGGCAGTGAGGAGCACAGAGCAGCCCTGCACTCTTGGGCCAGAAGCATACCCTATCTACCAAGAACGTCCCTGGGATGAAGAACAGAACCCAGATGGACCAGTCTCTAGAGCTGCCTGTCTGCAGTTCACTGCTGTAGAATCCAAGAACTCCGAGGCTCCACTGCCCTATCTGACATCTACAGCGGCATCCTTCCAGCTGGATGACCAGCATGTAAGGCTATTAGAAAGTACAGACTGGTCCTTCACTAGTACAGATCTCAGGGCTGTGGCTACTTTCCTAGTTCTTAATGTACTCGGGAGACTCCTCCCCAATAGAACAGTGGCCCACCCAGAGAGGTACAGTCTGGAAAAATATTGGGAGGGTGCAAAGTGAAGTGTGGACAGCAGAGAGCACCCCCCACACAAAGAAGAGAAGTCACTTAAGTAAGTCGGCCATGGCGGACATTGGACACTCGTCCAAGAGAGTTCAATGACACCATAAACCGTAAAAAAGACGAGACCCCACAAGTTCTGACACCTCTGCCTCCATGCGTATAATTGGCAGCTTCCAGTTTTTGAGGACCCAGAAAAAAGGTGTTTCACAGGTGATCCCTCCCCTCCCCTCTCTTCCCCTTCCTTCTCCTTTCCTTCCTTTTTTCTTTTGCCTTTTGTAATTTCTCTTTCTTTTTTTTTTTTACTAGATTTTAATGATAGTTTTGCTTTATTACATAAAAAAACCTTTTATGTTTTTAACTAAATAATTAATTCATTTTGAGGAAGGATCTCACTATGTAGCCCTAGCTGATCGGGTACTCACTGTATAGACCAAGCTGGCTACACACTCATAGCCTCAGCCTCCTGAGTGCTGGGATTAAAGGTGTGCACCACCACGCCAAGTATGTTTTTATTTATTACTCCCCTTCATACATTGACCTAACTCTCTCTCTCTCTCTCTCCCTTATTTATTTATTTATTTATTTAATTTATTTTGAGACAGGGTTTCTCTGTGTAGCCTTGGCTGTCCAGGATCTCGCTCTGTAGACCAGGCTGGCCTTGAACTCAGAGATCTGCTTGCCTCTGCCTCCCGAGTGCTGGGATTAAAGGTGTGTACCACCACCTGGCTTTTTTTTTTTAACTGGGTTAAGTCTTTTCCTTCACCCTTTCTTCTCTTTCCTTTCTCCCCATTTCTGTTTTTTTCTTTGTATTGTACTTTTAGTATTTTCACTTCATCTTACTGTTGTTTTAAAAGCTCTTATTTAGTTTCCTTCTTACATTTATTTACTTTTGTCTTTAAACTTTCTCATTACTGAGAATTAACTTTTCCTTTATCTTTAAAGATAACTTCTCTTCCCCTCTCAACATCTTCCTCCTCTTCTCTCTGGTTTATCTCCTTTATTTAGCCGTCACTGCTCTCGACTTTCTCCTCACCCCCTGCCTCCTTTTGCCTCATTCATTTACAGTTTCCACATTTGCCTTAAGTCACTTTTAACTTCAGAAAACATTCCATCTTAGTTTTGTGAATTTTTCTCCTTTATGATGTGTGGAGATATATTAGTGGGATCATCTAATTTTAAATGTGCTTTTATATTGTCTATAGACAGGTGATATTGCTATTCCAGTAGTGTTTTCTCCTCTCTAAGTAGTAAAAAGGATTGGATCTTTAGAAGTAAGCTTCCTGGGGCCAGAGAGATGAATCAGTGGTTAAGAAAGTTTGCTATTTTTTCTAGAGGACCTAAATTCAGTGCCCAGCACCCACATCTGGGAGTTTAGCTGCCTGAGACTCTGGCTTCATGGAATGCAACACCTCTTCTGGCCTCTGTAGGCACCTGCATAAATATAGTGTGTGTATGTGCACACACACAAAGTGTTTTAAAAAATGTAGGGAGCCTGGAGAGATGGGTCAGTGATTAAGAGCACTGCCTGCTCTTCCAGAGGACCTAGGTTTAATTTCCAGCACCTACATGTTGCCTCACAACCATCTATAACTCCAGTTCCAGGGGACCTGACTCCCTCTTCTGGCTTCCCCAGGCACCAGACACAAACATGGTTCACAGATATACACGCAGGTAGAACCCACATACATATAAAATTGAAAAAGAATAAAAATATTTTAAAAAGAGCAGGCTGTGTGTTAGGAAGACTTTTAAATAAAGCCAGAAGAGATCTCCAGCCTGAGAGACACGAGTTCACAGCTCAGCGGCATCAGAAAGCAGGCTAAGACTTGTGCAAATGGCGGCAACCGCTCCGGTCTATCAGCAGGATCAGCACTATTTAGAAAGTTTGGAAAACACAAAGACACAGCCTACTGAGTCAAAAGTCACTGAACTAAGTAAAATGCTAGATGAGGTGTAGTAAAAAATGAAAAGAAATAAAACATCCCAAAGAAAATACAAAGAGATGAATTCAGTGTAGGATCTGGGCAGGAAAGCCAGCCACATATAAGAGTGAGTAAAACAGATGATAAACTCACCTTTATGGGAAGAGCAATTTAACAAGGACATTGAGATTTTGAAAAAACAACAACAACAACAACAACAACAACAACAACAAAAACAGCTAGAAATGTATAAATCAAATGAGACGTGTAGTGAGATGTGTAACTGATGAGCTAGACCAAGAGGAAGAACAACGGTCAGGGATGGAGGACACATTGGGAAAATATTGATTCAAACTTCAGTAAAGAAACATAAAGCAGAATAAGCATGTCCACAGCTCTGGGGAGTGATGAGAAGACCAGGTTACAAATCCAGGGTGGAAGACTGAGATAAAAATTATAGACATGGAGAACCTAGTTGGTGGGATTATAGCAGAAAAGCTCCTAATCTAGAAAACACAAGGGTCACTAGGAATCACAAATAGAAAAGAACCTTTCTGTGAAATAATATAGTCCAGTTGTTAAAAATAAAAAGCAAAGAAACAATATTAAAAGTTGAAAGGGACAAATGCCAACTTACATCAGAATATCTGACCTCCCATGAGGAACTTCAAAGCCAGGAAAGCGCAGACAAATCTATTTCAAGTCCTGAAACTAAACAACTTTCAACCAACATTCCTAAATTCACTCTGAGTCCATCTTTTTGCTTTGATGAACAATGAAGGGCATTTCAAGATAACCACCAACTAAGGTAATTCATGACTACTGTAGTGGTTTGAATTCGGTTGCTATGAGAAAATACCCTGACAAAAATCAACTGAGAGGCAAAAAGATTTATTTAGTTGACAATCCCAGGCTACAGTCCATCACACAAGGGAGGTCACAGTGGCAGGAGCTTGGAGCAGCTTGTCACATCTCATCCATAGTCAAGAGCACAAGGAAATAAACGCATGTGTGTTTAGTTGCATGCTCTCTGCGCCCAACTGGATTTTTCCACGTTCCTGCAGGACTCCCTTTCTTAAGAAGACTCACAGTAGGCTGGGGCTTCTCACATCAATTAATTTAATTAAGACAGTCTCCCACAGATATGCCCACAGGCCAACCCAATGTAGACAATTCCTCATTGAGACAGTTTGCTAAGGTTATTCTAAGTTGCATCAAGTTGATAATTAAAGCCAACCATCAGCACCCCTGAGTCAGCACTACAAAGAACACTGAAGGAATATTGTGTGCCCGGGACGAAGAAAGTCTTGATCTCAAGAGCAAATGAAAGAATACATTTTGTGAGATGAGCAGATGAATAAAGAAATGTTAAGAAGCACTCCATCATGTTTGACAAAGAAAATCAGTAGAACTTAATACTAAAGGAAAGAATAAACAACAATCCAACCAATCAGAAACAATTAAAACTCCAGGGATTAGTAAACATCATTCAATAATAACCTTAAATGTAAATGGCCTCAACTCACCACAAATAAATAGATACGGATTCGCTGAATGGGTTAAGAAAGCAGGATCCAGGCCGGGCGGTGGTGGCGCACGCCTTTAATCCCAGCACTCGGGAGGCAGAGCCAGGCGGATCTCTGTGAGTTCGAGGCCAGCCTGGGCTACCAAGTGAGCTCCAGGAAAGGCGCAAAGCTACACAGAGAAACCCTGTCTCGAAAAAAAAAAAAAAAAAAAAAGAAAGCAGGATCCAGAGTGGTGTTGCTTCCAAGACACACACACCTCTCTAGCCAAGACATGCACAGACCTGAGTGTGGAAGGATGGTAGTTAATCTAGCGAGTGTGTAAAAGGTGGAAACAAGCTGCTGTAGCTATTCTGATAGTGGATGGTCTTCTAACCAAAATTAGAAGAAATAAAAAGGCCACTACATATTAACAAAGAGAACAATATGTAAAAGGACATAATAATCATAAATATAGGCACCAAACGTTGGGACTCCCAATTTCATAAAACAAACTCTAATGGACGTTAAAGGAGATTGGCTAAGTCCTCATGTAGTAATAGTGGGCGATGTCGATATTTCACTTTTTTCTACAGAGAGGTCATTTAAACTAAAAACCAAAAAGAAGCTCTATAGTTAAATGACACTATGCAGGCCCATAAAGCCCAAAATGCTATATCATAGACCAAATGGATTTAGTAGAAATCTATGGAATATTTTATCCAACCTATGTGGTATTCATATTTGTCTCAGCTGCTTTTTCAAAATAGAACATATTCTAGGAATAAAGTAAGTCTTAACAAATAAAAAATAGTTGGAAAATTTCTTGTATTTAAAAAACCATAATGGAATAAAACTAGAAATCAATAGTAGTAGAATCTCTAGAAACTACAATAGTTGGAGACTGAATAAAACATTCATGAATGATTGGTGGGTTGCTGAAGAAAGGGGAGGGAAAAATTCTAGGATGAAATGAGAATTAAAACATAACTTACCAATCTTTGGGGGCACAGGTAAAGTCATTCTAAGAGGAAAATTCATAGCTATGAGTGATGCCATTAAAACCCAGGATTTCAAATAAATATCCTAATGCACCTCAACATCTTAGAAAAACAAGAATAAGCCAAACCCCAAAGCAGTAGGTGGAAGAGGTAATCAAGATTAGAACAGAACTTTATGAAATGGAAACTAAGAGAACATAGAATCGATCAAACATAATGCTGGCTCTTTGAAATGATAAACAATATTGACAAAAGAGAGAGAGACACCCAAACTAATCTAGTTAGAGATGAAAAAGAAGTGTTAAAATAGATTTCAATTAAATGAGAGGATTATAGGGAATACTTTGAAGTCTGATAGTATAGAGAAACATCCCTGGAAAAATAGAGAAGAAATGGATAGATTCCTACAAGCATATGGCCTACCAAAATTAAATGAAGCATATATAAATAATATAGATATAACAGCAGTCAACAAGACAGAAACAGTAATTAAAAGCATTCTAACAAAGAAAACCCCAGAACCAGGCCAATTGCCCTGATGAATACAGATCATATAGTCTCAATAAAATTCTTGTGAACTTAACTCAAGAACACAATAAGAAGATCATATACCATGACCAAGAGTGGTTCAATATATGCAAGTCAATAAATGTAATATAGCACACCAGTATACTTCAGGACAAAAATCACAGGATCTTTGTAATAGATGCAGAAAAGATCTTTGAGAAAGTATAATATTCCTTCATGAATGAAATACGTCTTCATGAAGAAATTAGAAATTGAAGGCTCATAACACAATTTAATAAAGGGTCTATATGGAAAGCCTACAGCCAACATTACTCTATATAGGGAAGAATGGAAAGGATTCCTCCCCCAATCAGGAATGAGACAAGGGTTTTCATTCTTATCACTCTACCTAATCACGTGTTTGAAGTCTTGCTAGAAAAATAAGAGAGAAATAAAACAGATACAAATAGGAAATGATGAAGTCTAATTGTCTCTATGTGTGGATCACATGGCCATATATTTAAAGACTCTAAAGCTTCTTCCAGAAAACTCTTAGACAGGAGAAATAATTCCAGCATAGTGGACACAAAATTAACTTACAAAAAATGAGCAATTTTTCTATACACCAATAATGCATTTGCCAAGAAAGAAATCAGAAAATAATCTCATCAAAATAGCTTTAAAATGCCTAGATAAAATAATCTTAAATCATTAAAAATGATTAAACCTAACCAAGGGAGTGAGGGGTATCTACAATGGAAACTTTATGACAGTGAAAAAAAGAAATTGAACAAGACATCAAAAGGTTAAAAAAAAAAGCCTCCCACACTCACAGGAACATTGGAAAAGTTGACATTGTGAAATGGCTCTATTACCAAAACTGATCTATGGATTCAACACAGTTGCCATAAAAATTCCAGTGTTATCCTTCACCGAAAAAGAAAAAAAGTCCAGATACTAATACGAAACACAAAAGATCCCCCAATAGTCAAAGCAACTCCTATTAGAAAGAGCCATCATGGAGGCATCCCAAATCCTGATCTCAAGCTACATTATAGTGCCATAGTAACAAACTGCTGGTAAAGAAACATGTGGAGCAATAGAATAGAATAGAGGAGACAGATACAAGCCCATACAACTAAGCCAACTAAATCTTCAACAAATGTGTCAAAAATATATACACTGGACAAAAGATGGCATTTTCAAAAAATAGTTCTGGAAAAACTAGAGTTTTCACAAGTAGAAGAAAGAACTAGATCCATGTCCTTCACCCTGACCAAAATCAATTCAAAATTGATCAAAGACCACAATTGGCAACACCGGAACCCTGGCTGCTAGATTAAAACATTTCTAGGTACAGGCATAAGCAAGGACTTTCTTAAAGGGACCATAGGACCACAGGAAGCAATTCCAAGATTTGACAAATGGGATTGCATGATTATAAAGAGCTTCTATACAGGAGCTACTTGTGGGGGAGGACATGAGCCAGCAAGAGGGTGGGATCGGAGGACAGACAAGGGAAGTGGGGCAGATGGATAAGAGCACACATATGTAGGGAAATTTCATAACAAATTCCATTAATTCACATGTTAACTAAAAACCAAGAAAAATAAAAATGGAATAACCATATGATCCAGCAATTCTGTTTCTGGTTATATATTCAAAAGAAATAAATGTACACACTTAAATAGATATTTGTATACCTGTGGTGATATTTTGTTTGTGATCTAACAAATAAAGCTTGCCTGAAGATCAGAGGGCGGAGCTAAGACACCAGTTAACCCTAGAGGCCAGGCAGTGGTAGCACACACCTTTAATCCCAGCACTTGGGAGGAGGAAGCAGTATGATCAGGAGTTTAAGGCCACCCTGGGCTACACAAGATTGACCCAGTCTAAAAGAGAAACAGAGTCAGGCAGTGGTGGTGGTGCACGCCTTTGGTCCCTGCCCTTGGGATCTCACACCTTTAATCCCAGCACTAGGGAGATGAAGACAGGAAGTGATATGGCTGGACAAAGAGAGGAATATAAGGTGGGAGGTGACAGGAGCTTACTCCCTTTCAGTGTGAGGATTCCTAGAGGTAAGAAGAGGAGATGGGAATGGGGGGTGGGCTGGGGAGGGGGGAGGAGGGAGGACAGGGGAATCTGTGGCTGATATGTAAAATTAAATTATAAAATTAAAAAAATGATTATAAAAAAAGAGAAGTCATGAGCCGGGCGGTGGTGGCGCACGCCTTTAATCCCAGCACTCGGGAGGCAGAGGCAGGCGGATCTCTGTGAGTTCGAGGCCAGCCTGGGCTACCAAGTGAGTTCCAGGAAAGGCGCAAAGCTACACAGAGAAACCCTGTCTCGAAAAACCAAAAAAAAAAAAAAAAAAAGAGAAGTCTTTCTAGTGGCTGGCTGCTCTGCTTCTCTGATCTTTCAACTTTCACCCTGATATCTGACTCTGGGTTTTTATTATTAAGACCAATTAGAATTCATGCTACATATGCCCATAGAAATATTATTATTCAACCAGGTGGTGGTGGTGGTGGTGGTGGTGGTGGTGGTGGTGGTGGCGGTGGCGGCGGCGGCGGCGGCGGCGGCGGCGGCGGCGGCGGCGGCGGCGGCGCACGCCTTTAATCCCAGCACTCGGGAGGCAGAGCCAGGGGGATCTCTGTGAGTTCGAGGCCAGCCTGGGCTACCAAGTAAGTTCCAGGAAAGGTGCAAAGCTACACAGAGAAACCCTGTCTCGAAAAACCAAAAAAAAAAAAAAAAAAAGAAATATTATTCACAATAATAGCTAGAAGGCAGAATGGTGCCACGTCCACTGACTGATGGAAATACCTGTATAATGGAACACAGCACCTTAGAACTGACACAGGCTAGGACAGGAACAAAACCTGAAAATATGCTAAGTGAAATTTGTCTGCTACCAAAGGGCAAACACTGTACAAGGTCCCCAGATAGTCAAAATCACGGAAAGGCAGGAGAAGGATGGTGACTGCCAGGGGCTGTAGGGCCGGAGCTATTGTACAGAGATTGAGTCTAGGGAGATGAGAAGTTCTGGAAATGGATGGTGGGCATGGCTGTGCAACAGTGCAGCAGCCCTTGATGTCACTGAACTACGTGCTTAGAGGGTGATGATGGCAGATGTGACATTACCTGTCGATGGCAAATGGTACATGATGTGTGCTTTATCACAACAACAATAACTTAAAAAGATGTTGGCGATAATGGTCCATTATCGAGGAACCAGGAATGGCCTTTATGGGAAGGTCTGGAAGAACACGATGATGTTTGAAGACAATACAGGGAATTCCCCTGCGTGTTTGATTTTGTTTTCAAATTTTGTGGGTTTTTTTTTTTTGTTTGTTTTTGAGACAGGGTTTCTCTGTGTAGCTTTGCGCCTTTCCTGGAATTTGCTTTGGAGACCAGGCTGGCCTCGAACTCACTGAGATCCACCTGCCTCTGCCTCCTGAGTGCTGGGATTAAAGGTGTGTGCCACCATCACCCGGCTATGTGTTTGATTTTTAAAGAAGTCATTTCTCTGTATGAGGTCATCTGTAACAGGCTTTGGGGCTTCCAGACTTCCCCTGCAGAGACTTCTGTGTGTATATGGGAGGCAGAACTCGACACCCTCTAGAGAACAGCTGTTAGGTCATGTCTGGAAGAGACAGTAGGGTAGAAATGATTGGTTTGACCAAAAATGGCAGTTACAGCTGCTGGAGGGGAAAAAATGCTCTGGGTTTTGCCTCATTCACAGCAGAATTAAGCATCTCTGGAAAGCGAGGTAACAAGCATCTTTCTTTCCACTTACTTGGGACATTTCAGAAGAACAAGCAAAACTCAAAACCAAAATTCAAACCCGCCTGCCTAATTGAGAACAGAAGCCGTGAATTTTAAAGATGGCTTCCCACAGGATGTGTGCCCATGCCTGCTCCCACCCCATGGGCAGAGGGAAGGTGGTCAAGTATTGTGGGGCACAGACTACAGAGAAAGTTATCCATAGGCTAAGTGAGACCCCAGACAGGGCCAACAAGTTCATCTTGAAGATTCAAAGCCAAGGGAATTTGTGCTCTGGAGTCAATTGGTCCCTGGCTCTGCCATAGGTAATCCGTGGCCTTCTAGACATCATTCTTTTAAAGCTCAGACTCTCCACTGATTGAAGGGAACAAGAAAAGCGTCCCTAAGCCACAGAATAAGAGGAAAAAAAACCAAACACCCCTGAGCTTCAGAACTGCTCAGCTATGTTATTATGGGCTGCAGAAGGCAGAGAAGGAATTCTTAGGGACAGTCCTGGGGGCAACTTGAGAGGCTTTGCACACAAGGTTTCATTAGTTAGCACCGTCCTGATAAACTCTGGACTCAAATTCAAACAGTGCTTACACAAGTAAGGGCCATGTGATAGCCTCCTTTCTAAAGGCTGGGCATGGTAGAATACACCTGTAATCCCAACATTCGAAGGCCAAGGCAAGAGAATCCTGTCTTGAAAGAGGACAGAAATCAAAATCTAGAGGCTGTTTTTTAAAAGCCTGCTTTCCAGTAGCATTTAAATGATTTGTCCTATGTCTCCATAGGACATAGGGCACTACTAATTAAACATTCTCTACTACTGTTAAACAGCTGAACAAATCTGCTCCTCAGTAGTGATAAGCAGGAGAGGGGATGCTCTGGCTTGAGTATGTTCCCCAAAGCCCATGTGTTAGATGGACACCCAGTCTTAAACGCTGTGTTTATGGTCACTTTAGGTGGGGCCCTTGGAACTAATCAGGGCTGGATGAGGTCATTAGGGTGGTGCCCCTATGAAGACCTTAATGACTTTATAAGAATAAGAGAACTCAGAGCTGACTGGCTTTCTCTCTCCCTGGAATGCTCTTCTCCCATGTTATGACACAGGTCCTCACCAGATGCTGAACAGATGCCAGCACCACCTGCCCAGACTTCCCGTTAGCTAGGACCAGGAGGCGTATAAAACCTTCACAGACTGTCACCCTGCCTGTGACGTTCAGTTAGAATAATAGAAAATGCCCAGAGACGGGAAGGAAGCTGTATCTCCGAGAGGGTGAGGGAGCTCATATGTGTAGCATCTCCTGGTCCTGGGTTACCGTACCAGAAGCAGGAGGCAGGGAAGCAACCACTGAAGCTGGAGAGAGAGCTCAGGAAGGGAAAAGGCTGTTATTTAGTCAGGAGGACAGCTAGGACGAAGCCTTTGATATATATAGATATATAGTCCAAAGATATATCTGCAACCCGTGAGATGTCATTGTTTCCTTCAGTTCTGGTTTGGAGCATGGAGATTGGGTACCAGGTTTTATCTGTTTACATGAGCACTGATGGAAGGAAAGCCCTGGGAAAGGGCCTCTGAAGGTTATGGGCACACGTCGTAAGACATCCACAGTGAACCTGACCAGGCCTGTGCAAGCCTGGAGTATCACTGCCAGGAACATCAGGTCCTGGAGCATCCTTTCCAGGAAAAGGAAAGGCCAGGCTGGGACCATGCCATACGGGTGTCTATCCCATTTCAACCTACTTGACTTGCCGTCCCGTCCTGCTGACTTCTGAGGGCTGCCTGGCGTCACAGGACCCGGGCATCATAGGCTGGATAGGCTGGCTCAGCAACAGCCTTGGAGCAGAGAAAGAGGAAAGGGACATTACAGTCAGCACTTGGGATGGCTAGTGTTCAATGCCACCCTGATACGATCTAGAGTCATCTGGGAAGAGAGTCTCCGGGAGAGACTGTCTGTACTATGCTGGCCTGTGGGCATGTCTTGGGGGGAGACTGTCTTAAATGAATTGCCGTGGCCAGCCCACTGTGGGCAGCACCATTCTCTAGGCAGGGCTCTTGAAATGTGTAGGAGTGGAGTCAACAAGTTGATGTCTCAAGTTCCTGCCTTGACTTTCCCACAGTCATGGACTGTGACCTGGAATTGTAAGCCGAATAAAACTCCCTTCTCACCCAAGTTCCTTTTGGGTAGAGTATTTTATTACAAAACAGAAGCGAAACTAGAACAGAACCCAAACTGTGGCCCCCGATGGCAGTACTACGAGCCACACAAGGGGTCATGTCCTTGACCTTCAGGACCCCAAGGTCTTCCCTGCTGTCACCTGAGCTGAGACCAACTGGGGAGGGAATCCTTGGAAGGTTGCTGTACGGAAGGGACAGATGAAGGAAAAGCGCGAAGGACCCCCTCCTGTCCTTGCGACGGGGTGGTTTCCTACCTGAGCTGCCGATCATGGCCGAAGTCAGGGCTGGGCTGGCACTGGCTGGCATCCTGAGAGGTGGGAGCAGCTGTGGTGAGGCTCAGGCCTGGCGGGAGCGCAGCTGCCGAGCTGCTGAACTGGGGTGGCAGGCTGCTCACCGATCGGCCGCTGGCAGGCAGCAGCTGTGAGCTCCTCATTGGCTTTGGACCCTGGACCGTTATTTTATGAGAGAGAGAAAGCTCAGACTCAGCTCAGACCACCTCTCTAGGAAACCTCCTAGAATTCCCATCTACGGACTCTTGTTTCACCTCTACCAACTGCGCAGCGAGGTGTTTTTATTCTGACTGTCTTCCGCATTGGGTTGTAAGCACCTTGAAGATTGTTAAAATCCCCCGGCAGTTCCAGGCTCTCAGCAGAATGGAACCATTGAACTGAGTTTTTATTTTTTCTTTACACATTTTACTTCTTTGCTGTTTCTCTACCTCACTGGGCCTGTGTCTGCCTCAGGACCTTTGCACATGCTGATCCATCTTTGTAAAATGTTCTTCCACTTGATGCTGATACAGCTGACTCTCACCCCCCCCCCCAGGCTTTGCTGACACACAGTCCTCTCAGGGAGTCCCCCCTTCTGACCATCTATTTAACTCGACAACACATCTCGTGCCCGGCATTCCCATGCCACCCTCGGACACACTCGGATGTGTGCCCGTTTGTCTCCGTTCTCCCCATTGGAACCGAGGCTTTTCTTTGTCATTCACGGTTCTCTCAGGGAGCCTTCAATAAGTGTCTGATGACTCAGTAAGTGAACGAGGGGGTGGCCTGGCCCTGGCTTTCCTTTTCTGCTGTGACACTGACTGGGCATTCCTATGGTGACGACTTAAGGCTTTAGATTTTAGTTTTTATATCTGGTGTCCGTATAAACTCTTCCTCAGATTTTGCTTTTCCAGAATCCCACTGGTCATTCTCATCCACGAATTTTGTGTTTTGTTTTGATGACCCTTTCAAATCAAAGGCTGTGTTTTTAGACAAAACTCATAATTTGTATAAGGATGAACTAAGCTCCCTTCTACATGGATTTGTAATTTCAATCTCCAATAAAAGTATCTGAAAAACATCCCATCTGTACTGATCATGATGTGTTCTCATCATCCCTAGATGACAATTATTTCCATAGCTCTGGTGTTATACTGGGCGTTATAAATCATCTGTGGGGCTGGAGAGGTGGCTCAGCAATTAAGAGCAATGACTGTTCTTCCAGAGGACCCAGGTTCAATTCCCAGCATTTACAAGGTGGCTCACAACCATCTGTACATCCATGCCTAGGGGATCCTATACCTTCTTGTGGCTTCTGTGGGTACCAGGCATGTAATGCACAGATATACATGCAGGTAAAACCACCATATGCAAAAAATTAAAAAAACAAACACAAATGTCTAGAATGAGTTAAAATATGAAGGGGCCTGGAATGGAGCACCATGGTACAGTCCTTCCATGGTATCTGAGAAGAGCTGAGTCTGATCCCCAGCATTAATAAATAAGTAGATAAGTCATCTAGGAGGATGCCTGCACATCTCGTGTAAACACTCTACCATTTTATATAAGGGACTCGCGTCTCCTCAAGTTTTGACATCCGTGAGTGATTTCATACCATCCCCGGAGGAGCTGGAGGGAGGGATGCCTCTACTTACTCATCCCGCACTGCCCACTCTCTGGCCCAGTTCCCGGACTCTCTACTGGATGAGGCACACCTTGAGGTCTACACCAGCCCTCTTCCATTGCTGCTCCCTAGGGGACACAACACTCACTGGAGCCCTAGGGGCCTGTGGATGTGGAGGCTTCAGGAGAGGCAGTGATCTGCCATGCATGCTGTCATTTCCCAGAAGGAGGGGCTCTGGACGTGACTCCCCTCTAGTGTCATTTACCACTGGTGACCTGGTCACACTGTGAGATCTCTGGCGGTTTGTACTGAGTGGCAGTGGCTTTAAGGGAAGGGTTTTGCAGGTGGTCCTGGGGCGAGGGACAGTGAACAGAAGGAGCTATTTATATGGCAGTGATGACAGAGGACAGGGGTGTAGGGGCATAAAGCCCAGGTACAAAGCACAGAAAGACAGACAATACAGCTCAGACCTTCAAAATGGCTTTACAATAATAATAATAATAACAATAACAATAATAATAATAATAATAATAATAATAATAATAATAATAATAAAAATAAACTATGACTGTACTCTTCCCCTGGTCCAGAGAAAGGAGTACACAGGTTTCCAGAACCCAGCAGCTGCAGGAATCAAGAACGTCTTAGCTGCAAGAGTGTCTACCCGAGTGGTAAGGGCAGGCTGTGGAAGGGGGCACGGTACCTGGGTGGATATCACATTCGAGTCTCTGAGCAGGTGCGGGTTTGTGACTTGGGTCGACGTGATCTGCCCCGGCAGCGGAGCGTCAACCCCAAGCTGGGGTTGAGTCGCTGCTGCAGCAGGCCTTTGCTGCAGCTGCTGCTGAGCCGCTGGTCGCTGGGCACTGCCGAAGCTCAGGGACACAGCTGGCTGCTGCAGGAACATCTGGGAACAGAAGAGAAATGGCCCGTGAAGTAGGGGCCACGTGGGGTTCACCCATGGCCACCTTCATTGTCTTCTTTGTCCCGGGGAGGAGAGAAAAATTGCCTGGGATCCTTGACACACCTAAAAAATGATTCCCCAACTCAGCGGCAGGTAGCGTGTACCTATGATGCTGCCAGCATGGGCCAAGACACTAGCTAGAGTGTCTGGGTCAGAGAGACATTGTCCCTGCCTTCCTGAGGGTCACAGTTAAGTGACTGCGATCTGACAGTGCCAAAGAGGCCTGCATCTAGGTTTTCTGTGCACAGACAAACATACTTTGGAGGTCCAAGTTGGTGTGTCCCATGAGAAGGGAGAGGCATCTTAGGAACAGAATGGTCCATAGACTAATGGTGGGAGAGGGCATGGTATGGCCCATGTTATACTCAGAGTGGGGTGGAGTCCTATGCTCAACCTTAAATCCTTGCCCAGTGACCAGGGTTTGCACATGCAGTGCTCTGGGGAACTTTCAACTCAGGGCTGAAAGGAGAGGGGCAGCCCTGCTTCTGGGCAGCGGGTGACCCAGTCTTCCAGGAAGGACAGAGGAACAGAGGTTGGTGTGTCACTGGGTCCATGTGCTTTCAAGTTACCCTTGTTTTATAATCATGCTTTGTGACATAAGGTGCCTTAGAACATTTAAGGCCATGGTACATTGCTAGTTTAAGAAAATGTGCAAGTATTCATGAGGATTCTAGTTCTGTTTGTACCATACCAAGTCAATCCTCATTGTCTGAGTTTTCCCATCTCCAGATTCATCCAATCTCAGATCAAAACTGCTCAGGAAAGGATCGCATCTGCACTGAACCAAGTGTAGATTTTTTTTGTCATTATTTTCTAAACAATATATTACAATAAGCACTCACAGAGCACTTATGTTGTTGGAGGTGTACGAACAACCTAGAGATGATTCAGAGCAGGGGTGTCCAACCTTTTAGCCTATCTGGATCACATGGGACAAAAACAAGTTGTCTTGGGCCACAAAGGCATCTAATGAGTGGCTTGTTATTTTGTGTGACAGGGGGACAGGATGTCGTCATCTACAGAGTGTAAGAACCATACAATCAAGTTACAAAAACCAAACATTCGAAATGTTTTAAGCGGGCTTATGACTTGGTGTTGACTTTGAGGGCTCACAGCTGCGGGCTGTGGGTTGGACACTCTTGGTTTAAAGAACACCGGAGGACATGGGTCTGTTTTGTGCAATACCATGCTGTGTTACAAAGAGTCTTGAGTTCCCACGGATTTTAGTATCTCTGGAGATTCTGGAATCAGTCCCCTTGGGCACTGCAGGGCAACTGAATTTCATTTCAAACAGCCGTATAAGTGCTTAGACAGGTCCTTTTTCTTAGGCTTTTAAGTTTTCTGTATTGAGTACATGGGATGTCTGAAAGCTTCAGATATTTGAAATATTACATCGGTATTGGCTCTGGTAGTTAAGGTGGATTATTTAGTTTGTTCAACTTATAAACTAATTGGACATAGATTAAAGAAAAAAAAAACATCAAGTTAAAGCCATGCTGTTTTAAGACCCAATTAGAATTACAAGAAAAAAAAATACAATCTATAAATTGAGCCTAAATGTTGAAGAAAAAAAACTTTAATAATCTCAATAGTCATTTAACCAAAAGCATGTAAGTATTTCTTTTAGCCCAAACTCTTGGGCATTGAGAGTACACACTGATAATCTCCGTCATGACTCCTGATGTACGCATCCCATTCCAAGTCCTTAGCTGTGCAGTCTTTAGGGAGGGGGCACTCTTCCCTGCAGCATATGGTGGATTGAGCTGCGGTTTCTGAACCAGGGCAGCACAAACATATCCATCTCAGAGCAGCAGGCTCACATTCACTGAGTGCCACAGGGGATCTGGAGAGGCAGGGGCGGACCTGCATCCTGCAGCTGCGGGGAGGGGCCACTCAAAGGCCGGCTCTCCCAATATTTCATTCACCAATGAAGCTGAGCCCCATGAAGTCTGTGAGCCTGAGGGCAGCAGGTGGTTGTGCTGGCAGGTTCGGATCACACACACTTTTCATTTCACCAACAAACATAGCTCATCCCGACCCAGAAGCCTGCAGTTATGAAATGAAGGGTCTTGGATACTTCAGAGGCTAAATGGAATTTGGGTTTTTTTTTTTAAAATGTATTTTATTTTTATTTATTTTTTCTTTTCGAGACAGGGTTTCTCTGCGTAGCTTTGCGCCTTTCCTGGAGCTCACTTGGTAGCCCAAGCTGGCCTCGAACTCACAGAGATCCGCCTGGCTCTGCCTCCCGAGTGCTGGGATTAAAGGCGTGCACCACCACCGCCCGGAGTATTTTATTATTTTTAATCATGTGTATGTGTCTCTGTGTGGATGTTTGCATGTGAATTCAGGTGTCCATGGAGGGTGGGAGAAGTTGTCAGATCCCCTCAAGTTGGAGTTACAGGTGATTAAGATTCTTTGACACAGGCGCTGGTAATTGAACTTGGATCTTCTGGAAGAGCAGCACGTGCCGTAACTGCTGAGCCATCTCTCCCGTCCCCTGCCCCTTTTTTTCTTTCGTTTTTTCGAGACAGGGTTTCTCCGTGGTAGTTTTGGTGCCTGTCCTGGATCTCGCTCTGTAGATCTCGAACTCACAGAGATCCGCCTGGCTCTGCCTCCCGAGTGCTGAGATTAAAGGCGTGCGCCACCACTGCCTGGTGCCCCCACTCCTTTTATTTGAGACAGAGTCTTACTATGTAGCACCATCTGGAAATGGTTATGTAGACCAGGCTAGTCTTGAACTCCGCCTACTTCTATCTCCCAAATGCTGGGATTGCAGGTGTGTGGCACCAAGGCTAGCAAGAAGAATTTCTGGGTACCCATCGCCTCAGATTCAGTACCCACACACTCAAGCATTAGTGTTTTACACAATTCCAGCTATCCTTTAGCATAAGCTTTGTGAATAGCACATGGGATGAATTGTATCTCATAGCTGCAGCAAAAACCTCATGCTCAAGTTCAATTACTGTATCCCTTTTGGTAGAATATGGTTTGCTTGCTGATCAAGGGTCAAATTAATGCAAGGTTTATTGTGGCAGGCATTATATATACCTTAAAGACATCATACTTGAACTCCAAATGAAGTCCCCCCCCCACTGAGAATGATCTTGGGCAATATTCATAACTTTTTTTCAATGATTTGGCTTCCTCATTCATACAATATTCACTGTACCTGGTTAGGGTTACTATTGCTGTGAGAAAACACCATGACCAAAAGCAAGCCTCAGTTTCCCTGAATAACCTTTAATCCTGGGCCTTCAACTGCTACTGAGGCTGCACCTTCACCAAGGGTCTCCTTTGGCCTCACATGTGGCATGTCTCAGCTGCTCACCATGATCCCTTTATGACTTCAAAACCAGTACCATCTGGGTGACTCCTACACTACCAAGTTCAGCTGCCAGCACAAGGTCCAACCTTTGCCGCCTCTGGAATGCAGCTTCAGTGTGCTGACTCTGAGGACACACTTCCCAGATTTCATCTCAGTGACACTGGTCTCTTCTTAATCACCACTGACTTCTCAGCTCCAGCTGACCAGCATCCATTGTCCCAGCAGAGCAAAGGTTTCACTTTAGTGGTTCTGGTCTCTCGCTCACCACAGCCCATTCCTCAGCTCCAGCTGACCAGACACCGCAGATTCTTCACACAAATGGCCTGGCAGAGTCTTTGCTTCGCTCTGAAACTTCACAAGCCAGGTCTCCATCCTCTGCATTTCTCTCAACCTTCTTATCTTCCAAGCTCCCACAGGACAGCTCACCAAGCTTTGAATACTCAATGACTTTTCTAACCCCAAGTTCCAAAGTCCTTCCATATTCCTCCCAAAAACACATGGCCAGGTCTGCCACAGCAATACTCCGCTGTCCTGGTACCAACTTCTGTCTTAGATAGGGTTACTCTTGCTGTGCTGAAACACCATGATCAAAAGCAAGCTGGGGAGGAAAGGGTCTATCTAGCTCATGCTTCCTCATCTCTGTCCATCATTGAAGGAAGTCAGCACAGGAACTCACACGCAGGGCAGGAACCTGGAGGCAGGAGCTGATGCGGGAGGCCATGGAGGGGTGCTGCTTACTGGCTTGCTCTCATGGCTTGTTCAGCCTGCTTCCTTATAGAGCCCAGGACCACCAGCCCAGGGGTGGCCCCCAACTACAGTGGGCTGGGCCCTCCCCCATCAATCACTCATTAAGAAAGGCTGGCCTACAGCCGGATCTTAATGGAGGCATTCTCTCAGTTGGGGTTCCTTCCTTTCAGATGTCTTTAGCTTCTTGTGTCAAGTTGATATAAAAGTAGCCAGCACAGAGACACTGACAGCACATACCTCATAAAGGATTAATCAAGTCAGTGCATATTAAGTACTTGAGATGCAGTAAATGTTGAATGAACGTTAGATGATAACAATAGCCTTCAAATGAAAGAAAGAGATCTCTGCTCCTTTGGGCATATAGAGATCTGGTAAAGGAGCGAGTGGGAAAATACACAGACAGATAAGGGGACGAGACTTTTGCTCAGACTGTCTCCACTAGTGTCAGGAAGCTAGCCGTTTGGTACGCTCCGCTGGCTCGTCTGTGTATGCTCTCCAAGTTTTAAAAGCCTTGTTCTCTTTCGGCCCTCCCACTGCCCCACCAAGTGAGGTATACGAATTGGGACAGCTAGCTGGTTGGCTGTTTGGTTCGACTGACGGATGTCTCAAGGAACCAATCAAAAAGACCTTGTTATAGTTGTCACTGATGCAGGTGTCCTTTAAGGCATTCATTTGAATAACCAGCAGAGGGTGCCCACGCTCCAATGGAAAAAAAAAATAATAAAAACTTAAAAAATAAAAAGCAAGAGGCTTCTTTCTCCTGACTGGAGGGAGTACCAGGGTCTCTCAGCACAGCTTGGCTGCTGTGTGTCCTTCACAACCACCTGGGAGCAAACATCAAGCGTCTCAGAGGACTTCCTCAGAACCAAACTTGAAAAGAATTCACACTTAAGTTCTGAGCCAATGGAATGAGTCCACAGAACTGCAGTCAACAACCCCGGCTGGGTGGGGGTCCTGCTTTGCATCTGGGCACAGACATCCATGCCTCTCTTTTTGTCAACTGAGGGAGACCAGCTCCTTACCCCCCCCCCCCCCCCAGGGTACTCTTGAGCAGGGAGAAACGAGAAATGCGTAGATAAAAATATAGAGGGGAGAGAGAGAGTTAGAAATATAGGATAGCCTCGGGAGGGCCTGGGTCAAAACCCACCAGCCCCTTCTGTCTCTACTAAAGCGCTTTTAAAGGAAAGCCAAGGGGTGGAACAAAAGACCTCCCCCCACGCACAGCCAAGTGCAGACCATCGCAGACACCTGGTGACCGTGCACATGGTCAAGCCATCCCCTCATGTAGCCCTGCTGTGTAAAGCAAGCTCAGATCTCACTAGAAAACCTTTGTGAGCTCCCACAATCAACAACTGAGAAGAATTTCATGGACTTCTCAAAAAGGGTTCCTGGGGTCAGTTTTATAGAAAATGTGGGGGAAAAAAAGTTCCCCAAACCAAGTAAGAAAAGTATGTTAGAACAAATAGGCCACACTTACATGTAATTCTTCCACTAGTCATACCTGCCTAATTTTACAAACTATTGTTATTATTACAGGACATTCAGAAGTAATTAATACAGAAACAGTACAAAAAAAATTCTGTATGATACGGCATCATTACCAGGCTTCAGCAATTGTCAATGCGTTCTATCATTCTTTCTGTCTTCCCTCTCTGGTGGTACATAGGGTGGAGATGGGGGAGGCTATAGTAATTTTCACTTGCTTATTTTTTTTTTTTTTTTTTGTTGAATCAGCTTTTTTAAAAGCAGAGATCACATTTTGGTAGGAGTTTTAGGAGGTATTTAAGTCTGGCAAAAAACAAGAAGCCAGGCTGTTGGAGGAGATGTTCTCTGGTTTGATTATCTGTGGATTTCCATGTCCTTCTGGAAAATTCCACTGTGAAGATAAGACAGAGGAATGAACACAGAGAAGGCTTGCAGCAGAGGGTTTAGCTTCTACTGGGAGGGCTTGGCATCCATCCACAGGGGAGGTGTCCACTGGAGGGCTTGACTTCTATAAGGAAGATACACACTAGAGTTCCTTTTTTTTCCCCACAGGGAGGCATCCACTGGAGGTCGTGGATTCTGCAAGGGAGTTTGTGTAGGTGTGTGTGTGTGTGTGTGTGTGTGTGTGTGTGTGTGTGTGTGTGTCTTGGCTTCCACAAGGGAGGTGTGCACAGGAGAGCTTGGTTTCCACAGGGAGGTGAGCACTGGAAAGCTTGGTTTTCATAGGGGGGTGTGCACACTGAAGGACATAGCCACAGAGAGTCATGAACTTTAGGACCTGGTATCTACAAGGTTGGAGGGTACTAGAACACTTGATTTCTACTGGGAAGGCACACACTTGAGGGCTGGGTTTCCATGGCTCCTTGTGGAACTCAGGTACGTATGTGTTTTAGCATACATATATGCTTTGGGGGGGTTCACAAAATGTACCCCCAATGGGGAAATATCACATTCTTTACAACCAGGAGCAAAAGCAATAGCTTTGTTGCCTGTTCTTTTAAAAAATCTCGCTCTAATGTGGCAGAGGCAGGAAGCAGAAAGCTCCAGGCGCTCCGGAGGATGTTCATACGCCTACCTTGCCTTTTAGCACTTTCTGCTTCAATTCCCCCCCTCCTTTCTGTTAGTATAAAAATTCCATTAAAGTAATTGAAGTGAGACAAGTTCAGGGCTACCAACCATGTTATGGATCTGCGAGAGAGAGAGAGAAAAAAAATAATAATGCGCTTGGGGAAGAATGGGGAACAAGTGGCATTTTATGAATGTGACAGTTCGATAATCATGCATTTAATTTCAGGTGACTGCTACAGTGTCGACCCATGTCCACGCAGGGAAGCCACTGCAGCCGAGGAAGAGGCAGAAGGACCTCAGTATAGCTTGCTGAGGAATGCTTATAAAGAATACAAAAGGGGGAGTTGAGGATTTAGCTCAGTGGTAGAGTGCTTGCCTAGCAAGCGCAAGGCCCTGGGTTCGATCCTCAGCCAAAAAAAAAAAAAAAAAAAAAAAAAAAAAAAAAAAAAAAAAGAGGAATACAAAAGGGATGCCTGGGCTTCAGCACAGCTATGTCTTAGGTTGTCCCATCTTGTAAGAGTGCTATGCAGGGGAGGGGCAGGAAGGACAGGATCAGCACGTGTCACCAAGGTCCCCTGCACCTCCCGGCAGAGCTGGTAAGTACTTAGGGAAGCAGAATGGCTGGAGGTTCTGTGGCCCTCCGATGAAACCACACTGTCGTACGTAAGTCTTGCTATGCACTGGCTTCTCTGCATCCAACATGGTGTGTCTGTCACAGGCGCTATTGGATGCTCAGGAGAGGTGGTATGGCAGGGATGGGTTGGCAGCAGGGACAATCCTGTGGCCATTTTCCTAAGCCGTCTTTTCTACCCCCCTCCCCCGCCCCTCCTGTCTTGCCTAAGTAGCTGCAGATGCTTAAGGCTCTCAAGACAGACTCAAGGTTGGCTACAGTGACTTCTGCAGTTAAAGGCTGGGCCCAGATGATGCACTCATAAAGTTAAACAGTCCTGAACTAAGATATGCAACCCTCCTCAGGTGGGAGAATCCATGTAACTTGTCCTTGAGATAGATCCGATATATATATATCCCTGACAAAAACCCCGAACCCCTAACAAACAAATGACTCTTGAAAGGATTCCAAGAAATGCATCTGGGTTTATGGTATATACCACCACTGACAGACTATGTAGTATCCCCACTGACTGATTCTAAGGAGAGCGGAGGCCACTCTGCGCAGGCGCATCACCTGGACGTTGGAGTCCTGGACCAGGCAGAGCTGTTCCTGGATCTTGTGCAGCTCTTCCTGCTGCCACCGGATGTTGGCCTGCAGGATCCGCGTCCTCTGCTCCAGCTGGTCCTTAATGGTCTGGAACATGCTGAATTGTGCCGAAAACTTCAAAAGGAAGTTAAAAAACAAGCAATCAGATCCTGAGACCACCCTTGCCACCGTTCTGATCTGTCCTACAGATTTCTCTTTTCTATCCCTCAGCCATGTTCTCAGTATCTCTGAAAAAAACAAAACAAAACACTGCTCAGCTCTGAAGGAAGCAGGGCCTAGAACCAAGGCGGGGTGTCCCAAGGGTCTCTAGCCAACCTTCCTTGTGCTAATGATGACAGCAAGCTCCTCTGTCATCCTAAATTTGATCCTGCTGGGCCTGGATCCATAGAGGCCTTCTCCCCAATTTCCCATGTCTGCCTCACACGTCCATGCAGGAGAGAAGTATGGGGAGGGACCAAGTGGCCATCTGATGTTCACCTCAAGGATGACGTTGGCCGAGGGGGCTCCATAACATAAACCATTAGTTCTGCTTTGCCTGAACAGCTTGCTTTTGGCCTCTGCATCCCTTCCTGAAACTGAGATTGGCTTTAGAAAATTCTCTGCCCTCTTACACTTTGACAAGGGCACTTTCCTTACCGGAAATCAAGAGAGATGTAGGGGTGGCCTTCCTTGGGTGCACAGTCCCTGCTATGGCTTGCCTTCTTTCTCTTTTACTTCCCTCCCCTCCCCTCCCCTCCCCTCCCCACTTTCCCCTCCTCCCTTGGCCTTTCTTTTTGAGACAGGGTCTTGCTATGCAGCCCAGGCTGTCCTGAACTCATGAGTGTTGAGATTATAAATGGATGCCACCACACCCAGTTTGATGCCCATGTTTTGAGGCAAATTGGCTAGGCTTACAGTTTCCCTTTCTCTCTCTCTGCCTCCTCTTTCTCCTCCTATCTTCCCTTCCTTCCTCTCTACTGCCATCTTTCCTTCCATTTCTCTCTCTCTCTCTCTCTCTCTCTCTCTCTCTCTCTCTCTCTCTCCCCTCCCTCCCTCCCTCCCTCCCTCCCTCCCTCCCTCCCTCCCTCCCTCCCTCCCTCCCTCTCTCCCTCCTCATCTTCTCTTTTTCCTTCTTCTTTGGCTTCCTCTTCATTTCCTCAACTTCTACCCCGATATCTTCCTGCTCTGTTTCTTGTCCACTGTCTTTTGAAATTGTCCACCAAATCTGTCCTTTCTCTCCTCTGCCCTTTGACCTCCCCTACATGTCAAAGGAAGGAGGGGGTGGAGTTGGGAATGCAGGTAGAGTCTACTAGAAGACGCAGGGACTCACCCCTCTGGGGCAGCACAATAGAAAAATAGAAAGCGTAGGCCGGGAGTGTGGCTCAGTGGGAGGGGCCTAGCAAAGGCAAGGTCCTGGGCTCACTCCCCAGCACTGGCCAAAAAGAGATTCTGGAAGAATGACAGTGGCTGGTGCCACTGTTTGCAGAGAGCCACATCAGCCATCCCCAGGCAAGCAGACACGGGAGCACCTCACTTCTTCACTGCAAACTTCATTTCTTCACCATAAACTTATGCCATGCTTATTAGGGGTCAGAGAGCTACATGAGCGTGGGGACAAATGGGACCGGAGGACCTGAGTCTCAGAGGCGAGGGGAAGCCAAGAGGCCTTATCAGCAAGCTCCTCTCTCCCCTCCAGTCCCACCTCAGTGAGAGGGGCTTTGATATCAGACTTCATCAAACAATAGGCTCCTCGGCTACCACGGGAGCTTAATCATGGCTGCTCTGGGCTACCCTCCCCCACATAAACCTCTGCCACAATGTAAGCCATCAAAGCAGGCAGCTGGGTTTTGACAGAACATTCCACTGAGGAAATAACAAAACTACACTGGGTATTCAATTAAAAAAACAAGACATAAAGCTTCTGTGGTGGGTTCTCTATGGTCTGGAAAATGTCAGGGCCTCATGGGAAACTCCAGAAGAGCTAGCAGTAGGGTGGTTCTGATTGGGCATGGCAGGGGAGTACAGGAGCCAGTTCTCGTTCTCTCTCTCTCTCTCTCTCTCTCTCTCTCTCTCTCTCTCTCTCTCTCTCTCTCTCTCTCTCTCTCTCTCAGTATGTGTGTTACTGGAATTCAAGGCCTTGCACACGCTAGGTAGGTGTTCAATCACTGAGTTACCTTCCCAGCCCTGACAGTGCCCCTTTTTGATAATGGAATCTACTCTAACTTATGAGTATGAAGGAAAAGAGGCTTTTGGTAAAATTACCAGTTACTCAGGCAACTACATTTCAAGATTTGGATTTTACACCCCACCCTTGCCACAGGACAATACAATGATAGAACGTAGGCACGTAACTGAAGGGAAGTCACAGAATCTCATCCTTTCTCACCCGCAGTAGCTCTGAGGAGGACTTGAAAAGTCAGGGGGGTTGGCTAGTGCGGATCCACCAACCTTGGATGCAAAGCATTTTGAATGCGTCTGTACCGAACGTGTACAGACATCTGCAGGCACACCTCTTCACCACTGTTCTACAACACTATAGACAACAGCTATTTGCAGGACACTGGCATTGGATTAAACACTCATCGCCAGAGGGACCTGCAGGATATGAGAGGGTGTGAGCAGGTTCTGTGGAAACACCGGGACCTGAGCATTTGTCAGGCGAGGTCTTGGAACCAGTGGGTCTCATTTATATATGAATGTCGTAAAGAATATAGTAGTTGGGGCCCAAGAGATGGCTCAACATTAGGAGAACTTGTTGCTCTAGCAGAGGACCCTGGTTCAGTCCCCAGAACCTAATAGTAGCTCTCAGCCATCTCTAATTTCGCCTCCAGGGAAACTGATATGCTCTAGTCTTCGTGGGCACTTGCATGCACATGGTATGCGCGCGCGCGCGCGCGCGCGCGCGCACACACACACACACACACACACACACTAAATCTTAAAACAAATGCAGTTGTTATCGTGTATAGAGCATTTCACAGACCAGGAACAGTTACTATTACATAGATTTCAAGAAATGAAAAATTAGAACTCCCAAAGGGCCATCTACCATTAGGCATTATAAAAATACATTTTTTTTAGATGCAAGGCCCAGAAGTGAGAGGAATTCTCATTTCTTGTGCCTTTGGATTGAAACAAATCACTAATTTCATACCAAAATGTATCTCAAGAACTCGAAAAGGAAAAACACTATTCTGCTTTTTTTTCCTCCGATGAGGATAAAGATGGACTATTTTAATTAGGAGACTCTGGCTGAACAGCTTTGATATCACTGCTCAAGTCAGACGCTAGCAAGAAGCATATGCTAACACACGTCTTTCTTATTCCAGGAAAGCATCCGAGGCCACTTCTACGAGGGCATATGTTCCACAATGTTCCCATCAGCCATCTCAGCTCTGTACAGAGCGAGACAGCCAAACTCTGAGAAGCTGAGGTGTCGGTGAACGGCCATCTGGGACCCAGGTACAGTTTGAGGCTAGAGACTGGGGCAATGCCAAGTACCCATAAAGGAGCTGAAGTCAGAGCTCTGGGCTTAACAGTGGGAATCTAAGCAAATTTGTGCAATACTCCCCATGACCACAGAGTGGATGGCCCCATGCTTGGGCTCTTGCCCTGTGCCAGGCCAGTGGGGCATTACATAGCTCTCCTCTAAAATGCAAACTTGGGTCTCTCTTTTCTATGGTCACCCACTTAATTGTCTACCAATCTCCTAGCCACTTTTCAAAGCCAACTCAAAGGACGCCTCCTCCAGGAAGCCACCCTAGACATGCTGTGGGAAGTTCTGTATGCTAAATGTGTTGTTCTGATTGGTTAATAAATAAAACACTGACTGGCCAGCAGCCAGGCAGGAAGTATAGGTGGAACAAGCAGAGAGGAGAATTCTGGGAAGTGGAAGCCTGAGGCAGAGAGACGCTGTCAGCCGCCACCATGACAAGCAACATGTGAAGACGCCGGTAAGCCACGAGCCACATGGCAAGGTATAGATTAATAGAAATGGGTTAATTTAAGATAGGAGAACTAGATAACAAGAAGCCTGCCATGGCCATACAGTTTGTAAGCAATGTAAGTCTCTGTGTGTTTACTTGGTTGGGTCTGAGCAGCTGCGGGACTGGCGGATGAGAGAGATTTGTCCTGACCGTGGGCTAGGCAGGACCAGGAAAGCTCTAGCTACATAGACAGACTGTTTTTGACTGGCCCTGTGAAGCATTTGCAGTAGGGTGGTTTCTCTGGTTGTCTGACCACTTCTCCCTTGGCTCTACAAGCTAAGAGTGAGGACCGTGTTACATGCAAGCATCCTTGCCTCCCTCATGCCCTGCTCATGGACTGACCTAAGCAAGAACTCACCGAGTGTTATGAAACAAGGAAGGAATTGCTCAGCAGAGCTGTAAGGCACCTCCTTAGAAAAGAAACGTGATATTTATCTTAATGGGTTAATAGCTTCTAGAGCCTTCCAGAGTCTTCTATGATGTTTTGTCTAGTTCAGAGCTTTCCTAAAATTTGGAGCTATATATAATGAAAAGAATGCAGACAAACAGCAGAGTGACAGACAAAGATGACTATGAAGATGAAAACCAGGCACCGGGGGAAAGAACACAAAGTGTGGAGAAGACACGGAGAGACAGTCGAGGACCGCTGTGACGGGAAGTCCATTGCTAGACACATCTCACGTGGACTTTGGGGTGAAGCCCCCCACTTCAGGCCTTAGTAGATACTTGAGTGTGCGGTATGCAGCAGTGTGGAAACATTCACCAACGCAGAAGACGTCCCTCTGTCCCCGGTCTCCGACTCACCTGCGTCATGGGAGCAGGTGGGCTCGGCAAGATGGTCGGAGGCAGGAGCTGTTTTGCGAGGTCACAGGATGATGGTGAAGGCAGGGGAGCCTGGTGAGAGAAAGGGGTTTGGTTAAAGGACCATTTCTGAGCTCCCCCGGGGGATTCGGCTCTCCGCTGGTTGGGTTTTCCAGCTGCAGGTCCTAGGATGTAGACTTATATAGGAAGTTAAGGCCGCTGCTTCCGGGTTGCTCTGGTTCCTGTGCAGGACACACAGTTAAGAGTGACAGACGTGGCTCCAGAGCCAGTTTTGGCTGCGGTGAGAGCACGTGATTCCCACCATTCTGTGTGTTAGGCGAGGCCACGGCTGCCCGCCTGCACTTGGCAGCTCCACTCCATGTTCCCTGGGCTGCCCTGTGCTAGACAGACTCCATCCTTGAGGACCAGGCTACTCCTGTCCCCGGTGGATTTCTTCTCAGGATGTCATCCAAGGAGTCATTCCCTGATCACTTGGGAAACAACCATGGAGAAATAAGAGATACGACTTCTGGTTTCACGGGCTATTGAATGTTTTTAGGAGATAAGAGAGAAGACACTTCTGAATTTATCCTCAAGCATGCCTAGTCCCTAGGGACTACTATAAGAAGCAGTTGGCACAGAAAGGACATCACTCAGGACAGCAACGGGAGGGAGTGGCAGCAGGAAGGTGTGATGTGAGTGAGACATCCCAGGTGCGAGTTCACCTGCCAGATGTTCACTTGGCCTCTAGCTGTGTCTGCTGCACATCTGGGGGGAGACAGAAGCACACTGGGCCACCATCCATGACGAAATATGGCCTCTTGATGACTTTGCATACAGGCCAGCACTCTATGGTGTTATGGAGAGGCTTGGCATACATCAGCACCATAAGCCTGCCCCCGGGTCTTCTTGCACACAGCCACCATGTAGAATGAGATTCAAACAGGTGGGCCCCCAGAGGCTCAGGAGACATGCCCTCGTGATTGAAGCACCGAGTTCTATTCTTAAAATCACTTGAGTTTTGTATTCTGCAAGTACATATCCACGCTCGTTTTGCAATAAAGATATCTAAAATTAGTTGCTAAATAAATACCATGGCTTCACGCCCCCCTGCCTGCAACACCCTCCCTCCCTGCCCACCGTCCCTGTCCCCTCAATCCCTAAGTAAAACCGAGTCCCTGGAGAGACTCTGTGTGCTCCTGTGGCTCTTCAGCCCACACCCACAAGGCAGCACTCCCCTGCTGAGAAGATGGGGTTCCCGCACATACCGGCATTGTGGCTGCCTGGCTGAGCCCTGGCACTGGTAACTCCTGGGGTAGGGTGGCCGATCTTGGCAAAGCTGTGTTGCTGTTCTCGGCCATCAGCTTGGTTGGAGTGGCTGGAAGAAAACATGGGCCATGTCAGGGCACAGACAGGGGATGGATGGTGTGCTGCTAGCTCTTATGCCAACGTGATACAGGCTAGGGTCATTTCAGAAAGGGGGAACATCAACTAAGAAGATGCCTCCACCAGACTGGACTGTGGGCAAGCCTGAGGTACATTTTCTTGATGGATGATTGAGGAAGATGGTGCCACTCCTGGGTGGGTGGCCCTGGATGGCATAAGGAAACAGGCTGAAGAACAAGCCAGTAAGCAGCAACACTCCACAGCTTCTGTATCAGCTCCTGCTTCGAGTTCCTGCTCTGACTCCCTGGATGACAGATGAAATAAACCCCTCCCTTCCCTAGTTGCTTTTTGGTCATGGTGTCTTTTCTTTCTTGTTTGTTTGTTTTCAATCATGCCAATAGAAACCCTAACTAACACATATGGGAAAGCAGCGATCCGTGAGGTGTGAAATACAGAGCGTAAACTGTGCCTTCTGGGTACAGATGGCCTGGCCCAACTCAGTCTGGGCCTTTGTGTGACTCTGTGTCCCTGGTCTGATGGGGTTCCCATCCAGGACCCATCTAGGGAACGGCACTCACAGGCGGGTTCTGACATGGCTGTGTGTGAGGACTTGTGGGAACTCCTTGAGGATGCTGATGGCGAAGGACTTGTAGTCAGACCTGAGGGACCCATGTCAAGTGCATTAAAGTGCTGCTGAGGCTCCAGGCTTGAGTCCTTTTCCTGAAAAAAAAAAAAAAAAAAACACACTTGCACACATAAATTCTTATTTCAGTGTTAAGAGTCCATGAATGAATGAATGGCGTGACTTTAGTCATGTGTGTAGAAGAAGAACGTACCTAGAAGACTGAGGAAGAAACTGAGAGAAATACTCTGTCTTTTTTGGGAACATTGTAAATCCATTTGGGTAGAGTAGATACTCCTGTGTCATATGGCACCACTGAGAGGCTTATGTCTTACAAGCTACATTTATCTATGCCTTCTCAGCTTTTATTTTGAATTTTCATACCCCCATGGACTGTGCATTCTATTTTCCCTTATTATTAAAATTAATAATAGTTAAATAATAAATTTTAAAATTGTTATCTTGTCACCCAGAATGTTGGCATTCTGAAATGAGAGATCAGGAAGCAATCCGGCCACTGTTAGCCCTGGGTCGCTAACGTGGCCCGTGAGGTAAATGCCACTAGGCCATCACAAGACACTCCTCACGTGCCTCTCGGGCTTGCTCGCTGCGTGGGTGAGGAGCCTGGGGTCTCTCATCTTTTGATCTCTCTGACTCTTTACTGGTCCTGGCTTCCAGGCCGTCTCTACCCCAAACAAGGCACAATGAGAGGGAAAGCAGCTGTGGTGGACCAGCTTCCCCCCTCTACGGCTTAGGTGTCGTAAGTGTATGAAAATCGGGGTTATGATAGTTTTTTTTTATTAAAACCAAAGAAGAAAAAGTAGTGTTTATTCTCCCGAGTTCCGTTCCCACTCAGAAGGGTGGAAATTGCCAGTACCCACTGTGTTATGACCACTGACCTGGGTATTTTAATTTCACATATGTGATCCCATGTGCTGTTCTGTCTTTGGGCTCATGGCTCCTGTAAGGATGGTGGCTACCATGGTGTGTGTGTGTGTGTGTGTGTGTGTGTGTGTGTGTGTGTGTGTGTGTGTATCTGCAAAGAGGACTTGGGTAACTGATATGAGACCTACAAGCTGTTGTGTCAAATAGAGTGATAGAAAGTTGCCTGTGTGTTGGGAAATATTAGCTGCTTAGTGACAATCTCCTTAGATAAGGCTGGTTCAAGGGTCACTGCATCATGACCGTAGTGAACTGCATGCTCCTGCTCAGCAGAGGGATCAGCCCAAGGAGTGAGTGTGCACATCGAGGGACTTCCACAGCCATTGCCCCCATTGCCCCCACGGAATATCAATCTAGCCATGGAATAGGCGTTTCACAAACAGGCCAGTCAGCGGAACAGTAAAACTCCTCCAAATACGATCACCACAGACAGCTGGAGAAGCAAGGTCCCAGAAGTTCCACTTCAAAAGGAGCTGCTACCTTGTCACCCAGAAACCTGAGTGACAAATTTCTGGTTGGCTGACGGGTGGGTACGCATGATACCTGCTCCTCGGTTGTCATGGGTGGGGTGTCTAACACTTTTCTAACATGAGCAGAATTCCGTTCTCTGACAGGATGCATGGTGTGTGATGTGGCCAGCTGGGGACCAGACACTTCCCTAAGCAATGGCAGCCTCCTGGTGTCAGAATGCAAAGTGACGGCTCCCAGAGGCAGCATGGCAGCAGGTAGGCCTCTTCAGACACTGCTCTCTGATCTCTAAAGGGGACGTCTCCTGCCCGGCGGTGGTGGCACACACCTTTAATCCCAGCACTTGGGAGGCAGAGCCAGGCGGATCTCTGTGAGTTCGAGGCCAGCCTGGGTTACCAAGTGAGTTCTAGGAAAAGGCGCAAAGCTACACAGAGAAACCCTGTCTTGAAAAACCAAAAAAAAAAAAAAAAAAAAAAAAAAAAAAAAAAAAGGGGGGGGGACGTCTTCTTCCTCCCAATGTCATCGGCAAGGGATGGGAGATGTTTGTGTTGGTCCCAGACAGGATCGCAGGCTGCCCCAAGCCTCTGGAATCTAGATGGCTGGACAGCCTAGGACTACCTTTCAACATATCCGAGAAAGGGTTTCGTCCCACAGTTGATGAGAGAAAATCCTTATTTCATAGACTGACTGGCAGCATTTTCGCTTTCTTAAGATAACATTGGCCCTTCTAGCTGATAGGTTCTTAGCTTTAGTGAAATCCAACACTCCCTTTCCTCTCTTGCTTTTTCTCTCTGTCTTCTAATGTTTCTGCTTGCTTTATGAATGACCTTTGAGGACTGAGGCTCTGGTCTACTTGTAGATGATCTTCCCAGCTCCTTGGCATTGTCTGAGGAAAAGCCTGGCCACGTGGGACCAGAGAACTCAGGGTAGGGGAAGGAAGGAGGCAATGGGATTTGTAGACTGGAAGATCTCTTTTACATCAGAGTTCTTTATGCAAAGCTGACAACCGTGGCTCTTAACTAAACTCTGGGACACTGGAGTAGAAGCAACATAGAGACCTGGGACAGTGGCTTTGCGTGGATTCCATTCCCAGTGCCACGAAGCAAAACCCAAGCCAGAAAGAGCAGGAGAGACAGGCTAAGAACTGGAAACAACACGGCAAAGCTTAGTTTAAGGGAGAAACAGAGGCCTTGAATTGTTCCACACTCTAGTGGGTGATGGAATTACTCCCCAGCACTTTATCTGCGGCTGCACTGCAAACTGGGCTTTTTATAGCCGTCATTGGAAGGCTGGGAAGCTGCCAAGCCATTCCTGGAGTCCAGAGGCTGTTTCTGAGGCAGCTCTTACAAGTGTGCCCTCGGGTGCCTACCCATACTCCCGTGCTCCAAGGGAAGAGAGCACCTAGTGTCCACCTCATAGGACCTTCATGAAAGGCAAATAAACAAACACCCCCTCCCCCCCAATTACGGAGAATACTGCAGAACTAGAGCAAGTGCTCAGTTAGAGAGGCTTCTGCTCTCGCTATCTCAGTATTTATCAGAACAACCCATGGTAGGTGCCATTGCTTAGTCCTTCTTTGTTTTCACCCTCTGGGCAGGGATGAGCTCACCTTCAGTGTAGAGGGATGCATGGCCTCTGTTGGTGGGTCTTCCAAAGCCAGTTCCTGTCTCCTTTCCACCCGGACGTCTGCATAACTGCTCGGGAAAGAGACAGACCACAGTGGAGCTGGGACATTCCAGGAGGGCAATACCCAACGGAGCACGTGGGGGCCCTCTACATAAAGCCTACTCACGGCATATGCGGCACAAAATAGCCCATCTGTGACCTGCTTAGGGCATTGCGTTTCATTCCCACCTAGTTGCCTTACAAGGATGCTAATATTATATTGCGGACGTTTCCATTTCTGGCATGGTTTTATTTCCTTCCCCACTATGCTCTCTCCCTTTGTTTCCCAAAAACCTCCAGATACGGTAGCTTTTAAGATATATTTGTATTTGTTGATAAGCTTCTGCCTGTAAAGAACTAAAAACTGTGCTTCAAACATGCTCATTATAGGCAGTATATCTGGAAGTTATATAAAGAAACAAACCTAAAACTAGCCAGACCCAGGCCACTGCTGAATCTAGGGATCCATTTTGTCACCACTGTAGATAAACTCCAGTGTGGAGCTGCCGGATGGGGAGGCGACTGGGATGAGACCCTGGAGCATTTGACCCCTTATTTATTTACTCAGTTCATTTCCCATGCTCTCCTAGAGCTAGCTTCTTCCTGTGATTTGGGAGGTGGAGGACCAAGGAGGGTGGCATCTACCCTTCCCCGGGGCCTAAGCAACCCACTGGAAAAGACAGGCTGAGAGGCAGTGGATGACTACTGGCCATGAAGCCACAAGCCACTGGCTGAGGAAATCCAAAAGGATGGGCTGGGAGCTGAAGAGTGAGTCTGAGCATGGGCACAAAAATGAAATGAAATGAGATCAAGGTCACTGGCTGAGAATAGAGTGCTTTTCTCTATTCTCTGCACACTAAACACAACTATTCTACATGTGTAGGTGTATATCCACCTTCATATATATGTTATATATATACTGTCGTCCCTCACTATCCATGGGAACCAGATTCGGGACCCTCTTGGATACTAAAAACCACAGATGCTCAAGTCCCTAACATAAAAGGGGGTAGTATTTACACATCACTTGTTCTACATCCTCTTGTAAACTTCAAATCATCTCTAACTTCCTTCTAACACTTAAGACAATGTAGATGACATGTGTGTAGTTGGTATTCTATGCTCTTTAGGGGACAGTGAGAAGAAAAATGCTTGTATATGTTTAGTGTAAATGTAATTTAGAATTATTTTCCATCAGCGGTTAGCCAAATACATGGACACAAAATCCACTTGATTTCGGGGTGGACTATTTATTATTTTATTAGATTTTTTTTCTGAGACAGGGTCTCACTCTGTAGCCCAGCCTGGCCTCAAACTTGAGATCCTCCTGGCTCAGCCTCCCTCATGCTAGGATTATAGGAGTGTGACACTATGCTGGGCACAAAGTCTCTCTTCTAAACCAGCCTCTAGATGACTTGTCTGCTTGGCATTTCTCTCCTCAGACGGAGGGTGAATGACCAGTTTCCTTTACCTCTGAGAGTTGGGGATCCACACGAGACACATCTATGCCATGCTGGACATATTGTTACCCTTTGAGTTCCTGCTCATGCACCCTGAGCTGTGGGTTCCCCAAAGCTACTAGGGACCCCCAGGACCACTTTCCTACAGGCAGCCCAGCTGTTGTCCTAATACTGCCTCAGTTGCCAGCAGGGGTTTTTGAAGCCTTAAAGAAAAAAGAAGTATGTGCTTGAGTTATTTGGAAGCAACATTTTAATGTTCTCAAAAACAGCAACAAGGGGAAGCTGGGGGATGGATAGAGATGAGGGAAAATATGTAAGTAGGTCAGTGAAGCTGGAACTTCTAAATAATATCCTGGCAGCTTTCAAAGGGGCTTGATTGAAAACTCACAGCGTGTCTCAGAGCTGGGAGGCGAGAAGGTGTGTGTACCTGGGCAGGGGCTGAGGTCTGACCATCCAGCTTGCTGCAGGTGACAGCCAGAGCTTTTCCTCTGACACGGGGTGTCCTTAAGGTGGCCCCTGATCCTTCCCTACACCCTTGACGGCCTCCCCCAGACTGCCAGCCTGTACAGTACCTGACCACCGAGTGTGTGCACACGATGAACTCGGGCTTGGAATTCCATTGGTGGTAGGTGATGTAGTAGTGCGTCTGTAACCAAATCCACTGCTGCCCTTTGGTTAGAAACCGGTAACAACATGATTTCCCTTTGCCAAACTGCATCACTAGGAGGGAAAAAAAATAGTAGACTTTGCATGGAATGTAAAAGTGACCCTTTGCCCGAGGCTTACTACTAAAATCCAAAATTTCCAGAAGATAGCACCAAATATTGCTTATTTTCCTGGTTGCACTGTACTTTAAGTGACTATTACCACACAATATGATACTTTGGGGAGGTTGTGAGGTGCTGGGGGTTGAATTTGGGACCTCATGCTTAGTAGGCAAGTGATATGACTTAGTCATACTCAGTCAAACTGAAGAATTCCACCCCCCCCCTTTTTGCTTTTTTTTTTTTTTTTTTTTTTTTTTCCGAGACAAAGTTTCTCTGTGTAGTCTTGGCTGTCCTGGGACCCACTCTGTAGACCAGGCTGGTCTTGAACTCACAGAGATCTGTCTGCCTCTGCCTCCTGAGTACTGGGATTAATGGCGTGTGCCACTGTCACCCTGTGTGAAAAAACTTTAATACAATGATTCCATATGTTCCCAAATGCTCTCAGGCTGAAAAAGCTCTTCACATAAGGGCACACAAGGATAGATTTTTCCATCTGGAGATTTAAGTAGAAAGAGACCTTGGTTTTCTTGGGACTCATGTTCCCACAGGTGAGATAGATGCTATTGGGACATCAAGAGCTGAGCAGAGGACGGAGCATCCAGACACTGAGAGAAATGGACCCAAAATAGACCTGCCAGCCAGCAACCGATGGGCATCTACAGCTGTCACCAACAGTTGAGTCTCAGTCTACACCGTTTTAGAACAGAGAGTCTGGCAAGGATGCCTGCAGCCCAGGTCTCCCCCTGCAGCTGCCTGGCTGCTTACGAGCCCCTAGAGTTATGTCTGTAGATGGATGCCTCCTTTGGGGGAGTATCCAGGACAGAACGCATGCCGGTGGTTTATTAGCTCACGTGAGGGGGAAGGATAAATTATGGATCCAAGGAAGAAGACCAATTTAGATTTTATTACCGCCGTGCCCACAGTTTAGCATCTTGTAATGAAAACAGTCGTGTGGAATCTTACCTAGGAACGTGAAGCTGGCAAAGGAGCACTGAACTGTTCAGATGCGGAGCTGAGTAGAGAAGCCCAGCGGAGTGCAAGTGTGGCCTCCGCCAAGCACGCACTTCTTGCCCGAGTCACTGGGCCAGTCCACAGATGCCTAGTGAGATTCTGCAACCTGAGTGCCTTCTCTATACTAGAAGAGTCGGAGGCAGCCAGAGGCTGAAAGCAATCATGCCTCTCAAATCTGAATGTGCACGCCAATCCGCTGGAGGGACTTGTGGAAATGGATATTTCTCATTCCTGATTCCTGGTAGAGGGAGACCGAGAGCCTACAGCTGTAGCTAACCTGGTGTTCTTGCAGCTTGGGTAAAAGCTACATTTTGAGAAGCAAAGGGTTAAGGTGAAGACGAGGTTAAGATGAACTTTCCATTCCTACAGATCTAGTTGCAACTCCAGCGTGTTCCCTTGTCAACAAGGATGGCACAGAGAAGGAAGTCCTAACAGCCACTACTGAAGACCAGGGTCTGTGGTCCATTGATCAGAATCCATAGCTCCATGTTAGGGACACCGTTCTTACTCAAAGCTGAGCGTTGGTGCTGAAACTATGACCCTGAGTGGTTGATTCCCGAGTCTCATTGTGAAATGAGACCTGGAAGAGCTTGTAATTCTTGCTCTCCTACAGCATGAGGCTTACCCTGAATGTTTCTTGGAGTGTTCCCCTCTTCCGTGGCAGGCACTGAGCCTTCTCTGACTTTTCCATCAGCTGTAGACTGGGCCCTCCCGATGCTCCCCAAACCGTGCCCCCCTCCCCGATCCTGTGTGTATCTCTTCTACATAGGCTTCCTTCCTGGCAGCATTGTGCAAAGTCACCTGCTTCTGGATTTCTCAACAGACCCTGCCCCGGAGGGCAGCCAGGAGATGCTGGCCCTGGGTACTGGCATCTTTTGGGTGAACATCTAAAAGGGCGTTTACTAGGAAACTCAAGCCACAAAGCCACTGCCTTGAGAATGTTGTCTTTGAGGACAGAAGGCCAGTCACAGCCCTGTGGTCAGCGACCAATATCTGACCTGCTGACTACGGACAGGAAGAGTATTTGGTATTTTGTCTTTCAAATGCATTCCATAGCCTAAAAGAAAGTCTAACCTTGCCTTAAGTTCTTGATTAGGATGAAAGGGTGGGACTCCTCTGGTTGGTAGTGGGATGTTGCTGGGAACTGGGGCAATATCAATTCCAAGTTAAAGCAGGAACCACGGAGCTAAGCATAGGGAAGAACACTATTGGCCCATACGATTACTGCATGGGACGCCATGTCTGCCCCACTGTGGCAAACCAGACTTCCAGGTGCACAGACTCCTGCTGTTTGGAGCCTTGTAAAGTAAGCACAAGACTCCTGGCGGGGCTGGTGAGTGATACTTACGGTGCTGGTGGCACCTGGCCAGGAGCTCCAGGTCATCGATGTGGTAGTAGTCATAGCCTGAGGTGCCCAGTACTTCAAAGGGCAGGTATCCTATGATTGGAGGGGCTCTGCAGGGAGACAAGAGGATCTCTTCACGAGAAGGAATGCTGCACAGTTCACAAGCTGGTGGTAACACTCAGTGACAGGGGCAGTTTGCACTCAGTGGTTTCCAGGGAGGCCTCGTTTATCAGGAACCAGAGCCCAGAAAAGAGTGTTGTAATGACAGTTGGGACCAGGGAGCTCCTATTTTAAAAAGGACTCATCTATTTCAGCATATAGGGACTGCATTCCATGGGATAACCTGGCCCAAATGATAGTGAAGAATTTGAAACGGCTATAGACTGGGTCAGCACAATGCCCGGAATGAAAGGGCAGGGAGCAGGTGGTTGCTAGTTCACAAACTGGGGACAGTGCTGTGAAGGAAAGAAAGCACTGGGTTGAAAGATTTGGGGGGGGGGGGGTTAAAGAAACCAGAAACTCTCTCTCCCCATATTTGTTTTTGCCAGTCAGGAAATAGAAATGGCCTAAGTTGGGACCATCCCAAAGATGTCTTGGGGGAACATCGGACCTGAGCACAAATGGGACAGGCACACGGGTGTCAGGATACTGACCTTCCCCTCAGCTGGGAACAACTGTTCTTACTGCCAAGGAGTTCGTCCCCTCCACTGGACCAGGCTGGACTTGATTCTCCCAAGCAGAGCCTGGCCCAGGCAAACAACGCTTGAAAAGGACCCAACTCAAATATGTTTTTCTTCTCACAAACCTGTGATCCAGAAATAAAAATTTCCATTCCAAGCTATGCCTCGAAGTGAATTCCTCTAAAGGTTCGTCAGCTACACACATTTCCTGTGTTGGAAAAGGGAAAAAAAAAAAAACCAGAATGTTGCTCAGGGTGCCAAATGCTCACCCTTGGTTGGTTCAAAAGGAATGAGCGATGGGTAACACAAGTTAAAACTGTTCTGAGCCAATCTCAAATAGCGCTGGACCGAAATTTGTCATCTGTAGCTAATTTCTTCTGTATTAGCCGATCCTAAATTTATTTCACAAACTGGGAAAAGTACCTAGAAGAAGCCAAACTGTGCCTCACCCCCTTTCCCATTATCTGGAAGTGTAGGAAACATGGGGAGATGGCTCTTCATCTGGATTTGAATCGCTAGTTTAATTCCATCCACATTTGTACCAGAGAAGCGAGGTGCGATCATGGAGGGGAAATACAATAATAAATGCTCACATTTTTTGACTCACAGTGTGAGACACACTTACTCAGTGCATAACGGTAGTGCAAGGATATGAAGCCTTGCCAACAACATCTTTGTGGATTCATCAGCAGTGGGTACTGCCTTCAAAAAAACAAAAAAAAAAAACCCACTGGAACCTGCCCCTGGGGCTTGGGATGAGCCATAGGGGCAGGCACAGAACCTAGACATGTAGAGGGTTTTTTTTTTTTTTTTTTTTTTTTTGGTTTTTTTGAGACAGGGTTTCTCTGTGTAGCTTTGGAGCCTTTCCTGGAACTCACTCTGTAGCCCAGGCTGGCCCAGAACTCACAGAGATCCATCTGCTTCTGCCTCCCGAGTGCTGGGATTAAAGGCATGTGCCACCACCGCCCGGCGACATTTAGAGTTTTGAAAACGATTTTTTAAAACTAACTTTACTGCAATTTTATTCTCCCCCACAAGGATCATTCATGACATGTAGCCAAATGTGACGTCACTGAAATAGGTCCCCATCGGGACGTCCCTGTCGGGAACTTGCCTTTAAGAACTGCGGTGTTGCCAGACGCACAGTGGCAATGAAGCAGACCTCCTTTCCTAGGGGCACGCGGCAAGGTCTTGAGAGGGTGTTGTCAAAGCCATTACAGGGCGGGCTAGGCACTGGGAGGGAGGAAGACACACGGGTTAGCCCTGTTGGCGACAGGAGCTGCACCTTACTGGCCCCTTCCTGATGAAACAGGAACACCTGTTCCTCCCACTGCACAGAGAAGGGAATGGAGGTGCCTGTTTGAGGCCATATTCCTAGAGGCTGAACTGGGGATCGAGACCATGGCAATAACCACTAGACCCCACTGACCCTCACTTCTCCTAGCTCTTCAGAATTTGCTTCCCGTGGTGGGGAAACTGCTCTACGATACAAGGCCCTCCTTCTACAGCAGTGGTTCTCAAACTTCCTAAGGCGGCAACCCTTTAATACAGTTCCTTGTGTTGTGGTGATCCCTAACCATCAGATTATTTTTGTTGCTACTTCATAGCTGTAATTTTTCTACTGTTATGAATTTTAATGTAAATATCTGACATATGACCCCTGTGAAAGGGTCATTTGACCCCCAAAGGAGTTGAAACCCACAGGTTGAGAACCACTGTTCTACAGGAAGGGCCTGGATGCTGACTTCTGTTTTTTTTTTTTTTTTTAAAGATTTATTTATATATTATGTATACAGTATCTGTCTGCATGCAGGCCAGAAGAAGGCACCAGATCTCATTACAGATGGTTGTGAGCCACCATGTGGGTGCTGGGAATTGAACTCAGAACCTCTGGAAGAACAGCCAGTGCTCTTAACCTGTGAGCCATCTCTCCAGCCTGACTTGTGATGTTTTAAGAGTAAGTTTCATTGTCCAACAGTGCTTCCATTACTGATAGCCTCAGGAAGAGAAGTGGTGCCTTCACAAGCATGAAGGAATCTGTCTCAAACCTCATCTTAGGGAGTCTGGGATGATACAGGGGCCAGGCCACTGAGGAGGTGTCCTTGCAACTTAGTTGTGGGTGATCTGGGATGCCTTCCACGGGGTAAAGGCTCAGTTTCCAGGTAGGTGCTATTGGGCAGTGGTAAAACCCTGGGAGATGCACATAGTGGGATGTTCTTGGCTCTGAGGGTCTGCCTTTGACAGGGACTGTGAGACTCTGGTCTCATCCACACTGTCTCTCCTCCAGCCATGAATCAAGCAGCTCTGTTCTGCTGTGCTCAGTGTTCCCTGATGTGACAATCTTCCTCACCACAGGCCCCAAAACAGCAGGACAATGGACCACAGACTGAAACTTCTGAAACACTGAACCAAAATAACTTTTAAACTCGTTCTTAAATGTCAACAAAATTGAACAGGATGTGATGGCATCTCTCTCTACAAGCCTGTCGTTTTTTTTCCCTCACAAGTCTAAGAAGACATTACTGCTATCATTTTAGATGGGGAAAGCAAGGCCCAGAAAGGTCACTTAGAGAGAAGCTAATGGCATGAGAGCCCCACAGGTCTTTGGCTAAGTCCAGGTTCTCAGGGGATAAAGGGTTTGGATCTAGACTTATGTCCATCAATTTGTTGGAAACCAGGCTCCCATCATCCTCCTAAGACCCCACTGGGCATCAACGAAGTTCTTCCTGGGGACTGCCAGGGTGACTGTGCAGAACTAACCTTTTGGGTCAGAAAAATTCTATTTCCTGTAGATTGAATTTTTGAGGGGAGGAGAGCACCCAACATGGCCCATCCATAGAATCCTCAAATTCCAGTGTGTGGCTGGCTCCCCTGCGACCTCTGGTTTGGCAACCTGAAGTCTACCCAGATCATGTAATTCAGGCATGGGTACTTTCCAGAGCTTGACGGCCTAGCCACCATGTGGCCAGGACTGAGGTTTCCTAGAGTAGGGGGCCATATGACCTTTCCTTTTAAACATGTAGCTGGTTACAGTTGGCTCTTCACAACTGAGGCTTCTGAATTCAAAAACTGAACTAACTGTGGATCCATATATTTGAAAACATCTGAAAGAAGCCACTATATATCTATTGAACACACAGACACACACACACACACACACACACACACACACACACACACACACACACACACCCTTTCAACATCATTATTCCCTAAGCAATTCAGTAAAACCATGTAGCATTTATATTTTCATCTGGAGATGATTTTAAATATATGGGGGGGGGGTGAAGGGTGATATAAACACCCCACACTATTTTATACAGGGAACTCGAGCACCCATGGGTTTGGTATGTCTGAGGTACCTGGGAACGACCTCCAATGGATATTGAAGGGTGCCTGAATAACCTGTGCCTTCTAAACTCGCAGATTTCAGTGCCATTACGCTTTCCAATTTAACCAAAAGCATATGGAACATCAGAAAACCAAATGCATTTTAAAATGAAATCTGCAGGATTATAGTTTAGCTTTCCAATCATTTTTTGTTTTCTATATTTATAGGTTTGTAAATGAATCTATAATGCGGTCTGCTATCCACTAACATGAATAAATTCATTTTACCAAACACATTCTCTGAATTCACTCACATAAATACTAATAAATGTTTCCAAACACGAATACAAAGTGGGTAAAATAAAAAATAGTGGTCTCGAGAGAGTTTACATCTGTCATGAGCTGGCTTAAGACTATTGTAGATTCATTTTGTGGGGCGAGCCAAGAGATTTATCAAGGGAAAGGAAAACAATCCCACATAAGGGAAGGTCTTCAGATGTGAACATCTGTGTAATAAAAAAAAGACATTAAAAATTTCCCAGATGTGAAATACTCTCTGCTCGGATCGAAGAGACATTACCATGCCAGATAATGACCTAATAAAATTCTCTCGACTCTTTTGGGAATGCCAAGACCTTGGAGACAAACTTCTAAGGACTCCTTAGGAACTTCAGAGATCTCCTTCTTGCCCTAATTGGTGCACCTGGTTTGAGCCACGCTTTGGCCACTAAACCCACAGGCTGCCAGCAAGAGCCTTCTCCCCGATTTCCTGTGCAAAGGGGGTAGAAGATGGAGGAGTGGGAAACACCTGCCTAAGGCGTGTTCCTCCTTTTAAGGGGAGCAGAGACCGGCATGATGGTCATTAAGTGGGATTTTGCAGATCTTTCACTCGGCCTGGCTGCCTTCCAACACAGTTTTATCTGCTCTTTTGTAACTTCAAAGGTGAAAATCCCCAGCTCTACCCCCGTCCTTGCCTAGGGAAGTTCCATTATTACTGGTAGCCTGAACTTAGATGAATATTCTAGAGACGAGCTCCAAATTGTCTCTTCTTTTCCCAACCATTTTTCCCCCCACTGGAAACCTTAACTACCTGAGAGGCTGATCCAAGGGGAATAGACAGTGAACCAGAGTGAATATTCTAGTAAAGGCCAAGAAGGCCTTGCAGAGGAAGCAAGGGGAGGACACTCCCTCACACACTGCTGGTTAAGTGTGAAATTTTTTTTTTCTTGAAGTATGAGGCTCCTTGCATGTACCAGAGGTATACATGCATGCCTTCACGGCCATATTTAGCACTTAGAATAACTCTCTGGCATTTCAGATCCCAAGGTAGTTTAAAGCCATTAATTAAGGATTCAATTACCTATTTCGATTTAAGTAATAGGAAAAAATACATCTAATTACAACTGGCTTCTTTACCTCTCAAAAGGATGTGCCACTGACTGGTGGCACAGCCCTCCTTTCTCTGGTCCCCCGTCCTCATGATATAGAGGAGTGCTTCTCTCTTGCTCCATTTTCTCTCTAGAGGCTGCTTACTCAAAAATGGATGCTACCCTTGCCAAAAGTTGGGCAAGCAGGCCTTTCTCATGTGGGAACTGAGCCTTGCTTCCCATCTCCGGTGCCGAGCAGGTTCTCAGCACATGTTTTCTGGATGAATTTCTCAGGAATGACTTGCACTTCATACTCAAACTGAGATCTGGGCTCAGTCCAGGAAGGAACTTTCTGGTCTTTGCCAGTAACTAGCACACGGACTTTGGGACCCCAGGGTGGCTTCTCCTTCACAATTCCTCCACTCTGGCACCTCTTGGAGGGTTCTGGAAGTCATTGACATTCAGGCTAGCTCATTATCCTACTGAAGGATTGAACACTGGTCCAAAGGAGGCCTGGGCTGGGAATTACATGGCACAATGGCCATCAAGGGTTGACAAAGAGGAAGTGTCTAACAGGGGGCCCTGTCTGGAAAGATGCGTGGTGGCACCGCTTAGGACCTTCAGACTAAAATGTTTGGTCCAAAGGTTTTCAGGCTCAACTTTTCAAGATTGTCTCTATCTTAGATACCTTGAAAGAGTTCTGTCTTGGGTTGGCATTCTTGGGAGTCTCAAAATCAGACTCCCAAGGTTCTGTGGGGTGTCAGAATGACTAATGCTATTTCCTTGGGACACACCTGAGGTTGGCTCCCAAGCCTGTCCCATGTCAAAGCTGACCTGCCAAATCAGTCATGATAAGGACACAGGATAAGTCATGGTATGGACACAGGACTGGGGGATCTCAGGCGGCAGGAGAACTTGTCTCAAGGGGGTTAGGAAAGGATGGGGGAGGTTCAGAGCTAACAGTGGGTGCTAGTTCACAGCAAAGGGAAGGAAAACGATGCCCTGACCCTGCTCCACTCAGCCTGCAGCTCAGTCTCCTCTCCTCAGATGGACTGCTGATTCACCACTTACAGAGTCTCTGGGAGAGCACATGACTAGTTCACACAGAAAGTAAAAGGTAACTTTCTGGGCATTTCTTGAAGCAAAGCCGATGAGTATCTGGGAAAACATGGCTTTAGCAATCAGAGACGAGATTTTCTCTGCAGAAAGGGGCAGTTCCCAGCCTCCTAAGTTTGACAGATATCCTACATGTTTAGTTCTGGTTTGGGGACCACTGAGAGGAAAACACTCTCCAGTCCACTCATGAGGCATCATCTCGTACCAACAAAGTGCTAATTTCAGACTCCATGTTTCTCCTTCACCCAGTATGTCTAATTTGGTGTGTTCAGAACAGACAGATATCAGGGTTCACGGCATGCTTTATTGGGGATGCTCTGAACAGTCAAATATCAAAGTTCTTGGGAGACAGTGACACATTCACTCTCCTACTTCCTGGCTCAAGTACCATCTACCTGGCTCATACAATGCTTGGCTATTTTATCTCTGCAAGGTCTGCTTAGCAGAGAAGCGTAATGTGTGGGGAGAAGGTAAGAGCTCCATGAGAAGGCTGGGTTTGCAGTCTGGTAAACCGAAAAAGAAAAAAAAAAAAAAGAACATTGCTCTAAAGGAAAACTGTATGTCTTACTTAATTCTTTTATACTTCCTGCCATTCACTGAGTATTTTCAGGGGACCAGAGGACTTTGGTAATGGAGTTCAGACTTCTCCCTGAGGATTGGTGTGGGTAGTGGTAAATTCTTCCTATGCAGAGGAAACTGAAATTCTTCTTGAGGCCTTCATCCTGTCTGGATATTTTTGGCATATTTTCACTTAGAATTATAGACCATCTTGCACATGAAGTCACTCTCGGATGAGAGCAAGCAGAAAGATGTAGTTGATGAATGTATGCCCATTCCTCATCGCTCCATTGAAAGATGGACCTTAGATGACTGTGCAGGACCATGGCCTTGGGTAATAGCTTCTTATTAACCGTGATCTAAAACCCATAGCTGCCTCATCTGATAGCTGACCTCCACTGGGGGGGAGGGAGGATTCGATGCTGCCTGGCTGAGTGGAGAGCATGTTTCCTTATTAGCTCTGAGGGGCCAGTGGTGTTCACACCGCACACTTTGTACAAGAGATTTCCAAACCCCCGCATCTGTATTCAGGGAGCTCTGGTGTGCCTGCGCCTTGATCTCTTAAACCAAGACATCTTAATTAATTCAGCACAGGCGAGAAACACAACACAAAAGCAACAACCTCAGAGCCAGGCAACCTACAGCCAGAGACCCCCCCACCCCCGGGGGGAGGGAACACATGGAACCAAGTGTTAGAAGCCGAAAGGCCCTGGCTTCTGCCAGCGCTTCAATCTGGTGCTGTGGTTAGAGGCAACTAGGTAAAATGAGGGCAGGGAAACTTTTATACTCTGGTGTGTGGTTTCTGGAAAGCCCATGGTGGAATGTTTGCTGAGGGTGACCTATTTGGAACTAAACCAGCAACTTTTGAAATACTGTGTTCTGGATTTCAGTCAGATGCACATGTAAGTCCAAGGCTGGGGGAGGACCCAATAAAAGATGGCTTTCTTCTTGCCATGAAATGACCTATCAGGAGGAGAGCCTGCTTCTTACGGCCCCTTAAAGCAAAGATGCTCATCGTGTTCTTGACACTTCTCTGGCTGTATGTCAGGGGGATGTGGCACTTGGGTACACGGAGCTTAAGAAGGTCCTCCTGATCCCGTATTTAATTAGAAGAGTGGAAAGATGGGGCAGTGTGTTTGTTCAAAAGCATCCCTCTTTGTCTCTTTGTAGAGAACATCTGTTATAGGACAGCCATAGTCCAAATAGAATCTTTTTATCTTAGTGATGCTCTGGAATGATCAACATACAGAGCAGAGGAAGACAGGGTCCCTGTGATTAGGGACCAATCCACTGCTCTCCACCAGCCAGGATTCCCAGGAAAGGATGGGACTTGTGGTCACCTAGCCCAGTCTGTATTCTTTGGGAGCCTTTGCCAGGCAGGTCAGACACTGCCCTCAAGCGAACACTTCTAAAAGGATCCATTTCTTGTTCCATTTCCCAACACACGTTTCTTCACATATTAAAAACATCTAGGATAAAGAAGTCCTGTGTTTGAGACCTTCTTCCTAGAACATTGAGGGCCAATGATCATCTCCTAAGGAGTGACCAACATATATACAATATTAAGGAGAAGGGAAAATTCCACTTTGCTCAAGTCTTTGGGCAACTACTGCTGTTTATATTGCTCGACACACTGGGATGGTGGACAGAGGTGAAGGGGTGGGTCCCAGAACTTCCGTAAGAAAGCATAATCTCACCAGTGGGGACAAAGGTACTTGTCCACCTTCCATGCTTCCCCCCTCCTTTCCATCCCACCCTCTTGGCAAAGGTCAAGAAGCTGGAGGAAACCCATGCCCCAGTCAACAAGAAAGCAGACAGGATCCTCATGGATGTACCGTGAGGGTCTCCCAAAGCTCTCACTGGCTCAATGTCAAACTCACCCTCCCCACTCTTGCTCAGATGGAGCCTAGGGCCCATGCATGCCACTCGGTGCTCCGTCATCAAGCTATACACTAGCCCTTATTTTTTAAGTTGACACCTAGCAATTGTACATGCTAAGGAGGCACCAGGTGATGTTTCATGTATGCTGTGCAATGTTCAAATCAGGGTAAGCATTGGTACCTCCTCAAACATGATTTTTTTTTTTTTGGGTGATGAACACTGAGGTCTTTTCTTCTAGAATGTTAAATGAGGAAAACATTATGGCTATCCCCAGTCACCCTACTGTCGTGGAAAGGGGTATTAAAATTGACGTCTCTTGTCTAACTGGGGCCCGCCTCCGCATTTCACTTCAGGTCTTTTGCATTCATGCCAAGGTCTCCCTTGACACTTGGGGACTCTCGTCTCAGCCAAGCTTGTCTAACTTCAGCTTACATAGAGGTTCTAGAGGGAGACTGTGTTCTTGGCTTCAACATTTCTGCTTTTGATGCTGCATGTTTATAGCAGCAACAGTTAAAAAAAAAAGTCACACATAATTTCCACACATTCTTTCAAGCAAACAAACACTGTCTTGGCTTGAAGTGAGAATAAAGCCTTGCTACTTAAAAAAATAAATAAATAAAAATAAAAACATAACTCAGGTATTCAGAAAGAAGCCTGCTTATTTCCTTGAAAGCTTCTAAGATGTGATGCATGACGGGATGGTTTAAAGTGCTATTTGGAAGGTTTTTTAGGAAGAGAAATGTAAATTCATGGGGTACAGGATTGCTGCTCACCAGCCAACCACAGGCTATTCTTTGAACTGATCATGTGCACTGTTGACATAAGGCCATGGGAAAGCAGCATCCCATGGTGCTCAGTCTGAGAGCTATAGTGCCTGTCCCTCCATGCATTTGGCCACTTAGGATAGTCTGTGACTGTAGCACTTGCCATTACAGCCAACGGACACACGTGTTTCAGATATTATGATAAATCGCCGTATTATAGAATTTAAAACCTGGCTTTTTTCTTTTGGTGCTAGGGACTGAACATGCCACTGAGCTCCGTCCCAGACCCACACCTGTGTTTAAATATGCAGTTAAGCAGGGCCAAGCATACCTGTACACTGCCACCATCCATCTCTAGAACTCTGCCTTAGAAAATGGAAACTCTATACCCACTCAGCAACTCCCCCACTAGCCCCTCCCCCAGCCCTTGGCACACACCCTTGACTTTATCCTTATGGATCTAAGTACACTAGGTACCTCCTATGTGTGGAACCACACAACGCTTGCCTTTTGATGACAGGCTTATTGTACTTTGCATAATGCTTTTCACTGCTCTTCTATGTTGCAGCATACACCAGAATTTCCCTCCTTTTATAGGCTGAGTAATAATTCACTGTAAGAATATTGTACACTTTTTTTCCTATCCATTCACCCACAGACGAACCACTGGACTGCTTCTGCCTCTTGGGAATGGCAACTAATGCTGCTGTTTACACAGCTGTAACAAACACCTCTTCAATCACCTGATGTCACTTCTTTGGGGCATATACTAAGAAGTGGGGTGACTGGATTATACAGTACTTTGGTTTAGGTTCGAACAAATCAGCATACACATTTAAAGCCTATTCTAAATGGCCACTTATATTCAATGATAAAGCTGATTGGAAAGGAATATTATTAGTATCTAGGGAACGATACGATAATGAACTCACAAAGTCCAGGACTCCTGAAGCCAGAATCCCTCCCAGGCCTTTCCAACTGCATGACCCTGGGCCTTGGGTCCCCTGAACTAGCATTTTTGAACAAGGCCTAAGAATTTGCACTTTGACAAGCTGCCTCATCCAAGGAACCACTGCTTTGGGTCTGGCACAATGTTGGCTTTTCTACCAGGTGTCAACTTCTTCATTTGGGCAGTCTGCAAGCTACCAGTATCTTCTATGGGATGGCTCCCTAATGTTCTCTCATGAAGCTTGCCCATGCCTTTCTGATCATCCAGATCAGACACGGTCAGGCCTTGGCTTCATTTAGACTGAGGGGTCCACATAGGAGAACGAATGCCTCCACTCACCCCACCCCCTTACCATCATAGTCACATGGATCCCTGGATGGATTGGTCCTCTGAAGGACCAAGCCAGCCATGGAGGCCGTTCTCCAGGCAAAAACCCCTGAACAAGGACCTGAAAATCAACTCTGGCAGGTTTCCTCTACTTAGCATCTCCTTGAAGCCCTTTAAATGAAGCATGCATGTTTATACCATGCAGCCAAGGATCATTTAGGGTGGACGGAAAAAATCCTGGTTAGCCTCGGCACTTGAATGTGGTGCCATGACTTTGGCTTGTTCCGTTAGAACCTGGGACTAATTTGGCTGGGGTAACAGCCTCAAGCGGGTCCCAAGTCAAACAGTAGTAACTAATGCAGCACAAGTTAGAACTGTTCTCGTGTGTTCTCTGTGCCTCCCACAGGCCCTCCTCCTCAGCTCCGCAGCTCAGCATCCTATTCTGTTTTCCTCTGGTTTCGTTCCCTTCTCCTTTTCTCTCCTCCCCCCCCCCGACTCCCCATCAACGCTGTCTCTTTTTTTCTTTGTTGTTTTATGAAACATTAGCTTTTCTAATGGTATCTGTTTTGTGTTGAGTTTGAGGGCCACAGCCACTTAAGAAGCAGGCCTTCCTGTGCTCTGGCCAGAGCGGGATCTGCTTTGGCAATTTCTGGCATTAGACCCTGCCTTCCCATTTTGCATGGATGACAAGTCAAGATGAGTGTTCAAGTCTAGTTTGGAGTTCGTGTCTCTGCAGCTAGGGCTTGGGCAATTAGTTGTCTGGGTAGTTTCTGAAAATAAGACTGACTTCTGCTTGATAATTGATTCCTAGCTCATGGTAAAACAGTCCCTTCAGTGTTAGTGAGTTAGTGACCCATGAACCAGACCTATTAAATCATGCTCACAGCAGGACTGTTCAGGAGAGAAAACACATAGGGAGCAAGGAGACAGACCTGGGTGTCACAACTCAGGCCTGTCTGGTGGAGTATGCAGGCTGAGCCTGTTCTGTATTAACTGAAAACTATTTCTCACCGCATAGGATTATCCCACCAGCCTGAAAACAAGTAAACAGATCTCACACAATTCAGGGTGCATGTGGACACCAGTACAAACTGGTGTGTGTATGTGTTCTTGAATGGGAGAGAACACTGATGAATTACACAAACACACACACACACACACACACACACACACACACACACACACACACGGTCCTGGGGACAGAAAAATCCAAATGCAGACATGAAATCATTTGTAGGACCTCATATGCATGTTTTGCATGATAAAAGACACCGTTGAAAGAGTAGGACAATTAAAGCTTACCATTGTTGTAGGAGCGAAAATTTCCTACAAATTTTATGTATTCATAAGTTGGAAATTCCTTTGGGTTCAAGCTGCCTCTGAGAAGATGGCAATAAAACTCTAAATCGTTGTCAGCTGGGTCGTTAAAGGGGGGAGAGAAAGGGAGAGGAACGTTATACAGACTCCAGACTAAACAAGTCGTGCCTCTATGATTTACTCCACGCATGGCCTGCGTGGTTTTCTCCTTAGAACGGACCGTCAGATCAAGACTTCTAACCCTGGAAGCTACAGGCCTTTCTCTCCATAGCTCATACATATTCCACATGCTATACTTGGACCCAATTAGTCAATTTGCTCACAGATGTCTGTGGTGGGTTATGTCGGCATCGATTAGTTCTGGTTGTTTTCACATGGCATACTAAAATAAAGCTGCTCGTATAGAGCCACTCTCTTTAATTTAATCTTTTTTGCTTTGCTTTGAAGGAAAATCAGATGTACGACGGGACCAATTATGCATGGAAATGGACTGGGGCTTGAGCAAATGCAAGCATCTTTGCTACCGCCTGCATTTGCGTATGCTTCGTTAAGCGGCGCGTGGTAAGCAGGCACCGGGGCCCGCCTTCTATCTAGGTTGCCAAATATTTTGATATAAACCTCAAACTTCCATAAAATTGCCCATGTATATAAATAGCCAGATGACAGGCACGGGAGGACAGAATATGGATTTCCGACCTAATTATTCAATTAGCAGTTGATTACTTTGCTATCACAGAAACTTTACATTTTAGCACTCCCTAAAATCAGTAGATTGCTCACTGATTTTTGTCCTATTTATTACCCTCATGTAAAAAGGCATCTCTTGTCATACATGCGAAACATGTTATCTTTCTGAAGCTGTACTTGCAACCTTTCCACATAAAAGCTAAAATGTCTTACATGCTCCAAGTTCCAGTTTTAGCTTCAACTTAAAATATACCTCAGAGGATCTAATGTTCTGAGTCACGAGGAAAATTATTCTTAAAATTAGTCCTCCCTTCTTAACTCATTCTGACCTCCTTTCACGAGCTAGAGCTAAATTCTTGCCTTTAGATTTAATAACACCACCCGGAAGGCGAACTTACATTTTAGGAATTCTGGGGAGGGGGAATCCGTCACAAGCATATGGGAAGAAAGTATTTTATAAACTTCAGAATGTTCTTGTTCTGGAAGGAAATTTAACAAGTTCTGATCCATGACATCCGACTGCAAGAGAAAATAAAGAGAAAAGGCACACGCTCGACCTAATGAACTTCAGAGAAGGCAGAGCCTGAGAGTACTTGGAAGCTCAGGACTGATTTAGAGATGAAAATTGAGGACCACATGGTCTGTGAAGAACTCCATGGACCCCCTCCTCCATACCGGGGGTTGGGGCTGTGTCTCGGCGAGAGAGTGCTTGCTTAGAATGCATGAGGCTCTGGGCTTAGCCAGCTGCAAATCTACAGATTAAAAAGTAAAAGTTTCAGGGACATTTATATATGACTCTCTCCGTAGCTCAGGGGACATTGTAGAAGAGGGTGTGGAAGGAACATAAGAGCCAGAGGATGAGGAAGCTGTCTTCTGGCTGTCGTGACATTGCTGTTGTACTTGAGAACTCATAACAGCTGTGGTTATCTTCCCGAGACCTGTACAAGATGTCTGCCCCCATCACCATCCCATCATAGACTGAGGAGAGCCTTAGGGTGGGTGGTCTTTGGTTATTGGCAGTTAATGGTTTCCAGGAAAGGGGAAGTCAGTTGTATAGCCACCGGTAACTTGCCCATGATCCTGTAGATCACACACCCACCCATGCTCATGTAGACCACCCTGCTCAAGCTCACTGGGTCATACAAAACAAAACCAAAAAAGTCATGAGAATAAAGGGGGGCATATAGGTTAGAAAAAAGGGCCCAAGGGGAGTGGGAGGGAAATGAAAGAGGGAGTAATCAGAGGTGAAAACGACCATGATACATTATGTATGAAATCGTTAAAGAATAAAAACATTAAAGGCTTTTCAGTTGCTCTCCAGTACCCTCAGGAGGTTGTTGTTGAAGGATCTCCTGTGGAATCCATGGTGCAGTATGCTCACAGAACCTGGGCTCAGATCATCTCTAACAGCCTCATAGTGCCTGAGGCGATGTGAATGCCCTACACAGAGCTGTATCATTTAGAGACTAGTGACATGGAAAAATGGTCTGCATACGGTCCGGGCGGAGCACAGTTTTGTTTCAAGTATTTCCACTGCAGTTGGGTCGGGCTGTTGGCCAGGAGGATTCTGCCCTCACTCACATGCATGTGTGCTACTGTCTGTGGGCTTAGGAAAAACCAAGTGTCAAGTCTGACATGTGTACAAGGAACCAAGTCTCTCCTGCCCTGAGAGTCCTGTTGGCCAATACTCCAGCCTTCTGGCTGGAGACAGTGGGGGCAGTAAGGAGCCCTGGGGAGAGCCAGTCACATAAAGGGAACATAGGGTTCCCTGGACCTTTAGCCCAGCCAAAAGCTGTTGTTTATTTCTCACAGGCCCCTAACTGATGGAGTTTCATTCGGTTCCCCAAGTGCCCAGACAGTGGGAGTATAAAATGAATACTACATACAGTCTAGGTATAACTGTGTCCCACAGAACTGCCAGTGAAGTGAATGGGAGTGAGTATAGCCTTGATCCATGACAGCAGGCACTGGCCGACATAGATGCTGAACTCTTGGGAGGTAGCCAGTGTGACTAAGGTACCACAATTTGATAAGGAGCTCACAGTGAGGAGACCTACATGGCTCACACTCTTCCCTTAGTAAACACATCTGTTCTTGTAGCTCTAGTATCTTTATAGATCCTTAAGCTTGAATCTCCACCAACTTCAAGTACACAGGCCCAAGCTTCCATCAACCACTCAGATTCCCCAGGACCATAGATTTATAGTTATATCCATGTCATCGTAACCCTACCCTGTCCTCTTTGCATCTAGGGTTCTTGTTTCTACAATTGGTATTGCTAATTGGTCACCAGGTCACCTGGTACATCACCCATGTATGAGGCATCCAGATCATCCTTGTCTCCTTACACCATCTCCACACCTAGATAATGTCTACCTTACAGTTTTTATTGCTGTGATAAAATATCACAACCAAAAGCAATTAGGGGAGTGTCTTAGCCAGGACTTTTCTTTTTCTTTCTTTTTTTCCTTCCTTCCTTCCTTTCCTTCCTTCCTTCCTTCCTTCCTTCCTTCCTTCCTTCCTTCCTTTCCTTTTTTTTTTTTTTTCAAGACAGGATTTCTCTGTGTAGCTTTGGCTGTCCTGAAACTCATTCTGTAGACCAGGCTGGTCTTGTACTTAGAGATCCACCTGCCTCTGCCTTCTGAGTGCTGAGATTAAAGGTGTATGCCACCTCAGGCAGGCTTAGCTAGGGTTTCTAATGCTGCGATGAAACACCATGACCAAAAGCAAATTGGGGAGGAAGGGGTTTATTTGGCTTATACTTCTACATGGTAGTTCATCACTGAAGGAAGTCAGGACAATAACTCAAATATGGCAGGAACCTGTAGGTGGGAGCTGATGCAGAGGCCATGGAGGAGTGCTGATTACTGGCTTGCTCACATGGTTTGCTCAGCCTGCTTTCTTATAGAACCCAGGGCCACCAGCCCAGAGATGGCAACACCCACAACGGGATAGACCCTCCCTCATCAATCACTAAGAAAATGTCCTACAGGCCTGCCCCACAGCCCGATCTTATGGAGGTATTTTCTCAATGAAGGTTTCCTCCTTTCAGATGACTACAGTTTGTGTCAAGTTGACATAAATCCAGCCAGCACAACTGACCTCTTGTCAACTTGACACATAAACACATCATTGTTAAGCCATAACTTTTCTTGTTCATCTCCAAGATCACACATAAAGACATTACAACATAAAACATTTTCCAAACTTAAAAAGTACCACGGTCTTACAAATTCAAACCCTTTAAAACTTTTCTCTTTAAAAATGTAGTCTCACCAGGCAGTGGTAGCACATGCCTTTAATCCCAGCACTCGGGAGGCAGAGGCAGATCTCTGTGAGTTCAAGGCCAGCCTGGACTACAGAGTGAGTTCCAGGAAAGGCACAAAGCTACACAGAGAAACCTTGTCTCAAAACACACACAAACAAAAAAAAAGTAGTCTCTTAAAATTCAAATTCTCTGTAAAACCCCAAATCTCTTTCTCTGTAAAGTCTCTCAACTGTGGGCTTCTTTAAAATAAAAAAAAATAAGTACTTTTTACTTCAAGAGGGAAGAACAGTCACAATCTGAACAAAGCAAAGTGAAACTTCCCACAGTGTAAAAAAAGAAATTGCCAGCATCTGGGACCCGCTCACAATCTTCTGGGCTCCTCCAAAGAGCTTGGGTCACATCTCTGGCTCCGCCCTCTGCAGCACACAGTTTGTCTTCTAGACTCCAGCTGGCTCCACTCCACTGCTGCTGCCATTCTTGGTACCGTCCCACGGTACTGGCATCTCCAAAACTGCCGGGGTCTTCTGCTGCAGCTGGACCAATAGCCTCTCACCAATAGCCTCTCATAGGCTCTCTTGATGCCAAGCCTCAACGTCTATGTATGACTCCTTCAACCTGGGCCTTCAACTGCCACTGAGGCTGCACCTTCACCAATGGCCTCTCCTGGCCTCTCACAGTACCAAACTTCAGCTGCTCTCCATGACCTCTTCATGCCTTCAAAACCAGTACCACCTGGGTGACTCTATACTATCAAGTTCAGCTGCCAGCACAAGGTCCAACTTCAGCCACTTCTGGAACACCGCTTCAGTGTGCTGACTCTGAGGAAACACTTCCCAGAAGATTTCATCTCAACGATGCTGGTCTCTTCTTAACCACTACTGATTTCTTAGCTCCAGCTAACCAGCATCAGTTGTCCCAATAACGTCAAGGTTTTACTTCAATGGTGCTGGTTTCTTGTTAATCATAGCTGAGTCTTCAGCTCCAGCTGGCCAGAATGACAGACTCTTAATTCAGAATAGCAAACGGCCCTGAGGTAGTCTTTAAACTTCCCTCGGAAACTTCACAAACCAGACCTCCATCTTCTGCACTGTTCTCAACATTCTTGCCTGACAAGCTCCTCCAAGACGTCCCCCTGAGCTCCCAACACTCTCTGGCTTCTAATTCAAAGTTTCAAACTTCCACAAGCCTCCCCAAATCATAGACAGGTCTATCACAGGAATACCCCCACTACGCTGGTACCAACTTGTCTTAACTAGGTTTCTATTGCTGTGATGAAACACCATGACCAAAAGCAAGTTGGGAGGAAAGGGTTTATTTGGCTTATACTTACATATCACTGTTCATCATTAAAAGAAGTCAGGACAAGAACTCAATCAGGGCAGGGTTTATTTCATCTTACACTTGTAGGTAACAGTACATCACTGAGGAAAGTCAAGGCAGGAGCTGAAGCAGAAGCCGTGGATGCTGCTGACTGGCTTGCTCCCCAGGGTTTCTCTGTGTAATAGCTCTGGCTGTCCTGGAACTTGATTTGGCTCTTGTGGATTTGTGATTTGGGGAGGCTTGTGGAAGAACTTTGAAACTCACAGAAATCCACCTGCCTCTGCCTCCCAGTGTGCCACCACTATCCAGCTAGTCTGCTTTCTTATATAGCCCCTGACCACCTGCCCAGGTGTGGTATCCCCACTCCACCCCCATGAGCTGAGCCCTCTTACATAAACCTTTAATCAGAAAAATGCTTCCACAGGTTTGCCTGCAGGCCAGTCTGCTGGAGGTATTTTTCTCAATTAAGTCCTCTTCCCAGACAGTTATCTGGCTTGTGTCATGTTGTCAAAACAACCAACCAACCAACCAGGACAGTGTCCATGGGCTGATTGGCGTCGTTACTCCCTGTGATTCCCTCCAGTCCACTCCCTCTGTGCTTTCTACCTATCTGGATCACCTTCATCTCTTACCTGGGTAATGATAATGGACAAAATGGGCTTCTCACCCCAATGCTGGTCCTTGTCCAATCTGACCTCCCTAGCAGCCAGAAGAGGCCTTAGATCATACCAAGTCACAACTTGCTTGCTGCTGTCCCTGGATTTCCTCTTTCCTTAGAACAGATGCTCTACTCAGCACAATTTTAAAGCTCTATGCTCTTTACAGGCCCACTGTTCCCAGCTCCTCCACTGTTCCCAGCTCCTCCACTGTTCCCAGCTCCTCCACTGTTCCCAGCTCCTCCACTGTTCCCAGCTCCTCCACTGTTCCCAGCTCCTCCACTGTTCCCAGCTGCTCCACTGTTCCCAGCTCCTCCACTGTTCCCAGCTCTTCCACTGTTCCCAGCTTCCCTTTCCCCCATCTATCAGGTTCCTTGGGCCTTCCTTCATCTGACCCGGCCATCCCACGCCTTCTTTGTGTTCAGTGAGCTGTTGAGCTTCGAAGTCACATCCTCTGAAGGAGCTTGCAGCTGCCTTTCTGAGCATGTTCTTCCTAACTACTCACTCCAGACCCCTCTTCTAATTCGCTGTTGTGTCGTATTGTAGCTGCTGGTTTATGGGCCCGTGAAGACAGCCCCTCTTCTAGGTCATCAGCACACCTCCATGTCACAGCAAAGCCCCCAAGAGTCCCAGAGAGAGGTTAAACATTGGCCCTGTCTGCCTCACAAGCTACAGTTTCCTCAAATGCAAGAAAGAGGAAAGGTAAGGATCAAATGTGATGAAATTAAGGATTGCATTAGCCTACACTGCTGACCAAACAGTGTACAGCAAACACTCCATAAATGCTAGGTATGCTGAACAAATACTCAGGGAATGTATATAGACGCAACTAGACTGCAGTGATGTTTTCTTGCTTAGACACCCCAGACTGGTGTCCTCTGCTTCCCTTGTATCCATAGGAACCCCAGAGCTGGTTCAGTGCCATATCCCTGATCCCCAGAATGTCATGTGGGCCAGCTGGACAGCCAGTCCCATGAGAGAAGATTTTTTTAAAAGTGCCCAGAGAACCCTGAGTATGGGTGCTGATATCAAATGATGTGCTAGGCAGTCTCCAAGGGAACAATCCCAGAAAGAGGACTCCTTGGGTGGGATCCAAGAGTAGGATGGAGTTTGGGCAATGGTCAGAGTGGAAAGGGACTCCAGGCAGAAGTCAACACACACACACACACACACACACACACACACACACACACACACACACACACACACACGGTTGCCAGAGGGTAGAAGCAGGGAGGGCAGGTAGGAAGAGGAGGCTGCAAAGAGAATGCAGAGTCCTGGCTGGAAGAGTTAGTGTACCAGGAGGGCACTGAGACTCTGAGAGCGGGTGGTGGGAGGTAGGATAGACAGTCCCCGATTTAAAATTTTCTGATTTGCCAATCCCAAGTTGACTCACATTCTGTAGAAATTGCACTTAAAATTTTGCGTTTGGATCTTTTCCTGGGCTAGAAATATGTGGTCTACTCCTCTGTAGAGATGCTGGGCAGCGGCAGGGAGTTATTGCCCAAGTCAGCTTCATAATCATGATGGGAAACTCCATCGTGTCTTAGCATACCAAGCCAAGGCACAGACCCAGGTCCATGTCATGCATTTCTGACTTAACGATCATCACAGCCTGCAGATGGGTTCATCAGGACACCACCCTGTTATAAGTTTGAAGAGCGTCTTGCAATTCATAAAGAGATCCCACTTCTATCGTCTGAAGGGCGGGACACCAAAAACTGGATTAGAGATGCTCAGAGTGTGAACAGAAACAAGGAAGGGGACAGGGAGCAGGGACAGGGTCCGCAGCTCTCCATTCACTGCTAAACTCCAGCCAGCGTTACTGAGGGCTTCTGGGTGTCAAACTCCATTTGAGAGACTGAGAAAAGCAGTAGAGAGCAGGCAAAGTCCCCCCACTCCTGGAGCCAGCATTTTAGTGGGTGTGAGGACTATGGACAAGGTGGCTGGCTGACTGGGAATTAGGAAAGGAAGAACTCAGGTGGCTTACACTGGAGACGTAAGTTCTTGTCGCCATCAACAGACCCTACGGATACCCTTCACCAGCCCGTTCCATCCTTTCTCCGCTTGGCTTTCGCTACCTCCCTTCTGGTGCTCATGATTTTATTTTAAGCCAGTTCCTTCCAGTGCTTTTTAGCATATGACTAATGCTCATCCAGATGACAGTAGCCTTTCTTTCTAAAGATATTTCAGACTCCCGAGAACCCCAAGTCACTCCGTAGTCTTTTCAACGAGGGCTCCATCTAAATCCTTCCCCTAGGGCGGGGGTGGCAGAGTGAGAGGTCTTTGGGTCCTTAGGTGGAAGAGCAGCGGTTGGCTCGAGGGCTGTGGGGCACAAGGATGAATGTCTGTGTGGAGCAAAGATGAATGAACGGGGTAGGGTCCGTGGGGTATAGAGGAGGTTGTGTGGTTCTGGTCGGCTGACACTTGAGCAGGGCTCAGTGCTGCTCTGAGGTCTCATGTACGGTTGCACTTGATCTACTCTGATGCCATTTTCACATGCTAAAAACTGCCCCAAACAGGGATGGTTTGAAAGTTTCAACCCCAGTGCTGATGGAAGAGGACGCGACACCTGCAGCAGAATGGTTTCCTCAATGAGCTCAGCTCTGCTGATTAAAACAATAGCAATTCCAGAGAGGAAGGAGGGACCACCCCATCTGCGGTCATCCTCCAATCTGACTCCTCCTCGGGAGCATCCCTTACCTGTGGGAGGCAGGGGGTAGTAGGAGCTCTCTCCCACTCGTTGATAGACCCTGGGCTGATCTATCTAGGAGTTAGCCCCACTCGGGACCTTCCTGGGGAAGGCCTCACCTGAGCGCCACACTGCTGTTTTCAGGTCTCTCCTTACCAAACCTTAGGAGTCTCAAGATGAGCTGAGACTGCTGTGAACACAGGAAGCCTCTGCTGCTTGAACAGGTAATGCCAGTTCAAAGGCAGCCAGCTAAGTGTAGTGAGCCTGTACAAAGAGCAACTTCAAGATGGCTGGGGGTCTGCAAGAGGGTTGGGTGAGCATTCAGCTCTAGAATGTCCTCGAAGGGCTGTCACAGTTCTAGCTGAAGCTATGTATTGGCTACAGGCAAAAAGGTCAATCTGAGAGGTTCCAGGGTTGCCTAATAGTGAGAAGATGCCGATAAGCTAAGGGGAATCCTAAAGGCCTTGACCAAGGCAAAGGAAATAGCCAACTGGAAACATGCTTGAGATACTGAGACTTATCTGAGTCTCAAATCAAACTTATGGCCAGACACTCAAACTCCCAGAAGACAGTAGAGAAATCACTTTGACCATGGTTCAATGAAAGAACAGCAGAACATGAAAGTGGCAAACACGAGGAAGAACACTTCTGTTCACCAACATATCTGAGAGAGAAAAGGTAAAGCCACACGAAGAGGCAGTGTTTACAGTTAGCTATCTATGTTAAAAGGCTCCAGACTGAGGCTCAACGTTATGTGGTGTGCGTTCTCGCTATTTGGAAGCCTGGGCAGCTTAGCTGAAAGCTCCTCTTGTCAAGAGACCAGGCATAGCTCTTGCTCATTCCAGGATCGAGGATTTGGTGCCATCCTCTGCAATTAGAATTACTCAAAGGAACTAGCTAGAATCTGGGTGCATACTCCCATCTTGTTACTACAAGTCTCCCTCTGAATCCTCCTTCATCTATGCAAAAAGCTCAGCCCCCTCGGCCCTTTGGATACACAGTGTTCCCTTCCCCTGGGTTCTGGGCATGTGCAACTCAGGTTCTGCTGTCAACCTCTTCTGTCTAGTGTCAGGTGTCATGCTGTGTTCAGGTATCTCCACTACAGCAGGGTGGGGTTGATAAAAGGTGACTGGAGCAATACTCCTTGAGAACCAGTATCCAGACTATGATGAGAATGCCTGCCATGGGTTACAGAGAAAGTCAAAATCCAATAGGAAAGTGCCAAAATGCAAGATATATGCTGCATATGGATATTGTGGTTAGTGATGGATGATGATGGATAGTGATGGCTAATGTCCTATCATAGCTGTCCCATTTCTGCTAATCTATATGTTGCTCACCAGGAAGTACTAGAGAGAAATCACACAAGCAAGAACTGGAGTCCATTCTTACAATGGGGTCTGCACTGTAATGGAAACCAAGGACTGCTCTGGAGCTCACAAATAAGGCTGAGAAGTCACACGAGTCTCTTTATTATTATTATTGTTTGATCTTAAAAAACCTTCAACTTTATTATTAGTCAGTCTCTCTCTCTCTCTCTCTCTCTCTCTCTCTCTCTCTCTCTCTCTCTCTCTCTCTCTCTCTGTGTGTGTGTGTGTGTGGTGGACAGTACATGCCATAGTATGCCTATTGTGATCAGAAGATAACTTATGGGAGTTGGTTCTATCTTTTAACCTTTTCAAGGGCTCTTGGGCTCTTGCTCTTAAAATGATGTGCATGTGTCTGTCTGTGTATGTGAATGTGAGTGTGTGTGTGTGTGTGTGTGTGTGTGTGTGTGTGTGTGTGTATAGTGGAGCATGGAGGAGGCCAGAGGCTTAAGATCCTTTGGAACTGAAGTTACAGGAGGTTTTTGAGCTGCCCACCAAATGCAGGTGCTGGGAATCAAACTTGGATCCTCTGGAAAAAGAGTATGCCCTCTTAATCACTGAGGTGCTTCTCTATCCCTCAGGTTCCAGGGTCTAACTCAGGTCGTTGGGTTTGTGTGGCAAGCACTTTGACTTGCTGGGTCACTACACCAGCTTCATAATCTGATTTTCTGATTCCATGTATATGAAGATAAACAAAGGCAACACAGCTTGAGCATCTCTGATCCAAAAACCCAAAATCTGAAACTTTTTGATTTTCTTGGGATTTAAAAAAAATATTTTATGTGTATGGGTATTTTGCCTGCATGTATGTCTGTGCACCGTATGTGTGCAGTGCCCACCAAGGCCAGAAGAGGGCGTTGGATCCCCTAGGACTGGAATTACAGATGGTTGTGAACTGCCATGTGGGTTCTCTGGAAGGGCATCCAGTGCTCCTGACTGCTGAGCCGGATCTTCACCCCCAAATCTGAAACTTTTAGAAAAATTCTAATGCATGGAATAATTTAAAATACTCCCTAAAACTTTCCTCAGGCTACAAATGTCAGATGAAGCATAGATGTATTTTGTTTGTTTGTTTAGATTTGGGTCTATCCTCAAGATATTTCAATATGCAAATATAAATCCATATGAAAATTTATGCAAATAAGCACAACATAAAAAGGGTAGGGGGAATATTTGGGGTATGAGATCCTTAATTTTTACTAAATTACAGCTCAGCAAACAATTCAGCATTAATAAAACTGCAAAGCAAACAAGCAAGCAGTTATGTGAAAACTTAGGAAGACCATTGTCTCTAGGCAGAGGTGGGGTGTGACGAGAGAGCGGCAGATGGTCGCAGGTGGGTTCTAGCTCTTAACCTGGATGGATGTTCTACATTCATGTCCTTGCTCACTTAGTCGTTAATTTAAATTCTAGAGATATCACACACACACACACACACACACACACACACACACACACACACACACACACTGTGGAGGCTTGGACTTGCAATCCTTGATGGATTTCAAGTTGCAATCACGTGTGTTGGGCTCTCTGCCTTGGCGCCCTCTGATGACGTGGCCTTGATGACATGGCCTTGATGACGTGGCCTTGATGACATGGCGGTAGGCATTTCCTGCAGCGGGGGAGGCGGGGAGGTTGTTTCCTGGAAAGTGGGTCTCCTGGCCTTGGCCTTGCTGCTGTATTTTACCAGAACACAAGCCAGAGGCTGAACCTTCCCTTTTATGTGACTGGCTTCCCGACTGAGAACCTCATGGGAACTTGCCCACATGTTTGTGATAATCATGTATGTTGCTCTCAATGGAGCTTTTACCTGCAGTACTAACTCAAAGGAAAGTATTTTTCAGCCCACAGACTTCTTTAATCTTAGCGTATTTCCTTTGGGGGATATCTGCGTGCTTGCCTCCCTCTCTCCTGAGGCATGCCCACCTTGACAAGCTGTGTGCAGGCAGCTGCCCCCATACGGCAGGCCCAGTCAGGAAGCTGGTGTCTTCTTCATAACCACCGAGACACACAGCACCATGCTCAGGCCTGGGGACATGGTTTCTTTCTCTTTCTTTCTTTCTTTCTTTCTTTCTTTCTTTCTTTCTTTCTTTCTTTCTTTCTTTCTTTCTTTCTTTCTTTCTTTCTTTCTCTTTCCTTCCTTCCTTCCTTCCTTCCTTCCTTCCTTCCTTCCTTCTCTCTCTCTCTTTCTTTCTCTCTCTCTCTCTTTCTCTCTTTCTTTCTTTCTTTTCTTTTTTTTGATTTTTTCAAGAGAGGGTTTCTCTGTGTAGTGTTGTTGCCTTTCCTGGATCTCACTCTGTAGCCCAGGCTGGCCTCAAACTCACAGAGATCCGCCTGGCTCTGCCTCCCGAGTGCTGGGATCAAGGCGTGCGCCACCACTGCCGGGCTTGGGGACATGATTTCTATCTGCAGAACACACAATGACCCACTGTTTCAGGCAAGCACCACATTTGCTTGCCAATAAACCAGAAAAGGAAACCAGGATGGTAGCTAAAAAAAAAAAAAAGTCCAAACAGGAAACCCAGATCATGCCTACCACCCGTGGTTCCGCCATAGCCAGACTGTTTCCCAATTCTGTCCTTTGCATGCAGCCTGCTTTCCTAGCATTTCTCCTGAAAGTCTGCCATCTCAGACACTCCCTTTAGCCCTGGGCTTCCAGAAATGTGTGCATGTATACACACACACACACACACACACACACACACACACACACACACAGGCACACACACACACATATACACACACACACAAACACAAACACACACCACCATTTCTGCTTTGACTGCCTGTGTTCATTCTAGACACTGAGAAAGGCCAACTGTTGATGTGAACACCACTGGAAAAAATGCTTTTATCTTAAAATCACTTTCTACTTTGGGTGTGTTTTTGCCTTGTTTTATTCTTTTTTTTTTTTTCCTCTGCCAAACTGAGAATGATGTTTCATCAGGAAATCACTGTATGAGAATCTATCAGGAACTTGATCACACCAAGAAGAAGGAAACAGAGCCTTGAAGTTCACTCACTCATGGGAAGAATTATGGTTGATTTTTCTCCACATGGACCCTCTCATCTCAGCTACCAAGGGGACTGTGGGACTGGACCTTGGCATGCCAGCCCCTGCTAAGTGACATAGCAGGGCTCTGCTGTCGGGAACTATGGTCTCCTGCCCCTCATCCTGATTGTCCCCAGCCAGCCATACCTTTTCTCAATGGTCACCTCCTCTGTAGAATGACTGACTTCCAGTTCCTCACCACTCACCATAACCTGGGTAGCTGGCACCTTTTTTTTCTGTCCTCTGGAGAGTTCTGAGTAATGATTAAGCTCCTGGCTCTGGGTCAAGCCATTGCCCCAGTTCACATCACAGTCACACCCCTGACTGCCTGAGGAACTGTGGGTCAATTACTTGACCTCTCTGTACTGCCATGTTTTCTCATCTGTGCACAGGGGTAATGACCTTAATGGCATTACTGTGAGATCAGTAAGGAGAGCAAGAGACTGTTCCAAATGCTTTACAGATGTTAATACACAGAAACTCGGTGACCAGTGAGTGCTCAATAAGTGTTTGTTCTTAATGGTTGAACAGGTAGGTGGAAGTTCTCTAATTGAAATCCTGAAGGAAAGTCACCCTCACAGGGCTTCTACAAACACTAAATACTCTACAGACAGGTCCTGGTCTCATGCCAGAAAGTAAGAACCAAATCAATTCCCAAGGTGCAATCCACGTTCTTGGCACCTGGAAGACACCAGAGTAATATGGTGACCAGCTTGGCCTTGTCACAGCGGCACCTGTTTCAGCCCCTGCTCTGCCCTCACTGGCTGGGCCCTGGGCTTCCTCAGCTGGAAGCTGGAAGCAATAGAGGAATGATTCCCAGAAGAAACAGTTGAGTGCTGATGGAACCAGGGAAATGTCTGCTCTCAAAAGCTCGTCCACCCCACTTGCAAAGGAAGACGCCGGTGAAAGCCAGATAATGAAAGGCAACCGTAAATCAAAGCTAAGCTCTTGGACCTCCCATTCCAGGGCTCAGCCCTACTGGGGCCTTGCTGTGTGTGTCGAGGGGTGAGTCTCTACAGATACATGCGTAATGAACGCACACAGGGGCTTGACAAAGGCAGAGTTAAAGTCATTTCCGGTCCTTCCACTTAGAACATGACTTCTCAAGTCCCGAAGAGCTCCAAAATTTCAAGTCAGAAAGATTACTAAGTTCCCTCTGCCACATATAGCAACTGGGTCATCAGATAATCATGAAGGCATAAAGCAGAAGAGTAACCCTGTTTACCCAAGCAGCCCTGGGCTCTGGCCTTCCTTCCCAGCCAGAAAGCAGGTCACACTTGGCTGTTTTCAGTCAGGGCCCATCCCGGTTCTGTCTTTGCCCCTCAAAGCAAAATAGAAGCTCTCTCCAGAGAGACACCTCGTCTCCTCCTCTTTCCCCAGTTATCCTCAGATAAGCCCCAAGAAACCACATCGGGGAAAGCAGAAGTCGCTCCTGCATCCATTATCACCCTCTTGACTGAGACAAAGGTCAAGGTGTGGATGCACTTCAGCATCCTCCAAGACCAGAAGGAACCTCTTCCAACAGCTGTCCCCAAAGAGACACTGACCTGACCATCCTACTCTGTCATCAGGACACAGGGATGATACCTGTGATGCCCTGGGAAAGGCATCCAGACACAGTTGATGTCATGGGAAAGGCACCCACCCAGAGAGATCGAAAGTATCTTCTAGACCTAAGACACAGGGACAGCAGAAGAATTCAAATGCACACAAAACCATCTGCAGATGTGATGGCTTGGGAGAACGACTTCTGAGGAACCAATAGGCCAGGACAATGTAGAAGGAGCCCTGAGCTCCCACCAGAGTAGGGCTTATCAATGCAAGACAGACAGAAGCTGCCCATGGAGCAAGATCATGCTGCCTCCTGGCCTGGCAGGGCTACGAAGAGGAGGCCAGAGTTCCCTAGCCTCATGCTGGCCTCGGATTTCTTTTGGCTTAATCCAGGGAAAGCTACTACCCTGCTTGTCACATAAACTGGAGGCCTAACCTTCTGAATGCAAGGGTTAGGACTGAGGTGACTGGTTCTGCCAAACTGGTTAGGACCAAGAAGAGAGGATGCTTATCCCCCACTCACACGCATGGCTCCTAGTGGAGCTGACATTTCAGGCCACATTCTGTGGCAATCAATAATGGCAGGGCAAGAAATGGGATGCTGGGAAAAGGCTTGAGGTTTCCTCGAGGGTGGATCCTCATCTAGCCTGGTGTAGATCTGCATGTGACTTCATGTTGAGCTATTGGTATCAAGGAGCCATCAAGGCTTATAAAGAGGAGGGAGGAAGAAGGCAGGAGAAAGGAAGACAGATGAAGGGAGGGAGAAGGAACAGAGGGACCTGCAGCCACCCCACACCCAAGCCTCTATCGTCCATCCTTGGCTGCAGAGCTGCCCACTCCTCTCTACCCGTGCAGTCCCTTCTCATCCCCCAAGGCCCTCACAACACTGGTCCAACCGTGTCCCGCTAGAGAATTTCAACTCCCAGGAAACATTGCTGCTGCAAAGAGCTGTGATTAGAGAGTCACAACCTACTTGCAATCTCATACATGTCTCCAGAGCTCCAAACCATATCCTACATGAGCCATCTGTCTCCCCTTCCTTAATCAGCTCTCATTGACCGGGGACATCTGCTGTCCTCTGAGCTCTGTTAACAGCCCCGAGACACGCTTATGTCAGTCCCATCCCTACTGCAGCCCTGGGCCTGATGAGATCATGGTGCCGTGCCTGTTTCAGGCTGATACACGCCTTCTCCTGCCCTTCACCTGTCCCAGGATCTTGGGCCTGGTTTGGTTCTGCAGAAGTTGGACTCGCTTTAACTCTCCATGCACCTCCTTCTCACTCACAGCTTCCCTATACCTGCACCACTTCTCATCTGAGATCTGAATGCTTCCCCAGGAAAATATGAAAATGTGCACTGGCCAAGGCCATTGGAGAGGAAACTCACCGGTAAATGCCCAAGGAGAGGCGTGATACTGTCGGAAACATAGATAATGCTGCCGTCTGTTGTCACCGCGATGATGAAGCCATCTAATGCCTGGGGAAAAATGCAACATTTGAAAGCTTCTTAGAGATGCTTTTATGAAAGAGCATGACACTGATGCAAAAGATCCACTTTTTTTTTTATGATACTGACTTTGTTTTGTAATCCTCAGACACTTCCCACGAATAACCTCACAGCACTTTCCTGCCTCACACACAGGATGGTTTTGCACATAATTTGTTTAGCTCAGGCAAAGTGCTTGCAAAAGCATCGTGGGGCTCAGTGAAAAAGTTGACCTATTGGTATCATAAAATGAAATGCAGCCATGGAAATGGCTTAAGTAGGTTTAATGGCTGGCACCCTATTGTGCTGAATCAGAAATATCATCATTACTGCTCCAAGGCATCAGCAGCATGTGACAGTCCCCAGGCCTTACCCCTGAGATCATTGTGGTCTCAGGAGTAAATAAACATTGACTGCAGGGTATAGAGACAGAGATACCTTACAAACAGAAATGTGTGCCTGCAGGCCAAAGCAGATCTCTGTGGGAAGCAGAGGAATCACCTAATGTGTGAAGGCCTGAGTGAACTTATGCTGTTGACATGAACCCACCACGTCAAAGACCCTACTGCCTTAGGCCTAGGGGGAAATGGCAAAGCCTTCCCTTCCGATCCAAGTGAAAATGTTGATAGTGTGTGTAGAAAATGCCCACTGAAGCCTCACCGGAGACTGCTCCCACCAAGATTAGCCAAACCCACCTCTTTGTTCAGCTATATGCAAAAACCCTGCCTCCCCATTCAACTGTATAATAACCACAGTGAGTTTCTGGGATGCTGCGGCTTCTCCATCAGAGAGCCCAGTCCGTCTAGTCCTGTTTTTTTCTGTCCACCTGTCTCTCTGTGTGCCTTTTCTTTTTTCCCTTGCTGCCCTAATCAACTCCATTCCTCCATCTGCATCCATTGCTGAAGTAGCTGTAGAAGGAACCATCTACATTAGAGCATTGTGATGGCCTTAGGCTATAGTCCTAGCACGTGGGAGGCTGAGGCAGGAGGATAGTGAAACTGGTTTTTAATCCCTATTGACTCTAAAAGGAGCATTCACCTTATTCCACCAGGCTGGGTGGGAATGGGGTTCTTCTATCTAACTCATCCAGACACGTGCTTCCAAATATCTAAAAACGGCATGCATGTAGAAGCATCTATACTGTCTGCCAGACATCCTGCTTTGGCTATGAGTGAAAAAAAAAAAATGGACCATGTTCTTTCTCAGAGTAGAGTCTCTTGAGGTTTAGTTTTTTAGATTTCTTGAAATTTGACTGTGAATGGTTTATAATGCTCTCATAAGACATAACTCAAAGCTGATTTCTAAAACTCAGCCTACGTCATTCAGCCAAGAAGGGGTTTCACACTGGCAACTGGCTCTCTGGGGAGCCTGGTGAGACAGAGTGAGCAAAAACAAGGCCCACCTCACTAGAGAATAAGTCTTTGAGGGAATGAGACGGAGTCTCAGGTGGATGCCCCCGGGAAGCCTGCCACTGCTGTTACACCGAGCACGTCTTGGACCTATCGTCTTCTCCACATCCGGGAACTTTTCTGCTTTTGGGGAGGGGGTGACATGTTTGCTTACAAGGATTTGGAAACATTCTGGATGCCTTTACCTAGATCCTCCCAGGGTGCTGCTGTGAACCTACCCCCATAAAAGGGTATTCATTCTGTGAAGTCAGGAGGGCATGCCTAAGTATGGGAGAGCAAGGAACAGAACAGGGCACTCACTCTATGTGGATTGGGTTTTTTCCTGGCAGCGTTCAGTGCTCTGTCTTCATTTTGTACTTAGTGTTTTAAGTATGATATGCCATGGGGATTTCCTTTTTTGGTCTTTTTGATTTGGTGCTCTGTGTACTTCTTGTATCTGTATGGGTGTGTCTTTTCTTAGTTTGGAAACGTTTTCTTCTATGATCTTGTTGACGATCTGGTCTATCATTGATTTTTCCCTTATCTATGGCTATAATTCAAAGCTTTGGCTTTTCATGGTGTCCTACATTTCCTGTGTGTTCCTCTTCCTGAGTTTTAACTTTTTTTCCATATTTTTTGCTTGTGTGTTCTAATTCCCCTATCTTCAAGTTCTGATATTCCATCTTCTCTTTGATCTGCTCTACTTGGAAGGCTTTCCCATGAGTTTCTTATTGAGTTGCTGAGTTTTTCAATTCCATCTTTATTTCAGCTTTTGCTCCCTTCCATGTTTCTCTTTATTGAATTCCATTTTAAAATCCTGGATTGCCTACATCATTCCATTCAGCCTTGCGTTTGTGTTTTCTTGGGCACTACTTAGGTTATTCTAAGTTTACTTAACTGTTTGTGTGGTTTTAAACTCCTTGAATTTGCTGATGAAGTGTTTGACTGTTCTTATATGTTCTATGTCCTGGCCTGAAAATTACCATCCAGATAATTCTCACTGGAGGACATTCTACAGGACTGGTGGATCTGGGGTGGTGCATACTGCCTTGGTCTGTCATATTGTTTGCATTTTTGGAATGAGACCCAGGAATGCTAATTTCTTTTGTAGATTGCAGGTCTGATGTGACCACAGCAGGCTGGGCCTGGAGGATGGATATGGTGCCATGGGATGAAGTCAGGTGGACACAGGGGGCTGTGCTGGCATGAAGGACGTGAGTCACGTGACCACATCTTTAGCCCCTCATTTGTTTTCTTGATGTTAACCATTCTGAGTAGGCTGAGACAGAATCTTAATTTTATTTTACATTTCCTGATGGCTAAGGATGCTAAAGATCTTAACAAATATTTATTAGCCAGTTATGTTTCTTCTTTTGGAAACTGTCTATTGAGTTTACTGGCCCATTTTACTGATGGGAATTTTTTTTAATGCTTGATCTTTGTGGTTCTTTATATATTCCAGATGTTAACCTCCTGTCTGAGGGCTGGCTGGTGCAAGATTTTTTCCCTGTCCTGTGTGTTGTCTGTTCACTTTGCTGATAGTTTCTTTGGTTGTGTAGAAGCTTTTGAATTTCATGTTGTCTCATTTATCAATTCTTCAGGTTGTTTTTTAAGCTGGTGGGTGTTTTCAGGAGTTCTTGCCTCTGCCTCTATTGTGAAATTCTTCCTCTGATAGTTTCAGCATTTTAGGTCCTAGGAGAAGACCCTTGATCCATTTGGAGTTGATTTTTGTAAAGCACATCTCCCAAAGGAATCTCATCCTTTGGGATTATATCGGTGGATCTATACCCTGGGCCATCTGGCAGTGTCTGCGGATATTTGGGGTTGTTGTTACTGGAGTTTGATGGCAATATCTAGTGAGTAGAGGTAGGAGATGGTGCAAAATATCCCATGATACACAGGACATCAAAGAATGACTAAGCGCAAAATGCCAGTCATGCTGAGCCCGAGACACTCTAGGTTAGATTGGCGAGTTATGGTGAAAAAGGAAAAGCCAGTAACTTTACTCCCCCCTCAATTATTCTTGTAAGTTGTTTTTCTTTTAAACATTCCAACTTATTTTGTCAATGCAACCTCAACTCGGTTGTTTCTTTCAGGGGTGGTGCTTTGAGATTGGCCCTAGAGTATCACGTGTGAGAGGCTTCAGCCCCCGCTCTAAATTCGATTTATTCAAACTGATACATCAAAACATAAAATGGACCTACCCATGGGGTACCATGGGATATTTGATATGTGTGTAGGTAGCATAATATTTAAGTCAGGTTGAGGTATCCACCTCTAAGACCTTTACCACCGTTTCATGGTGAAGACATTTAAAATCCTTCTATCTACTTTTTGTAATCCACAGCACACTGTTGTACTTACAGCCACCCTACAGTGCTATAAGCCCTCAGAACCTCTTGTTTCTAGGTGACTATAAATTAGAGCCTATCCATCAGCCTTGTCTCATCCCACACACTTCCTCTCTCCAGCCTGTGGTCACCCTCATTTTCCTCCCGGTTCTTTGCAGCCCTCCTGTAGGTGAATGTTTCCAAGGCATGGAGGCACTCTTGATTATGTTAGCTGACCTTTCTGGAAATAGATAGGAAGGCTGGGGAAAGTAGGTGGACAAGCCAGTTTTCTTTCTTTCTATTTATTTAGTTTTGCACAGTGAGCCCATGTCCTTCTTGAGTCTGTCACGCATGTGGGCATTACAAAACTGGAGGTACTCATAGATGTGAGAGGACCTTCACCAGCTCACTGGCGCTATCCACAGAGTCTGTAAGACCCACAGTGAGTCTCTACGTGAACAATGCTTGCCATTTGCCACAACTTGGAAATCCCACAGCGTTACTACGTGTGATGCAACTGAACCACAATGTGCCCTCTCCATGGAAGGGGCTTTCCACATGTCCCGGAGGCTTACCCTCACTGCATGTTACAGAGACCCGAAACCTCCCTTACCTACAGACTCCTAATTTTGTTAGAATGTTCTGGGCATTCTCTGGGGGCAGTGTATGGGTTAAGAGAAAGGACTGCTGAAGCTTTCCTGAAAAGCATGCAGAAAGACCTTGATTTCCCCCAAACCCTGGCCAGCAACAGTGTTCTCTCCTGTAGAGGCTTGAGAGACGCCTCAGCAGGTAAAGCTTGTGGTCTTGCAGAGGACCTGGGCTTGGTTCCCTTAGCCAGATGCTGGCTTACAACTGTCACTCTAGTTCTAAGTTATCCAGTGTTCTTGTCTAACCTCTATGGACACCAGCACCCATGCTATGCCTAGACATACATGCAGGCAAAACACTCACAGATACAAAAATAAAAGAGATATATCCAAAGGGGGGAAAAAGAAAGAAAGGAAAGGAAAAAAAGGAAGTCTCCCTCTTTTGGAGTCATTTCTCCAAGTGCCTTGGCCACAGTCTTCCTCAGCTTACACTCGCAGAGGGGCTGGGCTGTAACTGGGCCATTTTTGTTCTTTTGTACTTCGCTCTAGCGTGAGTCTTGAAATCTGGTTCTGTGCCCCTTTGACAGATGGTAGGAAGAAAGAAAGATTCCTGCCTGGAGACACTAGAGATTCCCTAGGGGCATATGTGTTCCCAGCCACTGTGTCCTCGTGGAAACAAAAGGAGTCTCCTGGCTACAAAGACCGGAAGCCCGGAACGACATGCTCCCCCGAAGATGAGAATGTGCAGTGGGGACGGGACAAACACCAGGAATAAGTTGTACCATGGAAACTCACGAGTCACCTGAGGGGGCACACTGGGGCATTTGGACCATCGGGGAGGAGACATCAGACTGTTCTGTGCACTCAGCCCCAGGTCCACGTCTACTGAAGGGCAACAGGTTGGAAGAGAAGTTCAACACAGCTAGAGACCAGCACTAGATCTACCGACATCCAGCTCAGAGCGGCCTTCCATGGACCAGGGCTGGGTGGGCAGGTGTGACTGGAGATCCAAGCCATGGATGGCAGACATCCAGCTCAGAGCAGTCTTCCATGGACCAGGGCTGGGTGGGCAGGTGTGACTGGAGATCCAAGCCATGCATTCAGCCTTCCCCTCTATCCTCTTCAAGGACTCTACTCTGGGAGCAGCTGCATAGGGGCATTCATTAAGATTATCCACATTAATCTAAACTCTTTTTCTAGAAATGCTAGTCCTGATTGCTAGGCCTTTCTTTCAGACACGAATTTATCAAGTTTTTAAAAACTTCATAGAAGCTTTGTTCTGTGAAATTCTTTGGATACTTTGAAACTCGCCAGATAAAACAAAAAGGTGGTGTTTACAGGCTCTTAAAAAGTGGCTGATTCCTGAGGGCTATATGTTTTTAACTCCTTTTCCGTACGAATTAAAAGATAAATCAATGCCTGTAAAGCAGCATAATGATGTATCAAATTAACATTCTATTTCACAAGCTGCTTTAAATTTAACATACTTAAAATACATTGCTTCGGCAGAAAGTTCTGTATTTTCTTTAAATATAGTTCCCATGTAGAGTTAAGTAGCTTTCATTTGCTGCAAATGTTCATTAATGCATTTATGTTTCATAATATTTAGACATCTTTATTCTGGCATTTTCTTATTCCAGTACTTTCTGTTTTCTGCATAGTTAATCTATGGAAATTGAAGTTTACATCAGTGTTCTATAGGCACAGAGATGAGCTATAGACAGACTTATCCTAAGAAGCCACCCTCTGAAGCCTCAGCCAGGAGCCATTTGCGGTCATGCGACCAGGTTGGCCTTCCCTTTGCTGGGCTTTTCTGTCACATCTGACTCTGTGAGTCCTTGTGGCCTTATGCATGCACCTTCAGTAAACTCCCCAAGTCGGAAGTCAGAGAATCTGCCAGTGCTGTGTAGAGACGTGGTCTGTCCTGAGGATCTTCACTCATACGTAAAAAGTTCACAGTTGGAGGTTATTAGCTCATCAGCAGCCCCCCCACCCCCCACTCAACTTGGTCCTTCAGGGAAACTCGGTGACTGGACCAGAGGAAGGAGCATGGCCATCTTGTACAAGAAAGGTATGGGTTGAGTGGAAGGCACAGGTCACCGTGGCTGACATCCACATAGATGTTAATGTACTATGAGCTCAGGTCCAAAACCTAACTTTAAAAGACTTGTTTCCAAATGTGTGGCCACTAAGAAAACTACAACCTTCGTGTTCTAAAGAGGGGCTTCTGCCTGTCATGCTCTATTCCTCTTCTCCCCTCTGCCTACTTCCACCACTCACCCCTGGTTCATGTTCTGTGCCCCTTCTTTGAAGACCGCCAATAGGGCCCGTCCTACGGTCACTGAAGCCCCAGATAGCACAGCACCACATCCAGTTTGGGAATTCTTGCTTAGGTGGCCCAACTCAGTAGCCAAAGCCTACACAATAGCAGGCAGAGCCACAGGCCAGGATCTGCTCCAAAGCTTATTTCCAAGGCCACGAGTGGATGGGAGCTAACAGGAAGAAGCAGCTACATTTTAATTTCTAATTTACTAAGCTTTTTAACCTACGTGTGTGTGTGTGTGTGTGTGTGTGTGTGTGTGTGTGTGTGTGTATGAATGTCTGTGTATGTGATGGTATATGCATGTGCAAGCACACGTAAGTGTATGTGCATGTGAGCACATGTATGTGAGTATATGTGCATGTGTGTGAATACATATGCATATATGCGTGAGTGCATGTGCACGTCTGTGAATGTATGTGCATGCCAGAGATCAGCTTTGGATGCCGTTCTTCAGGAGCCATCCGCTTTGATTTTGTTTGTTGTTTGTCTGTTTTTGGAGACTGGGTTTCTCTTTTGTCCTGGAGCTCACCTTGTAGACTAGGGATTACAAATGTGTGTCACCATGTGTGCATTTTTAAAATGTGGGTTCTGAGGACCCCAATCGAGTCCTCATGCCTGGGAGGCAAGCGCTGTACTGACTGAGCTATTCCTTGCCTTTTGCTTGTTTTGTGGTTGGGGTGGCTGCTGTTACTGTCTTCAGACAAGGCTTCGTGTATGCGCATCATCTGGGGGGGGGAATCTCACACTTGCGAAGTGGCAGGTCATGGCCTTGAACCCCTGGTTCTTCAGCCTCCGCCTCTAGAGTGCTGAGAGAAAAGGCTTGTGCCACCATGCCTGGTTTCTGGCGGTGCTGGTGGTCTGAACCCAGGGCTTGATGTACACTCTAAGTGTTCCCAATTCATTCCCTGCTACATCACCAGCTTTATTAAGCTTACTTGCAAGTGTACTTTACCTCCAACATCAGCTGGGTGAATTCTTCATTACTGAGGAACGAAGGTTTCCAGTCTTGCTGAATGTCACAGATTTCTGTTTGCGCTGAGACTTCTAAAAAAAAAAAAATCAGAAAAGAAAAGCATAATAAGTCTTCATATTCAAGGCACCTCAAATCTGGAATTAATAAATGAAGCACATGTCTCTTCTGTGTTATTTTGTGTAAATCTATAATTAAAGAAAGCGATGAACACATGTTAGCCTCGACTTCCAGACTCTGAGGACTGTGGATATAATGGGCTGAAAAACACTTTTGATATTGTCACAGCCTTTAGTGCAGCTATGGAGAAGAGAATATCCCATTGTGAGCACAGGTGGAGCACAGAGTGCCTGCCACTGCCTTGACCTTGACTCTCTTACGTGACAAAGCTGGAGTAGCCAGGATTAGGGAGTCGGCACCCTCAGGGGAAGGAACAAAGACTGACATTGTGGGATCTCGTCCAGTGCCTTGTTCATGGTCAAAGCAAAGTATAAACACTTCTGAAATCCAGGATTGTCAAAAAACCAAGGGCCGGTGGGAGAGCTCACGGGTACAGTGTGTGCTGCCCATGTGTGTGGCCCTGGGTTCTATTCCCTGTAGTGGGTAGCTGTTCCAGCTTTGCCCTGGAAGTACTACCCCCATTGAGGCTTCCGGAGGTGGGGCCAAGAGAGGACCCTAAACACCAGAGATCTGGATGTGCCAGCTCTCTTGGTTCCTGGATCCTGGACGCTGGAGGTAGACCAAGTGGAGTTCTCCAGAGAATATCACTGGACTGTATTCCACCTCTCCCGGACCCTGTAACCTATCCCTTTACTTGTAAGTTACCCCCAAAAATAAAGCTCCCTTTTAACTACATAGAGTTGCCTTAATACTTCACCAATAATTCCCAGCACTTCAAAAAAAAAAAAGTAGAAAATTACAGTAAATAAAGCTGAATCTCTCACCCTCTCCATCATCACTGAGCAACAACTTATTAAGAAGACACTCAGTTGTGCCTCCGTGACACTAGGGAGGTGCTTGATTCATAACGCCTAGACTCAGCCCTCAGAGATGCTTTCAAGATCTGAGTTTACTTAAGACATTTTTGTTGTTATTAATCTACAGTGTATGCATTCTATATTATGATTGTGAAACGATGACATTGTTCACACTTGTCAATTGAATACTCACTGGTCCACTCAGGACTCTTTATATAGCTTAGCTCTTTTTTTTTGCCCTTAAAATTTTGTTCTATTATTAAATTACCTCAATATTATCACAGACACTATAAACATGATAGCATATCTATTTGTTTTTCCTTATTTATCCTCTATTTTAAACCAACATTTTCCCCACTTATGTTAAGAAAAATGTAAGAATATACCACTTATACCTCAGAGAATAAAACTAACCTGTTGAACAACTTCTTGCAGAGAGCAAATTGTTCAGGCTGAGAACCTGCTGGTTGTACATGGGAGAGATTTGAAGGCTGTCTTTTTTAGCACTTTTAAGTGCTACACATTAAACCCAGGACCACATTCATGCCAGGCACATACTGCCAATGAGTGACACCCAATACCAGCACCCATGATTTTGGCAATCTCTCTTCCATGGAGAGGGAGTGAATCCTCTATCTAAAGGTGTCTAAATGGATTCAGTAATTACTCATGAAGAAAGAGGATATAGAGTGCCAAGTTACGAAGGAGACTAGACCCTGACTCATTCCACCCATCACCAGTGTCCCTATGAGATCCAAGCTCCCCTGGGAAGTTTTCCCCCTTCTAAATGCCTGAAAGAACATGCTGCTGTTGTTGTTAGACAAAATTGGGCTTTCCATCATTTGCTGCTGTCTTCGTTAGGGTTTCTGTTGCTGCAATGAAACACCATGACCAAAAAGCAAGTTGGGGAGGAAAGGGTTTATTTGGCTTACACTTCCATATCACTGTCCATCACTGAAGGAAGTCAGGACAGGAACTCAAGCAGGATAGGCACCTGGAGGCAGGAGCTGATGCAGAGGCCATGGAGGGAAGCTGCATACTGGCTTTCTCACCATGGCTTGCTCAGCTTGCTTTCTTATAGAACCCAGGATCACCAGCCCAGGAATGGCATCACCCACCATGGATTGAACCCTCCCATCCATCACTAATTAAGAAAATACCTACAGCCAGATCTTATGGAGGCATTTTCTTAATTGAGGTTCCCTCCTTTCAGATGACTTTAGCTTGTGGAAGTTGACATAAGACTAGCCAGCACAGTGGCCTTAAAAGTGTGCAGAAGAACTTCAAAGAGATTTTTTGGTAACTGAACACAGGAAGAGATCTGGAAGAGACTATGTCGGCTGTGAGGCCACCCATCCACATCCATGACAAGGCTGCCTCACAATGCTAGGCTGAATGATGCATATAGTGAAAATCATTCTGGGAAGCACAGAGAGGGTGCTGCACACAGTTAGGCTAGAGTTCCTCTTGGGGGTGTCAAGCTGATGCAAGAGAGTGACGGTTGAGCTCCCAGGTCTTAACACAAATCATTGCTGCAAGCTAAATCCTCAGAAAAGGCACCTTCCTCTCTTTTCTCCCCAGTTCACATACTCATCTGAAAAACCTTCCCAGTCAGGAAGATCAAACTTCAGAGTGTTTGCTCAGAGAGGAGCTTTCATTTATATAGCAGTCCATTCAAAGTTAATTGCAAAGGGAAATTAAAGTCCTCACTCCATTGGCACTTGATGTGACTGGTACTGTAAATTATGTGTAGAAGGTGGGATTAGCAAAGACATAAGGTCCAAGTGCTCCCTATAGGTAGAAAGCTCCCCCAGAAAGGGTAGTAGTTACTTACTCCAGAAGCTGGATATCTGCTACACTTTCTAGATATCTTAGAATACATGTAAGCCAAAGGTACACTGTACCTTGTTCAGGCATGCAGCAATTAGGAGGTGAACGCTTTATGTGGTGATATTTTATTTGTGCTGAAATGTGGTGATAGATATTTTACTTGTGCTTTAATATATAAAGCTTGCCTGGAGATCAGAGGAAAAAGCCAGCCACAACACAGAAGTCATGCAATGTTAGCACACGCCTTTAATCTTATCACTTGGCAGGCAGGATCTCTGTGTGCTCAAGGCCACACTGGAAACAGGGCCAGGTGTGGTGGCACATGCCTTAAATTCTAACACTAGTTAAACATGGAGATCTGGAGTTCTGTACAGACAGGAAGTGACAGAGCTGTGTAGGAAGAGGAAGTAATGTAGCTGGGTGGAGAGAGCAAATCAGATGGCAGAACAGCAAGACATATAGGCGTGAGTGTACAGGAAGTAACTCACATTTAGAAGCTGCAGAGTTGGTGAGGTAAGGTGGGCTGGTGACTTTCCCTAGTTCCCTGATTTCTCCCATGCTTTCACCCCTATATCTGGTTCCATGTTTTTTATTTAATAAGACCATTTAGAAATTCATCTACAGTTCTACAACTATGAGTCACAACATAATAGAAGTGTGGGATGGTGGCGGGCATGGTGGTGGTTGTCTGTTAATCATAAGATCTCCCAGCCCTCCAAATGGTTTCCAAGGTGTTTTTCCAGCTTCCGCCATGCATCCACCTTCACTCACAGAAGCAGACATAAGGGTTGGAAATTGATGCTCGGGGCAAAATTATACTTGATTGGCTTTATATACAGGAAGATAGTAACGTGCAGGTCAGCCTGGGCTGTGGAATACCAGTTCGGGTAGGAACAGTCAAGGACATCCAATATCCCTTGCTACTTTTAGAACGTATGGGCTTATGTCTTACAAGAGATTCTTTTGATACAAAAGCTCACTACAAGAAAATGGGGTCATATTCTTATTTTGATTTGGCTTGCTGCAGAGAAGATGCACGGATATTCCAGAACCAAGGTTTACCTCTTGGGAAAATAGGGATACTTGAAGGATTTCTGAAGAAGGAGCTGAATAATTATAACTATAACCTGGGCTTCGTCATGTTTCCTCACCATTATTCTACTTTTACCTGCATGTGCAACACATGTGTAAATCCATGCTTTTAACCCTGCCTGCACATTGGTATGACATGGGAGCTTTAAAAATCCTGATGTCACGGGGCTAGGATGGCACTATCTAATCTTCCAGAGGACCCGGGTTCAATTCCCAGCACCTATATGGTAACTCACAGATATCTGTAACTCCAATCTCAGATGATCTGATGCCCTCTTCTGGCCTCTGAGGGCACCAGGCACACATGTGGTACTCTGACATACGTGCTGATGAAACACTTATACACATAAAATAAATAAAAAGTTAAAAAATAATACTGTTGTCAGCCTTAGGAGTCTACTGGTAAAGTAAGAGACCTCAGTCCGGAGCTTTACCCATTTCAGTATTAACTACTTTTATAGTGGCTGATTTCAAGTCACCAACATGATGCCAAACTGGCTTGCCACAAAACAAAACCAAAACCAAAACAACAACACACCTCCTGAAAAGTTAGCAATCTCAGGGCTGGTGAGCTAGATCAGTTGGTGTGCTGAATAGGTTTATATCAACTTGACACAAACAAAATCACCTGAGAGGAGGGAACCTCAGTTAAGACAATGCCTCCATAAGATTGGATCATAGGCAGGCCTATGCGGCATTTTCATAACTAGTGACTTATGGGGGAAGATCCAGCCCATTGTGGGTGGGGCCATCCCTGGGCTGGTAGCCCTAGATTATATAAGAAATCAGGCTGAGCAAGCTATGAGGAGTAAGCCAGTGGGAAGCACCCCTCCATGGCCTCTGCATCAGCTTCTGCCTCCAGGTTCCTGCTTTGTTTGAGTTCCTGTCTTGACTTTCTTTAGTAATAAACAGTGATATGAAAGTATAGGCCAAATAAACCCTTACCTCCCCAACTTGCTTTTTGGTCATGGTGTTTCATCACAGTAATAGAAACCCTAACTAAGACAGTTGGTAGGGTTCTTACCTTGCAAGCACAAGTACCTGAGTTTTATCCTCAGAATTCACAAAATCATTTGGGCATGGGTGTGTGTGTCTATGATCCCAGCACTGAGGTGGGAGGACCAGGCACAGGCAGATCCTCAGGGCTTGTTGGTCAACCTTCCTAGCTTACTTGGCAAGTTCCAGACCAGTGAGGGACTCTGTATCCAAAAAAGGTGGAAAGCACCTGAATAATGAGACTCAGGATTGTCCTCTGGGAGCTACATGATACACCACACCTGTGCATTCCTGCACACCTATGCATACACAGGACAAATTAGCACTCTTTCCTTGAACTGGCATCACCAGGCTGCAGGCACACTGCTGGGGAGCCACTCCCCCAGATTCTGGGGCATCTTAGGTGTGGAGTGGGTTTTTCTCAAAGCTCCTTGGGTGATTCTCACAGGCAGCCAAGGTTGAGAAGCAATGGTCTGAGTGGATACACTAATTTGCACAACCACAGTGTAGCTTTGCGAGACAGTTCTCCAGGAGGCCCAGGCATCACACCTTGCAGAGAACAGTAGAAGGTGACTTAAGTTCTCCTTTGCCGTGAGACTTCGAGGAAAGCACCGTTGTGAAGTTTAGAGGCATTGAAGGGAAGTGTGGCTCTCTGGAACCCTGTGCTAATGCAGGGAGAAAGTCACCATTCCACTCTGTTGCCTATGCCTGTGGACTTCACGTACACTCGGGAAACGTAAAGTAGCTGTATTGGTTTTTGGCCTTGGGCCACAGTTTGTTGCGAATGCACCCTACGCCTGTGTGAAATTTGCTGCGGATCTTCCCTTCTTGTGAATGGGGAATCTCAGAAACGTGAGATTCCGCATAGATTCTGACGGCATGTAGGTAGTCATCGTCGTGCAGGCAGGCCTTGCCTCATCAAAAGGCGAGGCTGGAGAGGCTCTCCTGGGGTCAGGAAGCAGCAATACTGCTGCCCTGGCCCCTCGGGGGTCCAGATTAGAGAACCTGGTCACTCCGCAGTGGACAGAGAACGGCATAAATGTCACCCTGATGAACTTGATCCCAGCTGTCCTATGTAACAGCTGTCCCACTTCTCTGTGGCCCTGACCTAGTTCGAGTAATTTGCACAAAATATCTTGGCAATCAAACCAACCTGCTATTTCACTTGGCTAAAATGTTACTTAGGAAATAGAAGCACTCTGATTAAATTTATCGGGGTGATAGCGCTTGCCATGCGGCTTGTGTGGTCTTCCCCGACTTTTAGCAAAAGTAATTAACACATGGTTTACTCTCTCTCATTGCATTTCCAAGATAAAGAAGTGCTCGTCACCGCTGCCATGCTGTCAACAGGTTAATACAATTCTCCAAGAAATAATGAAAGAGTCACATGCACAGTGACACTTTCCCATGTCCCAGCACTGCTCTCTGCCACGATTCCATCTTGTCTAAGAAATGTCCAGAGGAAAGCCGTGTTAGGTGGACACTCAGAATTGTAATCATGTCCTCGGGGATTTGGACTTTCCTGATTTTATTCTGTTTGGTGTCACAGGCAAAAAAGATTTCTGCTTTCCTGGCTTTGTGAGTGGTTCCCAAGTCCTCTCAACTATTCTCTGACCTATTCATTATTTATTTTTGGCGGTGTTGCTTTGGATACTATTTAAGCGAGTGGTACAGTCGGGGCCATCAGTGTAAAGGGGTAAGAGCACCCGAGGGAGGATGATCAGAGAAAGACGCGTGTTCCAGGGTGGTGTCACATGGTAACGTCAAGTGGCAAGGACGGTATCTGTCAGTGACGGGGAAAGAGTATGAATGGACCTCAAGATTCCAACTGACTACAATCCCCAAGGGCAGAAATGGCTTCAAGCATGCATGGAGGTGGAGTCAGAACAGAGTTCACACTTGGGGAAAGACAAAAAGGGGCAGGTACTGGGGGAGTTTCAGGGGTTTATGACAAAGATAAACACATGGTGAGTGCCAGCTGTGCAGGCTGTGCCAGCTGTGCAGACTGTGGGCCACCTGTGAAGCTACTCTCAAGTCCCCCCTTGGGCTGATAAAGCATTTTGGGGTGTGACTATCTTCTCCTCAATTGGACACAGGATTTTTGTTTTTGTTTTTTTGCAAGTCCAGAGCCTTTGGAGGAGAACTCATGAGTAACGAGAGTGACCTTGTGATGACAGATGGGATCCTCTGCCTGACAAACTCATCACCTGTGGGAAGGGCAGGGTGGAACAGACATGGTGGGAAGCTGCGCGAGCTTTACCGTTGTGTTTCTGCAAGAATCCGATAACCTTCTCCAGCACGGTCGTTTTGTCCATTTTCCGCGTGTTGCCCGGGAGCATGGAGCTGAGCTCTTTGATGAGAACATTGAACTGGTCCCGGCGCTTCTTTTCAGACTTGTTTCGAGAGGCTCTGGAAACACACAAGGCACAGGTGACTAGAACATTCCGCTTCCGTGAAGGTGCCGTACCACAACAGAGGCGCCTCCTCTCTCAGAGCGCGTTCTACAGAGCGCACCCGATCAAAACGTCTCTCGTGGAGGTAATGTTGGCCACTGTTCAGAGCTGAGTAATGGGGCAAGAAACATGTTTTGCTAGACTTTTGGCCACAAAGAGAGACAGCATTAATAATAAGCAAGTTCTGACTCACACACAAAACCTTACATAGCTTAGCTCCACTGCCAGGCACTGCCTCTCCCACTCCACAGAGCTGTAAGCTCCAGGGAGCAAACTGCATGCTGTTTACCTAGATCTACTCTCAGATCCCCTGGTGAGACCCCAATCCTATTTTCTCCAGCCCAGAGCATCCAGCCTGATGCCAAGTCATGAGGTGTGGCTGGGTTTCCTGCTTGTACCGCTCATGCGCATGTCCTGGCCCTCGCCCCAAGAACCGCCATCTTGTTGGAGCGGTAATGCTGTCTCGGCACACTCTGTGGGCTGTGCAGATCCAGAGTGATATATGACAGACATCGCTGTCCTGTTTGCCAAGTGGTTGGTGAGTGGTGGCAATGCAGAACCCTCACTATTCAGCATGGAAGAGACTCGGGCGCATATTACCAAGTCAAAGGAACTGGTGTGCCGAAGCCAGATGCTGTGTGACTCCAACCATATGACATCCTGGAAAAGGTGAAACGACCAAGGTGGTAGAGCAATCATGGCTCACTGTGGCTCACAGGGAGGGACGCATGGGCACAGCACAGAGGGTTCTGAGGGCAGCGATGCTGCTGGGTCTGATACCACCGCGGCCGGCATATGCCACCATACTTCTGCAAGCACATAGACTATGCAGTACCAAGAGGGAACCCTAACATAAACTGTGGGAGATCACGACATGCCACGGAGTCAGCTGGAACAGGTATACCTACCACTCCATAGGAGGGCATGCATGGCAAGGAAATCTGTCTGTACGTAGACAAGGACTATATGGGAAATCTCTATTACCCCCCCCCCATTCATTTCTTTTCTGTGATCCTTGCTCTACAAGATGAAGTCCACTTTTCAAAGGATGCTCTACACAGGTATCTATAGAGGAGATAAAAGCAAGACTGCTCAGGTTGAGGACCTCTGAGGAACCCCAGGCTTTGAAGGACTTAGAAGAGGGGATCCTAACAAGAGGCATAAGGAACACATGATAGAGGGATCCCCTCCCCAAAAGCTCAGGAAACAGCACTATGACAGAGCCTTGAGCCTCAGTGATACACCAGAGCTCCTTCCTTCATCAACAATCCACTTTACTGGCTCAGCAGTTCACAGCACTGGCTTTTCTGCCAGAGGATCCAGCTTTGATTCCCAGCACCTGCACGGCATCCCACAAACAGCTGTAACTCCAGTTCCAGGAGATCTGATACCCTCTTCTGGCCTCCGTGGGCACCAGGCACAAAAGTGGTGCACAGACATTATGTGCAACACAAAACAGCCATGCACATTCAAAATGAATAAACAAGTAACAACCAGTTAACTTACTCTGAGGTGATCCACGGCTGGGAAAGCTGCCCATCCCTCCCAAGAATACCCAAGATGAACTTTTTGCAGAGAACTAGCTCACTGATGGGAACAGAAACCACTACACATGGTCGGCCTGTGGTCCAGGTACCCTAGGACCTGGGGGTCGCAGTTCCTAGGGGAGGTAATCCCCTTATCAGGAGGCTGTTGGTCAAAGTGTGGTCGGGACTGAAGATTCCGGTGGACAGCGGCTCGCCTCTCTTGGAGCAGGTATTAACATCTACACATATCAGCACCCTTTCCTCAAACAGCTCCCCAAATATGCTTTCCCGGATGCCACCATAGTAGGAACCACTGTGTTTGCCTCCAACATCTGCGTCATTTCCAAAAAGCATTTACAGTCCAGCTCCCCTGATTCTATCTCAGGCGGGGCTATTTCCTGACCACATCTTAGCAACTCTCCAAAGCTCATCTCAGGTGCGCGGTCTCTAGGCTTTTCTAAGCATCCTTTGTTCCTCTGATGTCTCCCTCCTTCTTGCCTGTCCTTGGGTTTTGGATTAAGGGATTCCTGCCCAGGTCTCATTTCCGACCAGGCCACTGTCTTCTTGTCACAGAGCAGTGGCAGCTGTGGTGAGATGTGCAGGCTCCTCATTGCTACCTTAGGGTAAAAGGCCCGTTGTTCAAATGCACGAGACAGAAGAAAGGGGCCCTTTCACTTGCTGAGTGGCTGGCTATGTAGTATAAATCATTTTTAGCCTAGATTTTAAAGAGTGACATGCAACCTCCTCAGCCAAAAAAAGCTCTGCTCTTGTCCTAGTTCGCCCGTTATAAATTATTTGCGAGCTGATAACACCCAGCTCATTATTGCTCTGTTCTCGTCTTCAATGGGTGTAATGATGATGAACATGGCCTGGCAGAGAAGCCGATGGAGGCTCTTCTCGTTAGTGACAGGAATGCAGGCTTGTTTCCATTGGCCTCCGCCTGGGATGCACCGTGGCGCACACTGGAAATCGGTCAATGTCAGCTGGATCTGCAGCTCTGAGGCAAGAGGAAGCCAAGAGCCTGGGATGACCTTGTTTCCAGTAATGAGCTCTGCTTCTGCTAAGGATCCGGAACAACAGGTTGGATGACACTGGGGCACTGGGCCTCTGGGATTTTCAAAGGCATTATTGGCATGCCATGAGCTGTACCCATATAAAGCGTGCAGTTTAATGAATTTTTGTAATTGTTGACTGCCACAAACACAAGAGAGACAACTGCTTCATCTTAGGGGACTCCCCCCCCCCCCGCCTCTTCTTTTTGTTTCCCCCAACTGCAGCCACTCAGGTTTGCATTTTCTTGAATTTCACATAAATGGAATCCTAAGAGTCTTGGACCTTCATTTAACATAGCTTTTGAGACTTCTCCACATTGTTGCACAGACTGACAGTTCTACTAGTATTTTGTTGTGATACGCCATGCTTGAGATGTCTCCAGTTTGAGAGTATGATGAACTGGGAGTGTAGAGGTGGCTCAAGCCTGGTTTGTGAGTTTGATCCCCAGGACCCATACGGTGGAGCGAGAGAGCTGACTCCCACAAGTTGTCCTCTGACCTCCGTGCATGTGCATACTTACACACATACAGTATCAAAATAAGTGTAACAACAACAATAATAAAATGACACCTAGCCAGGCATAGTAGTGTGCACCTATAATCCCAGTACTCAGGAGGCTGAAGTTAGATGACCATGAGTTTCAGGCTGGCCTGGGTTTCATAGCAAGAAGCTGTCTCAAAACATCAAACAAAACAAAATAACCCTAAACAAACAAACAAACAAACAAACAAACAAACAAACAAACAAACAAAAACAGGGCTGGGGAGATGGTTTAGTGGGTAAAGACCTTGCTATACAAGTGTGAGAACTGGGGTTGGATCCCCAACACCCACATAAAGCCTGGAAGTCATGACAGCTTCTCTGTAATCCCAGACTCAGGAGGTGGAGATAGGGATCCTTGGAGCAAGCTGGCTAGCTGGGGTAGCCATTGGCAAACTCGGTGTTCAAGTGAGAGATCCTGCCTCAATACATAGGGTGAAGAGTAATCAAAGAAGGCACCTAATATCAACCTTTGGCCCCCACAAGGATGTGCACACATGCAAACATGCACACACACACACACACACACACATGCGCCCTAACTCCCCCTCCCAATACAACAGAAACAACAACAACCTCTAAATAATGCGGTCTGAACATCCATATACATGTGTTGAAGCAGCTTCAGGGGTTTATTCTCTCGGGCAAACACAGAGGCATAGAGCTGTTGAGTCATTTGACAAATATGTGCCTAACTGAGACAACACAGTATTGTCACATGAAGTCGGCTATGGCTGTTCTTCATTTCTGTCAGGAACAAATGAGATTCCCACTTGCCGCCATCTTGGCCAACACTTGAGACTGTCAACTTTTACCACCGAAGTACGATTTTATTGTGGCCTGGCTTTCCCTTTTTCTGATGACTGGTGACATTGAGCATCTTTTTGAATGCTTTATGGCCATTCATATATCTTCTTTAGGAAGAATTATTCAATTATGCCTTTATGAGCAATTGTGTTGTCTTATGGGGTAGGGGAGACAGAGACAGAGACAGAGAGATAGAGACAGCAGATTGGAGGGTATAGGATATGTCTCTGTTAACACATACCCTCAGGAACCTCAGCCTTTGGTTTCTGAATGCAGGTTCCAGGCTAACCTTTTGTGAAATGTCTATCATCTTGAGGAGTTTGAATTTGGTTATGTGGGTCTCATTTCTTGGGTTCTTATGATTTAAGAGATGCTATGTAGTTCTTTACATACAGTTGCATGCTGCATGATGTTTCCATTAACAGCAGATCATACACATGACAGCAGGCACATGAGAGTTCAACAGAGCAGGAAAGTTGTAGTTGCCTATTGACCTCACAACATCACAGTTGAGTGCGTTACTCATGTGATCATGACAACACTGGTGTAAACAAACCTACTGTGCACTCAGGCACCTAAAAGTACAGCACCAACAACCATGTGGAGGAACTAATATTGATGAAAACAACCATTGGTGATGTCACTGGTTCGTGTATTCACTGCATTTTAAATTATCATAAAGGCAAATACATCTACTTCTGAAAACATGTTGCTAGGGAACAGTGCACGTGTTACATCAGTAGCAACCACTTCATACGTCTGTTTGTCAAGTTTCTTGGTGGCATCATTTTCTTTTGTGCTTGGTTCAACCTCATGGTGTTTTGTTTATAGTAGCCCTAAGAACAGTAGGATATGGAATATACATACATACACATATATATGTACACATACACACACATACACACATACACACACACACACACACACCCCAACAGCCTAGGTGTGCTGAAGGACGTGTCATCTGAGTTTTTATGGTATAGACTATGATGCCTGCAGAGATGAAAAATCCCCATATGATTCATTTCTCAGAGCCTATTTCTGTCGGTAAGTGGCTCATGGCCATACTGAGTCTTCCATCCTTACAATGACCCTATTAGGTAGGTATCATTCTTTTTTCATTTTTCAGGTGAAGAAGCCAAAGCACCGAGGCTGTGTGACTTGTCACCATCACACAGTGGGCCAGGGGCAATGCAGGCTGGCCGAGACATCTGCGTGCGAAGCCCCACACATTCCTGCCTCTTTCTGCAGCTCCCCCAAACCACGCAGCAGCATCTGCTAAGAAGCCACATACCCCCTATTCCAGGAGCCCAGAGTTGAGAGGGACTAATGCCCATGGTTTGAGTTTCATCCATAGCACTGGAACGAAGCACATACTCTACAGAAAACAGCATTTCAGACAGTCTGTGTTCCCCTGTCAGACTGGATATTATAGAAAGCTAGGAGCAGAGCGTGACTCCAGCTCCTTTCCACTGCTATGGTCACCTATGGTCAACCGTATTGCTCTTCGATTAGTATTTCCATGTTCTTTTAAAAACAGTTAGGATAGCCTATCTCTGCCCTGGAAGTCAGTCATACTATGACGTGGAAATGTAGGTACAAATAGCAAGGGTCTGTTTCCAGTCAGAGACCTGAACGTCCATTCAGAACTGCGGTTTCCTGCTTTGGCAATGAGCCAGGTGACTTTTCTCTCACCCTGAGCTCCCAAGTTGACACTTAATAGGAACAATCTTGGTATAATAGTATGGAGAGGTGTTGGCCCCCTTAGAAGGTGGGGGCTAATGGGAGATTATTAGGTCATCACCCTGGGAAACGGTTAAGGTTAATGCCTGATAGGAGTAGATTAGCTACTATATGCGTAGGTTGTTATAAAGCAAGTTTGTTTTCTTCATTTACTCCTGTTCCTCACCTCCCCTCATGCAGACTCACCCACCATGAACTCCTCACCAGAATCTTGCTCGCAGACTTCTGAGAATGTAAGCCAAAGGAACCTACTGTGGGATGGTCTGTATGTCAAATTGCTCTGATTGGTCAATAAATAAAACACTGATTGGCCAGTGGCCAGGCAGGAAGTAGGTGGGACAAGGAGAGAGGAGAATTCTGGGAAGTGGAAGGCTGAGGTGGGGAGACACTACCAGCCGCCGCCATGACAAGCCGCATGTGAAGACACCGGTAAGCCACAAGCCACGTGGCAAGGTATAGATTTACGGAAATGGATTAATTTAAGATATAAGAACAGTTAGCAAGAAGCCTGCCATGGCCATACAGTTTGTAACCAATATAAGTCTCTATGTTTACTTGGTTGGGTCTGAGCGGCTGTGGGACTGGCGGGTGACAAAGATTTGTCCTGACTATGGGCAAGGCAGGAAAACACTAGCTACAGGAACCATTTTTCTTAAAGACTCTAGTTGTCAGGCATTTTGTTATAACAGGGCAAAATGCACCAACACTCACCCCAGTGTGTCTTCTTAGGATTCTAACACAAGAGAAAAAAAGGCTTCCTCAGACTCACAATTAGAAACAGGAAATAATATCATTCCATCTTGTAATGAGGAAGAGACAAAAAGATAAACAAGTCTTGACACGTGACTCCAAGGAGGATTTATACTTTGGCTTTTGAGCTTGGAGCAGGGATATGTTTAGGTAGTGTTGCCAGTGTGGTACAGTTTAGGAAAGCAGTCAAATGAATACCCGAGTCTACCCAGCTTGGGCGGTATAGGAACAGGTTTAAAATGAGATTCAATGTACATTAGGAAGGATTTCACTCTCTTCACCAAGAAGGAAAACACTATGACCAGCCTCTTTTCATCTCAGCTCTTTCATGAGGAAAGAGGTGTTGATGAAGTCAGTCCTACCTGGAATGTTTGGACACAGGAACCCATCAGAAGAATTTGCCACTGAGGCAAGCAAAGTTCATCTTTAAATATTCTGTTTCCTACACTCAGGAGAACTGATGACCCAGTTCACAAGGCTTCCTGAGAATAACAGTGATTAGCCTTTGATCCCACAGCCAGAGAATCTAGATGTTCCAGGCTCATCAGTGACGTGGCAGTAATACAGGGCTGGGTGACAGGAGGAAGAGATTCCTGTTACAGAGCACCGTTGATTATCTTTAATCTCAAGCTTATGGATGTTACAGAATATAACCTCCAATCTAAAAAGTATCCAGATGGCCAAGACCTTTACAGAGGGCACAAAGCCAGACGGGCACTCCTGTACTTCTATTGCCAGGTCTGATATTGACCCCTTGATAAGAAATTCCCCTATGAGTATAAGGCAAAGACCAAGCGGCCCTCCTTGACTAGCCTACTTTGTCCATGCTAGGCCATCTCAAAACCAGGACATACAGGAATGAGAGAAAGCAGTGTAAATACTGTCACAGGTTGCTAAAGAAAAGACCCGGGAGGCGGCGAGCAAAAGCTCAGGCATTAGAAGTTTGTATGTGTGGGGACCTCACGGAGGACTCCAGGATGATGCTGTGGCAGGTTTAGAATATAACTATTACCCTGTGCAGAAAAGCCAACATCAAGAAAAGGATCAACGATGTTAAGTGGTGAACCCTCAAAGAACATGCAGGAACTATTTTGTTTTGGAGGACAATGTCGAATACCCAGACCTAGATGGAGCATTTATCTTCTACAACTGTCGCCTCTTCATCAAGACGGACAAGAAAGACAACCCATAGCTGGAGGGGAGCATGGCACATGGCTGAGTTGTTCCGGTCTCTGATGTGCACCATCTGGTCCCAGAGCACACACATAATAAGCAGGTTTTTTTGCTGATGCCAAGAAGAATTGGGCACCTGCTTCAGGCAATGGGGGAACACCTGGCACATTATGGGAAGGATAGCGCCATCACCCAGAATGGAATCATCAGGTTCTGGGATGAGTTTGGCTACCTCTCTGCTACATGGAGCAGCCTCCATCTGGTGAGCCACATTTCTAATGCCAGAGGGCTGTGGAAACCCTGACCACGACCATTCAACTGTGATTTGTGTCTGAAGTGGATGACCCTCCCCTTCCAGCTGAGTTCGGTAGGAAAGTTTGCTCTAGGAACCATGATCTTGAGCAGGACTAGTGTGAGGCTTCTGAACAGAAGCGGAAGACCCCCTGGGGATGTTAAAAAGGACCCAAAGACAAGGAAAGAAGCAGAAACAGCCGGTGGAGAAAATTCACCAACAGCAAGAGATGTTGAAGGCCATACTCAACCACTCCCAAGCTGATGTGAAGAAATTACCTTTTGAAATGACCATCAGACCTTCCATCGAAGAATCTGTGCTGTGGATATCGCTCTATATAAATACAACACTGATTGGCCAATAGCCAGACAGGAAGCATAGGCCGGACTAACAGAGAGGAGAATTGAGGAAACAGGAAGGGAAGAGAGAGACCTGCCAGCCACCGCCATGTTGAGCAAGATGTAAGGTACCGGTAAGCCATGAGCCACGTGGCAACTTATAGATTAATAAAAATGGGTTAATTTAAGATAGAAGAACTAGATAGCTAGAAGTCTGAGCCATTAGGCCAAACAGTTTAAATAATATAAGAGTCTGTGTGTTTATTTTATAAGTGGGCTCCGGGATTGGCGGGGTTGGTGGGAGCTGGAGAGAAAACTCTCCAGCTACAAATCTGTGTGGAGACTCAACATCCTACCAACTCCTTTACTGGCAGTGACCAAGAATGTTCTGAGAGGATTTCATCCTATACAACCAACCAATTCTGAAAGGCTCCTGTCACCAGTAGTGCCCAAAAACTTTCTGCTCTGATACCCCAATTAAAGGTCAGTACCTTTAGACTGTGCCAGCCACCTGAGGTACCTACCCTAAGGCTTGAAAAATTCTTCTGTCAAGACTGAACTCTGGCTTACCCCTTTAGTGGAGACCATCACTGTCTTTACTCTTCAATTTCAAGAGCCTTCAGGTAAGCTCTCAGATAGTTAGGGGAAGAGGACCCAGCAGACTCAAGAGGGCTCAGAAGGACAAAGGGTGCATGTGGAGGCAAGGTGTGTGAACAGGGAGTGATACATAGACCATGTCACAGTTATGGAGGTGGCAGGAACATGGTACTGTGGCAGGTAAAGTCTAATGATATGCCCACAACCACTGGGTGGAGAAAGTCAGTGATGACTTTTGGTTGGTAAAGCTGCCTCCAGAGTATCAGAGGCCTAGCAGGTAAAAAGAGGGTGAAGGAAGAAGAGTCCATGGTGGTCCAGCCTTGGTGGAGACTTCTGCCTCCAGAGCCCTCTGCCTCCAACTGTCTCCATATGAGTCTGATACCACTGCTACAAACATCATTAACATCATGGTCCAGCTTCTTTAGGATTGCCTAAAGCAGTATTAGGGTGCTCCTGCCTCCAAGTTTCCCCATTTCCAAGGTGTTGAGTGAAGTCAGAATTCACTATGAATTTAGAATATCTTTTTCTTTGAAGAATACTTCAAGTCATAGGAGACAGGGCTGCAGGATCTGCTCTTTCTGCCAGAGCTGTGCCAAATTGCTCCAGAATCCACCCTTTCTACCAGAGCTGTGCCAAATTGCTGGCCAAGGCCTTTGAGGTGATCCATGTACACATTCCAGCTAAATCTCAGTGAGATGAGCTGAGGACCAGCATCCTCACTCCCGCAAAAGGGCAGGAGGAATCTGGATCCATCTTGGGCTTACTCCCCACCAGAGAGCTTAGGTGATTTAGCAGGCTGGCCTCATCCCAGCCAGCCCAAACTTGACTCTGGCCCTCGTTCCGCTATTTTCTTATGTATCACCAGCTTTGAGAATCCTCCAAGCTGTAAAAATGAGATCCAGCCATTTGGGCAGAACATTTGGATGAGTCTGAGACAAGGTGTCGATGGAGTATGTGACTAGAAACTGGTGAGAAGAGCAGGAGAAGGCGGGGAGAATGCAACTGGGGTGGTGGTGAGCAGAGACAGGAAGGGCTACGGAGAGTCCTCTACAAAGACCACACCAGCATTACTCCGCAGTACGATCGCTATCTGTCTGTTAATTCTCCAGTGTCAGCCCTAACACCTGCCTTGTGGGCTGCAGGCTTCAGAGGTTTCTAGATGAAGGTGTCTCTGTCCAGTTTCACTTGCCTACGTAAGTATCTTAGTCACTGTTCCACTGCTGTGAAGAGATGCCATGACCACAGCAGCTCTATAAAAGGAAGCATTTAACCGGGGCTTCTTTACAGTGTCAGAGGCGTGGCCCATTGTCATCATGGCGGGGAGCACGGTGGCTAGTATGGCAATGGAGCAGGAGCTGAGAGATGCATCCTGATCCACTGGCCACAAGGGAGAGAGACACACTGGGCCAGGTGTGGGCTACTTAAAAACCTCAAAGCCCACCGCCAGTGACCTACATCCTCCAACAAGGCCACACCTCCTAATCCTATCAAAGAGTTCGACACCTTGGTGACTAAGCATTCATATATATATATATATATATATATATATATATATATATATATATGCCTTTGGGGGCTATTTTTATTCAAACCAGCACAGTAAGGCAATACTGATGATAGACTTCTTTTAAAATTGTAATCTTGGAAGTAACATAGTAAGAGATTTTTGGGGCAGAGCTCCATATATTTCGCAACATGGTTAGCGTGAAGAGTTTGACCCCAAACTCCCTCATCTGCCCTACCCTCTACAACCTGACAAGCCCTGTTGTCTCCTCCACCACTACGCTGATGGTCCCCAACTTCTGGCCTGGTATGACTTTCCCTTTACAATGGTGTGAAGGTGATACACACTCACCAGAAACTGGACTTTGAGGTTTGGATTTTAACATTTTCCTAGCTAGTGACGTGTGGCAAGATCCTATGTTATGATATGGCTGTGAGCCACAGTTCTGTGAGCCACAAGGGGAAGCAACTGATGCCCTACAGCATCCTTTGTGGCCAAGCTGAGATGTTCTATGGGTCCGGTATGCTGCAGGCATCTTAACTTTCAGGATTTCCAGCTTACCAGATTTGCAGAACATAGCCCCATTGTAAGCTGAAGAACATCTGTACTCTTAGATAACAAATACTGGCAGGCAGCATGCTACTTTATGCTCAGCAGGAAGAAGATTATGGCTGGTATTGGAAACCTAGCCAACTACACATGACTAGTGACGTCATAAATCTTACAGAAGAACCTACTAATGACACCTTCTTAAACCAATGTAATTTCTAACTGTATTCTAAATATCTATTCTTATATCTACAGATAAGTGTGGCTCCCACCCCTCTTATCAAAGAAGCTGCTCTTTATGCTAGATAGAGAGCATTACAGAAAAATACAACCGATCAAAATGTAAGGAGAAACGGACCATGGGGTGTGCAACCCAAATTGCACCATGTACAAAGTAACCCCTACACTAAAGGCTCAGGGAACAATGCAGAAGTGTGAGGGGGTGTTATAAGGGTTTTAAGAGTCGGAGCACCAGGAAGTCTGCTGTGAGACTGTGCGTTCTAGCTATGACAGGGAAGCTACACCCATGACACTCAACAACACAGCTTCCTAAACAAGACCTGAGCAATGAGAATACCAGTTAACGTGCTGATGTAGCTGGGGGGTAATATCATGTGGTCCCACCACTAGATGAAGAGCCACAGGCATGTAACAGCTTCTGAGAGAGGAAGAATTGGTCTTTATCAGGAGTTAGCTCCCTTATTAGTTACCCAATGTCAGGTAGTCATCCCTGAAATCATATAATACAGGAAATAGGAAACAGACCCAGCAGATTGTATTTGTATTTGTGTATTTATCAAGTGTGTGTGTGTGTAATAATAATAATAATTAAAGAAAATGAGGCTATGGATTTGAGAGGGAGGATGGAGGGGGACATTAGAGGGGTTGGAGGATGGAAATGAAGGGGAGGTATATATAATTATATTTTAATCAAAAGTTAAAATACTAATTTTTAAAAATTTATATGTATATTTGTGTGTGTGTATGCCTTCAGAAGCCAGAAGCAGGAGTCAGATCCTCTGGGGCTAGAATTACAGACAGTTGTGAGCTGCCTAATGTGGATGCTGGGAACAGAACTTGAGTCCTTGGAAGAGTGGCAAGCAGGCATGATCACTGAGTGATTTCTGTTTTTTGAACTTGGCTTCTTCTGCCCGGCACAATGCCTTTCAGAGTCATCTGAGTTGTGTCCATGTCTTGATCCTTCTTGCTGCCAAGTACTCTTCTACTGTGTGAATGGACAACACAGCTGGCTTGTCCCCCCACGGGAGGATAGATGTGGCTTCCAGTCTGAGTCACTGTGGATTATACAGTGGACACAAACACTTGTTTCTAATCTTTCAGTGACAGTCTCTGTTTTCTGAAGTGAACAGTACAGGAGCAGGAGAGTTGGACCTTATGGAAGGTGTATATAGTCACCTTTATAAGCAACTGACAACCCCTTCTCCAGAGTGGCCATTTTTCCTTCCCACCAGCAATGTTCAAATGAGCCAATGGTTCTCTGTTGTCCAGGATTTAGTATTGTTGGTTCTTACATCCCAACTCTCCTAAGAAATGCACAGTGGTGCTTTATTGGGGTCTAGATTTGCATTTCCATATTGCATAGCAGTGTGTGAGTGTGTGTGTGTGTGTGTGTGTGTGTGTGTGTGTGTGTGTGTGTGTACATGCATGTGGATGCCAGAGCAGGATGGGCTATCTTTTTCTATTTTTCTCTGCCTTATCACCTTGAGACAACTGAGCCTGAAATCCACTGTTTTGGCTAGGCTCACTGGCCAGGGAGTTCTCCACCCAATCTTACCTCTCTGCTCCCATGCTTAGGTTACAGGCACTCACAGCCATGCTTAGTGTTTACGTGGGTGCCGGGGAGCCTAACTCAGGTCCGAATGCTTACAGAGCTAAGCACGCTTATCTAAAGGAACCCTTTCTTCAGCCCTTCATGTACTTTTCTTCCGTTTGTGTATCCTCAGGTGAAGCACTGTTCGGATTTTTACCTTCTAATTACAATATGTTGTGTGTTTGTGTGTGTGTGTGTGTGTGTGTGTGTGTGTGTGTGTGTGTGTACTGCCCCTTACACACACACACACACACACACACACACACACACACACACACACACACCCCAAGGGGGCAGTATTGTGTGTTTGTTTTGTTTTGTTTGGAGACACAAGGTCTCGTTATGTAGTCCAGGTTGGTCTCACACTCATAACCCTCCTCTCTCAGCTTCTGAGAGCTGAGATTACAGGGAGGTGCCCACCCAGTGGCTCGCTCATGTTTTCTTTCTTTTTTGAGACAGGGGCTCTCTATGTAGTCCTGGCTGTCCTGGAACTCACTATGAAGACCAGGCTGGCCTTGAACTCAGAGAGATCTGACTGCCTCTGCCTCTTGCGTGTTGAGATTAAAGGGGTGCACCACCACGCCGGACTCCGTTGTTTTCTTGAGGAACGTTCTATCTGCATTCACAAGGGACATGGTTTAGTTTATTTTTTCATTTGTTCAGCGCTGCCCTCATAAAATAAGCTGGAATGTATTTTTCCCTCTTTTGCTTTCCACACAGGACTACATAAAGAGGGAGGTATTTCTTCCTTCAATATTTGGCAGAATTCAGAATTCATCAATTAAACCATCTGGATCTGGGCTTTTATAGTTCCCATTTGTAAATTCAAATCCATGTATCAGAGAACTCTTCGGGCTGTGTTAGCCTGTGAGAGTTTTTTTTGCTTGTGGTTATTAAATAACTGGTCCATCCCATCTGAGTTCTTGAATTTACGTGGACACAGTTGGTCACAGAACTCCCTTATGACTCTTTGAATGTCTAAGAGCTGTGTAGTAGTGTGTCTTCTCTCATCGTCGTTGTTCCTGGCCAATTCCTGTCTCTTTTGTGGCGTCGGTCTCAGCTAGGTTTGTCAGTTTGCTTGATTCAAGAATCAGCTCTCTGCTTAGTCAGTTCTTCACCATTTGTTGTTGGTTTATTTGTTTTGTTTTACTTTCAAGTTTGTTGACTTGCGCTATTCTTCTTTTTGAAGACAAGGGCTCACTATATGTCCCTGGAAGGCCTGGAACTCACTATGTGACCAGGTTGACCTTGAACTCACAGAGATCTGCCTGCCTTTCCTTTCCCAGTGCTGGGACTAAAAGCATGGGCACCATGGCTGGCCGTGTTTAGTCTACGAATTTATTGTGTTCTTCAATTTCTCTTCTCACCTCTTTATCTCCCCTTTATTCCCCACCCCTACGGTCAGTGTGTACAGACCGGAAGTTCCAGCTCATTGTGGGTGGGACAATCCCTGTGATGGTGGTCCTAGGTTCTATAAGAAACAGGCTGAGCAAGCCATGAAATCAACATCCAATGTCTTTCTTAATTGCTTTCCACCTTAGTTTTTGAGACAAAGCCTCTCATTAAGCTTGGAGCTCATCAATTCAGATAGGCTGACTGGCCATTGAGATCCAGGGAGCTACCTGTTTGGGCCCCTGACCTCCAGTGATGGAGCTATAGGTACCCGGCTTTTACATGGGTGCTAGCTAGGGTCAGGGTTCTGAACTCACGTCCCCATGTTTCTACAGCAGGCTCTTTACTAACTAACTGAGCCATTCCCCAACCCTTGCTTCTACTTTTTTCTTTAAAAAATTGTGTGTGTGTTTGTGTGTGTGTGTGTGCACCCATGTGTGTGCAGTACCTGAGGAGGTCAGAAGAGGTCTCTCAGAATTAGAGTTACAAGCAGTTGTGAGTCCCTGATATGGGAACTGAACTTAGGTCCTTTAAACAGCAGCATCTTAACCTTTGAGCCGCCATCTTTCCAGCCCCTACTTCCTTATGGTGGGAGTGGAGTTGTGGCGGAAGACATTTTCTTTTTCTAATGTGGGCATCTCCTGCTGCAGGGTTCTCTCTAGGCACTACAGCAGCTGTACCACACTGTACCTGAAATGCATTTTCCCATTTCTTCCAGCTAGTATATTCTCGAATATTCCTTGAGACATCCCTTTTGATCCGTGGGTTACTTAGAAGTTTGTTATTTAATTTTCTAAGCTCCAGAGATTTTTTTTCCCTCTTTTCCTAAAATTTTTCTGTTTCTAATTTAATTTTGGTTCATTTGGATTTCTCTACATTTGTTTTATGAAGCAACATTTGGTCTATCTTGGTACATGTTCAATAGGTACTTGAAAATCGGATCCTGATATTGCTGTGTGGAGTGTTCTATAAATGTCAATCAGATTCTGTTGGCTGCTGGTACATTTTAGCTCTTTGACATCTTTGCCGCATTGCGGCTCACTGGTGTGTTACTGAGAAAGGCATAGTGAAGACTCCTCTGGGTTCTTCAGGTTGGGCTGCACAGACTTGGAAGCACTTTCCTTGGAGTGTGCACACATTTAGAATTGTTATCTGTTCTTGGTGAATTGATCTTTTATCTTCATGCAATGTCATCCTGTCTTCCTGGTACTAGTTCGTGCTCTGACATATACTTGGTTATCACTTTGGCTTTCTCTAAATTACTGTTGGTGCCATGTATAATTTTCCGTTTTGCTTTTAACCTACTTAGAGGATTAAGTTTGTGGTGCATGTCTTGTGACAGCATGTATTTGTGCTGCTTTTAAAAAAAGCCCATTCTGCTTGATGGTAAGATCCTATTGCTGAAGACGTCAAATGCTTTGGTCACAGGACTTGGAGAAATCAAGCTTCCTCCCTGATGACTCGAGTTCATAGCACCAGAAGGAAAGAAAAGCTGTCAACAGTCTTACACAGTTGGCAACTTTGGGAGCTACAATAACAACTGACCTGGCAAGATATGCCATGGGTGCAACGGTGTCATGAATATTATGGGGGTAACCAACTACTTTCTGATTGGATTGAAGGCCCATTCCACAGGAGGAAACTCATGCCTGGTATTGAAAATATGAACCCCAGGGCTGGGGAGCTCACAGGCTCCACAGGGGAACCTACTGCTCTTATTTTGCTAAATGGACACTCTATCAAACTGTCTTCCAAACATGTCTCTCTATGCCCATAGATGAGTTCAGTTTTCAGTCCTCATCAGAGAAGCATCTTTGTTCAGTTAATACAAAGATTCACAACAGGTCCAACTGCAGAGAATGAGTGTCTGGAGAGTGATCAGGCATTAATGGGACATCTGTTTCACACCCTCAAGGGTATGCCAAGGCTCAGGAAACATTTCAGAAGAGGAGGCAGAAAGATTGTAAGAGCCAGAGGTCAGGAAAGTCTGGGAGGGAAGCAGTGTCTTCTGGACATGACAGGGCCTTTGAACTCTTGAACTCAAAGACCAAGCACAACCACAGGAACACTCTAGAATAGATGGGTGAGGGGCACATGAGGCCCCATCTCTAGATGAGGAGCTGTTAATAGTTGATAGCTGCTAGGTGGAGAAGCGTTGATTTTCTTTGGGGATATTGTGCTGCATAGTTTTACATCAACTTGACATGAGATAATGTCATCCTAAAGGAGGGAACCTCAATTAAGAAAATATTTCCATAAGATGGGGCTGTAGGCGAGCCTGTAGGGCATTTTCTTAATTAGTGATTGATGGGGGAAGGTCCAGCCCATTGTGGGTGGTGCCATCCCTGGGCTGGTGGTCCTGGGTTCTATAAGAAAGCATGCTGAGCAAGCCATAAGGAGTAAGTCAGTAAACAGTACCCCTCCATGATCCCTGCATCAGCTCTTGCCTCCAGATTTCTGCCTTGATTGAGTTCCTGTCTTGACTTGCTTCAATGATGAAGAGTGATATGGAAGTGTAAGTCATATAAACCCTCTCCTTTCCAAGTGGCTTTTTGGTCATGGTGTTTCATGTCAGCAATAGAAACCCTAACTAGGACAGGTATGATCCCTGGTAGGCTAACCCATGCTTCCGTAGATGAACCCGCACACATGCATATATAGGCAGAGCTAACTGGACTCAATGAGTTATAAAAATAAGAGAGCATAAAGTTGGAAGGTGATACAGGGTAAAATTCAGAAAGCATTGGGGAGTGGGGGTGAATATGAACAAAACTGTACACATGTATGATATTCTCAAAGACTACATAAAATATTATAATTAAAAATATTGCCCTGGAGAGATGAGTCAGGGATTCAGAGAGGGCACTGCTCTTGGGAGACCAAGTTTGTTCTTAGCACCCATGTATTCAGGTAGCTCACAAATGCCTGTAACTCTAGCTCCAGAGGATCTGATGCCTCTGATCTCTGCCAACACCTGCACTCTGCACATACCCACACAAGACACATACACACCTAATTAGAAATCAATAAACCTAAAAACCCCACTGGGCAACCTCTGTGTCATATTTAGATAATCTGTATTTAATGGAATAGCCTGCGGGCGTGTGTGTGTGTGTGTGTGTGTGTGTGTGTGTGTGTGTGTGTGTGTGTGCATCTATGTTTGGGTTAAGGTATCATTCTATAACCTATTTTTCTGTTCGTTCATTTGCTCTTTTTGGCTGTTGCTCCTGTTCATCTTTTCTATCTTCTTTTGAATTATATAAACATTTTTTAGTATTTTACCTAGTGTAGTAAAAACTCTAGGGAATACACAATGGAAACTTATTTTCTCAGCTCCAGCTTCATGCCCGTGAAATTTTACGCTGTGTAGTTCTCTTTATTTGCTCTCCCACTTTGCCGCGTATCTGCTCTTTATGTCCTCTGTGGACAGATGCTAAGTTCCGAATACACTAGGAAATTGTGCAGTTTGAATACGTCAGACATTATTATCTCTCCCCGGTTAGCTGCTATTTCCTTCATTGCTCTCTTTACTCCTCATCCTCCCCAGTTTCTGTCTGATATTATTTCCTCCTTGCTAGCATTACCTTAGCAATTTTTCCCTTGCGCGGCTCCTGACAGCATGGTCCCCTCTCTTAGATATCAGCTTCACTTAGCATCATCCTTAAGGGATATTTTCATTGGATATAGAGTTTACAATAAACAATTTTTTTCTTTGACACTTAAAAAACACTGTGCCACTTCTGGACGTTTCTGTGGCTTCTGAGGAGAACTCCACAGTACTACTTTTCAGAGCTGTCCCACATGGCCAGTCTTGGATTCCAGGTGGAGGTCTTAAAAAAGGGGGCCATCTTAGAGATTTAAGGGACACCATTAAATCTTAAGTAGGTTGTGGAAGAAGATGTTATCTGGGTTTCAGGGCAGAAAAGTCCACACAGGGTAAGATGGGTCAAGTTGGTACCGCCTGAGGTGAAGTTGGGGGCCTCACTAATGATTTCTCTGCAGGTTTGGCAAGCAATCCAGAGTGGCTGCGAGGCATTTCCTCCCTTCTGAGATGGCACAGGGCATCTTTACTCTTAGCCACCATTTTCAGAAAAAAAGTCTGCGTCCCAATGGGAAGCTGGCCTAATTTCACGGTGACTCTTAGTTAACACTCACATCATTTAACTCCAGTCTGGCCCTTAGCAGCTTGTCACTAAACGCCTCAAAGGAATGGCTAGCCTTTTCCAAGGGATGACAGTCTGTTCAAGAAGGTGGACTTCTGGCCATCCTTGATTAGTTGGCAATTCACTGAACTCATTGAACTTGCTTTGAAATAAATTATCTTTTCCCTCAGATGCCCCAGAGAGGTTCTGGGTTTCCCTGAGCTAAGACAACCCCAGGTTTCCAAACCTTCCAGGCACAGATTTCTGATGGCAGTTCTCTTCAGTCAAAAGAACAGAACCCAGCAAGGTAAGAGCTAAAAGGCCCCAGAGGAGGGAGCCCCCTTTTCCATTCTGCTGTTTACTGGGCCACGGGAAGAATTAGCATTCTGCCTGCAAGCATAGTTCTACTTTTCCCTTTGTTTTGAGAACAGAATCACTCATCTGGAAATTACAGGGTAATAGAAATGAGTCCCGTGTCCTGTTATCGTCCCTGTTCTTTCGATGCCGGCTGCCGCCTTAATCACCATCCAAACACACAGAGGGAGGAAGCCTCAAAAATGGCTTACTGTCATTTTTATCCCAGGATGGAGCTTAGGATAACATACATAAAACCAAGTCCAAAGCCTAGGAGAGGAAATCACAGCACAATCCGCATCCAAGACACAACTGGAGCAGCAGCACAGAACCCAGGGCATGGTGCCTGCGGGCGTGGCGGTCCGCAAGCATGCGTGGACCCAAAGCCGTCGGTGTTGGCCACAGCCTTTGCCTATGAGCCTTTCCATTCAGACTTACTTTTTTTTTTTTTAATAGCCAAAGAAATCGTGTACATTACATGAAACAAGATCAGTCTGTGAAAACGCAGTCGCCTGAGAAGGCAGAGCTCACACATCGCTCACTCGATCCCCTGGCTTTGCCTAACAGACTGCAGGCTCCGTTTCCTCCTTTATGATGGTTTCCATGATTGCCCCCACTCCACCCCCCACCCCAAATGTTCCCATTGAAGGCAGGATCATGCTACATGCCCTTCTACTGTAGCATTCACTTGCTTACTGTATGACTCAGTTAGCAAAATGCAAATGGATGGTCCCAGTCACGGGTCCTCATCCTTTTCCTCCACCTGGGAATTGAGAGGAAGCGACACACCTGGGCATAGCTGACGCTCTCCCTCACACATGGCTACCTCAGTGCAGGGGTGGGTACAGAATTCTCGCTTATCCTGTTTGAATACCTCCCCTTTGCCCAAACCACACTGAGACTAAGGCTTAGGGTCAAAGAATAAACAAGAGTTCAGCTCACATTTCAGATCCAGCAATCCCTCTATTGAGAACCCCAAATACCAGCTAATCTTGCCTGACACTCTTGATTCTCTGGAACAAAACACACCAAAGCCATAGCCCCCTCCTCCTCTTCACCTCAACTAAATGCCTGGGGTTCTGGAAACACCTTCATAGCCAAATGGGAAGAGGAGAGCATGTATTTCTTCAATACCAGGTCAAAAATGAAGCGAACATCCAGCGCTCGTTAGCAACGAGTGAAACAAACAATTCCACGACGCAGGGAACCTGTAGACACTTGTGTTCTTTGAGCAAAGCAACTGCCAGCACCTACTGTCCCTGTCTGTCCCTTGAGCACAAAGCAAGGCAAAGGGAGCATCTACTGGGAGTGTGGGGGGAGGTCAGGGATACGGAGATTTGATCCCTGGGGCGACTGGTGGGCTGTGTAATCTCAGCTCCTAAGGCTTCTCTACTGTAGTGTAGGAGCAGTAATAGCCCACTTTACAGGGATTCCACGAGAATGGGAGAGGATCTGTGGTCGGGTGACCCAGACATACCAAGGGGCCTGTATACCTTAGCTGTCTCATCAGCACCATGGATGTCGAGCTGTGCCAAAAGCGTACACACACTGAATGCCTGGGACTGTCTCAGAGGGAAGCTGTGACTTTTGTCACCCCTATTTTACAGTAGATGACCCTGAGGTTAAGGGCAGTTTAGTGGCCTGTCCAAAAATAGACAAAAGAGAAGCACTAAAGCCAGCTCTGTATGATTGACGGCTCTCTCTCTCTCTCTCTCTCTCTCTCTCTCTCTCTCTCTCTCTCTCTCTCTCTCTCTCTCTCTCTCTCTCTCACACACACACACACACACACACACACACACACACACACACAGCAATTAATTTGAATTACAGAGACATACCCCTATACAAAATGGCAAACTGGGAGCTTCATTATTCAGGGATTTTTTTTTTTCCCCCAAGACAGGGTTTCTCTGTATAGTTTGTTACCTGTCCTGGAGCTCGCTCTGTAGACCAGGCTGGCCTCGAACTCACAGATATCCACCTGGCTCTGCTTCCCGAGTGCTGGAATTAAAGGCGTGCACCACCACCACCACCACCACCACCACCACCACCACCACCACCACCACCCGGCTATCCAGGGTTCTTACATCTCTCAACCACACTGTTTCTCTTTTGACCTCTTGGATTCAAAGTTCATTTTTTAAGTCTTCCCAAAAGAAAGCAGAGCAGTAGAGGGTCCTGAACACATGACAGGCAATTATGGTGATATTTTATCTGTGTACCCCAATAAAGTTTATCTGAGGATCAGAGGAAAAAGCCAACTGCTATAGTAAACATAGAGGTCAGGCAATGGTAGCACACACCTTTAATCCTATCACTTGGAATGCAGAGATCCATCTGGATTGGTGTGATTTCAAGGCCACGCTGGGAACAGAGCCAGGCATGGTGGTACATACTTTTAATCCCAGCACTAACCATAAAGGTCTGGAGGTCTGTACAGACAGACAGGAAGTGACAGAGCTGGGCGGGAAGAGGAAGAGATGTAGCTGGGCGGAGAGAGGAAATGAGATGGCAGAACAGTAAGGCATATAGGCATGGGTAGACAGGAAGTAGGTTTCTTTGGCGGAGGATCTCCAAGTGGTGAGAATGTGGCTGGCTACTTTCTGCTTTTCTGATCTCTCAGTTTTAACCCCAATATCTGGCTCCAGGGTTTTTTTTTTTATTAATAAGACTGTTTAGCAGTTTGTCCTATAGGCAATCAATTAACACCCACTGGATTTACAAGTAAATTCACAGAAGAGAGTGGGATAAAATCCTTTTCAGAATATGTGACCATCAATCTCAAGGCACTGTGCATTCCCCAAAGCTCTGAAAGCCATGACTCATATAAAGTAAGTTTCCCCCCCCCCCCCCCCCGGGGGGACAATGAGGATCATAATCTCCAGCTAATAAACATCTTCAATATCCCAAGAATATCTTGTGAATGAAAGGAAATCCTTCCAGGGTCTCCAGGTGTGTAAAGGAATGGCTTCCCATGGTGCTGCCACAAAAATCTTCAGAGCTGGAGGTTTTGAAAAGCACGTGAAGCCATCCAGGGTCAGTGTTAGGAAGGGCTGGCTGCATCTTAGCCAAAGGATGGGGTGTTAACAGTTGTTCCGAGTCCCTCTGAGCATTTGAGGGTGAGAGAAGAGAGGACTAACTTCTTCTTCTCGTTTGTATGTAGACATCCATGCAGAGTTGCACAAAAGGGGACTTTTTAGGAAGGGGGCAGTGCTGTGGCTTGGATGTCATTTATCCCCACAGGGCGCATGCATTGGAAGTTTGGTCCTCAATGGGATGGGGGTGAGAGCCTGACGATGTGCATCCCATGGGGAGCAGCGACTCTCTACTCTGGATTCTTGACTGCGATGCTTGCGATGTGACCTTTCACCTCTCCTCGCCTTCCCTCATCCTCATCCTCCATGCCTGCTCTTTGTCTCTCTCTCCTTTACCGTAATCTCTCTCTCTACTTCTTGGGTCCTATAGTGAAGCTGTCTCCCACAGTTTCCTCACCAGAGTCCCTTCCCGTCAACCACCAGAACTCTGACTGAAGGAAACCATTTTTTCTTTATTCCCGTACAGCAATGATTACCTAACTAACTGAGATATGTTCTTAGCCTAAAGCAAATGGGATTGGGAATGAATCAAAACAAAGGGTGGGGACTCTGATTTATTTCAAGAAACTTTTAGCTAAGACTTTTTTTTTTCTTTTTTAGCATGTCCATATTTCTGATCTGCAAGTAGGGGAGAGAGCGAATGTATATTTTGCCTCCTTTTGATTCAGAGTTGAGCAATGGGGAGGTTGGGCTGAGGCCATGTGTGGCTATGAGGGAACATTAATGTCAATGATGGCAAAAGAGAGCTCCTGTGGACTTAAACAGTCTTGGTCTAGGCCTGTGGGGTTGCATGGGGAATTTGTACTTAAATGAAAAGAATCTCTCATGTCCTAAGGGATTAGAACAGACTCTAAGGCTAAGGAAGACTGCATTTAACTTCCTACCTGCCACTTCCTTGATTTTTCATAAGCCTTAGTTTAGCATAAAAAACAATATACACATCAAAAGGATATTGAATTGATAATTTGAGATAATGCACACAGAGGTACTTAGCTCAGTACTCAGTGGATATGAGTAGGAAACTCTCAATGAGTGCTGGCCACCACTGCTCTGTTCTCTGTATAAATTATTTATATTGCTATTTTGTCAACATATCGTTGTAAAGTGCTATGAAGTTTCAGACACATATGTAGATTAACACCTAAGTTAATGGTGGTTGGCTCCCCAAAATGCCCCCCCCCCCCCCCCCCCCCCGCTGAGTAGAACAAGCCAGACTGTGTTGCAGGTGAGAGAACAGGGGTATGGGACCATAAAGGCTGTCTGTCTCTGGCATGATCTAGCTCACCCTGCAGGAACCCAAAAGGCAAAACACTCCAGAGGAAGAGTCGGGTGCCAGACTGTCCCTGAGAGAAGGCAAGAATATGCTTGCCCTGTGTGGTCAAGTTCATTCATTTACTTGTTGGGAGGGCACACATGGACTTTGCAACCTTACAGGTTGGGATCTACAGGTTGCAAAACACTTCTGGAGGAGGCTGGCATGCCCAGGACCAGGCGAAGGGCCCAGAGCTTGTTGTTTTAGAATAAGCTCAAGACCTGCGGGCGTCCTTGTTTGACTGGTTTTACAGGGATGTTTTTGCACATGGAAAACTGGTGATAAGGGTAAAATAACCTCACATGTGTGAAGCCTCAAGTTCTTCCCTTGGCCCGACTGCCCCCCAAAACACGGAAAATCAGATCAAAGGAGATGTCTGTCCTGTCACTTCCTACTCCACGCTCCATGCTACACTTGTCCCAAAGCTACCTTGTGTTAATAGAAATCTTAGAGGAAGTTGAAACAGTCCAGACTTGCTCATTTTTCTTGTAGATTCAGACTGAGCAACTTTGCAAATGGCTATAGAACTGTGTCTCTCCTGGCTGTCTCCTCAGGGGACAGTTGCTCTAGAGCTACCACAGTGGGTGGGTGGTCTCTTGGGACGTCAGTCATGAAGTTCTAGGGAGGGAAGTAGGTATGTCCATTACGGGCCCATGAGGAAGCCTACAGCAGAGGACAGAGTGCCTGTCCTGGACAGCGTAGAAGGGAACAGGATGAGACTAGAGGGAGGAGGCTGATCTGTGGGTCTGTAATGAAGGTTCCCCAGAATGGCATTTGATGCTACGCTCTCTGCTGCGCTTCTGTCCCTTGCACCTGAATGGTCTTCATCACTCATCACTTATCAACTTGTGCACCCCTGGGGAGACCGAAGCCACTTACTCACGCTTGCTTTCCCAGCTTACCGAGTTTAGCACAGTGATGGCCTGCTTGGGTGGGTTGTGTCAAGTCTGATGACGTTTGACCATTCTTGACCTTCAATATCAGCCTCATGACTACCTTGAATGCCATAGGTATGCAATGAATGCTCATAAAGGGATAAACACACGCAGGGTTATAGGTGCTTTAACGTAACAACCGCCAGACCAGTAAATCCTGACTGTTCAACCATGGTACAAGGGGCCACGATGCCTCTGCTTCACAGAAGAAGAAATTGAGATAATGTAAGGACAGTGCTCAGCACAGTACTGGTTGGTTACTGACCACTCAGTAACAACTGAGTATGGATAGAGTAATGATTGGGTAACAGTGATGCTATGACTACCTAAAGTCAGGCATTACCCCAACACCACCACCAGGGCTTGAACCCAGACTGGCTTGGCTCTTATTAGCCTGCCTTGCTAAGCAGTATCTGTCCTAGAAAAGCAGTAACCAGAGCCCTCTGTGTGGAGACCACTGTCAACAGGGTAACACACGAGCATGTTCATGTCAACACAGACTTGGCAAGCCCCACACAATGGATAACTTCACTGGTGAGACACACAATTTTAGAGCCACTCTTAAATGTTTCAGGGAGAGGGTGTGTAGACACATCCCACAGCTGCCTGTCATGCTTTGTTAAATAGAGGGTAAATAAAAGCAAGCACTGTGAGGCAGGGGCATGGCTCCCACTTACCTCTTTGCTCTGTCCTTCTCATCTTCATCCATTAGATTTTCTATGCAGTTTTGCCTGCAAAACAAAACAGAAAAAAAAATCTGATGGTTGCAATCTGTTTCTAGATCTTTCTTACAGATCTGTATGGTTGTCACACTATTTTGGTCTTATCTAATATACACGCCTCAACTCAGTGATTCTTGAACTTACTGGCCATAGCAGCCCCACTGTGTGCTCAAAACTTACTGAGGATTCCAAAGTGTTCTTGTTCACGTGAGTTCAAACGGTTATGTTTCGGTACAAGCATCCGTGGCATTGAGCCATGTCTAACCTTGTGACAGGGCAGCACACTGTTGTCATCCGAACAGTTGTCGTCTGCTTGGGAACCACACAATCAAAATGAAATGGCAGTGAACCCTTCTGATGGGGCTGGGGAGGTAGCTTGTGGGTAAAGTGTTTATCATGAAGCATGAAGACCTGAGTTTGGATTTCTAGCAGTCATGTGAGAGCTGAACATGGTAGTGTGGTGTGTGTGTGTGTGTAACCCCAACGCCGGGGAGCACAAACAGGTGCTAGAACTCCTCACTGGACCACTAGTCTAGCCCAAACAGTGAGCTCCAGGTTCAATGATGGACCTTATCTCAAAAAGAAAAAAAAAAGAGGTGGATAACAATAGAGAAAAGATCTAACAAGCTCTGGCCTCCATATGTGCCCAATAGGCAGTGCACCCACCCATGTATGTGCACACACATAACACAAACACAAACACACACACCTCATAGTATTTCAGGTATGTCTATGATTTTTGTATTGAATCACAATGACAGATACTTGTAGATTGAAAGTTGGACATATCTGGTGCTATTAGAGTGATAAGTCATTAGATGCTTAAGTAGCTTCTAGAAAAATCCATTGTAACCCCCAGGGAATAAGTCTTTTTTTTTTTTTTTTAAAGCAAACAATCACTGTTTTTTTTCAAAAATGGATCTAGGTGTCAATTGGTCACATGTTGAGAACTGTCCTCGAGACCCACCCCCCCCCTCAGTGAAGCAGTGTCTCTATCTCAGACCGACCCCAGTGAGCTCCTCCTGGAAGACGCCTGTGATAGATAGCTCAGGGACACTGCCCTTGACTTTGTCCATTCAAAGACACACACCCTCTAACACGTGACCAGGAAGACTCAGTCCCAAAGAAGGGTGACCCATAGTCCCTCCTTAAAGCTCATGGGTGTGAAAGACTATACAATAATTCGGGAATGTTCTGGTATCCCCAAGTCTTTAGGGCCTAGCTCACCCCTTGGAGCCTCTACTCTGGGCCATGGGCTCAAAGTCTCTCAGGCCCCAAAGATGGCAGTTTCCCTTTCTACCCTGGGTGGCCCTGGGTTTTCCTTCCAGAGCAGAACACATCCTTGATTCCTTCTTCTATCAAATACTGCCCGGGGTGCCCCCCCAAAAGCCAGTAGTCAAGGAGAATCTGTCTCAGAGTGCCCATGAGGCCAGAGCCTGCTGGGGGACTAGAAACAGACGGCAGCAGTGTCTGAGAGGGCAAAGGGGCTGAGCTAGGGTGGGGTCAGTAGGGACAATGAATCAGCCCCACCCTCATGTTTTGCTCTTCCCCAGACATCTGAACTCCACGCTTGGCAAATGCACCAGCCACTCTCCTGCATCTTTGAAGTTTTAGATGAAAGCGTTACTGAGGCAGTTTCCTCTTGTGATCTTAGTTGCTTACATGCACAAGCACAGGCACATACCTGAACCAGAGCAAAGGCAAGAAATCCTGCAGCCACGGCTGCTATCTACACGGCCCTTTTGGTGAGCGGCAGGTGGATTTAGGGGTAGACTCACAAGGGACCCCACTTAACAGCTTAGGTTTACATCACATTGAGGTTCACACCCGCACAGGCATGCAATCAATACTTTGCAGATGGAATCTGCTCAAAGCTTTGGATGAGAATGCATTAGGGGCATTCAGCGATGACCTGTCTGGGTCCTGTGCTGCTAAGGGCAGTGACAGTGGGAAATGTCCACGGGAGGAGTGAGGGTCCACTAAGCGGTGTCCACAAATCCCCTGGGCAGGAGGGATGGCATGCCTCGTGTACTAGATCCTGACTGCATGAGTGGGACGGATGCATCATCAACCAAACATCCAAAGGTGACTAATGGTGACTATTTATCTGTATTCAGAGCTCTTTGAATCCACAAAGCATGGGGGACCTGTTCTCATGTCTTCTTCTTCCTCTCCCTCCCATGTCTCTGCCACCATTCCTTCCCCTGGCTGAGCCTGGGTAGCCAAGATGCTCCCCTTGTCAAGCAAGAATCCAAGCTCCCCAGCAACACTTGCCCAGGAATTCCAGAGGGCATCCTTGTCCCCACTGCTCGTCACCTCTGTCATCCCCCATGTCTTCCCCATGTATTACTTTCTTACTATAAAAGCTGGTGAAGTATGCATAATGAACTACTCGGCATGGTAACTACTCGGGAGTATGAGTTTCAGTGGCATCACGTTCATCCACCCTACCATGCAACCACCTCACCATCCATCTGCAGAACTCTAATCCTCCTCAAAGCTCAAATTGATATCCCTATCCCCCACTGTCTCCAGCCCTAGCAACTGTCACTCTATCTTCTGTCCCCATGAATTTAGATACTAACGTGTTAAGGTATTGTCCTTTGCAGATGGCTTCTTTTGCTTAGCATTGATGCCTGTGAGACTTTTCTATGCTTTAGCATGTGTTAGCATTTCCTTCCTTTTAAAGGCTGAATAATGTTCCACTGTAAGCTTTAGGACATCTTGTTTATTCACTCATCTGTCAATGCACACTTGGGTTTCATTAAAGGACTAACAGGAATTCAAGAAGAAGAAGAAGGAGAAGGAGGAGGAGGAGGAGGAGACCACCTTAGAAATCTCCATTAAAGAAATAATGGAGGAATATAATTGCTTTACACAACTATATAGAGTTTCCAACAAGGAAACTTTTGAGCAGTAGTTTTCTCATGACCATAGAAAGACAGCAAAGAGAAATTAGCTGTGAGAAGAAACTTTCCATCTGGAAGGACAGACGATTCTATTTGCAGCTGGAGGAATACCCACTGGTGGGATTAACCACCAGAGTGGAGTGTGAAGGGAAGCAGAGTTCTTCACTTCAAACAACCAGTCCTAAGTCTTGGGAAGCAGGGGTCCCACAGGCGACAGATGGTGTAGTGTGGATACTTGAAGGAGGGCTCACATACAAAGGGGACTATTTGCAAAGGTGTGTGGGCAATGGATAACCAAAATAAGATGATAACCACCAGGGTTGGCAACAATAGAGGTAAGCAGTAAGAGGAAAATGGTTTCCCACACCTGGAAGTAACAGACACCAGGGAAAGCAGCCTTTGATAAACCAAGAGACAAACCAAGAAGGGATCCTAGAAGCAACTACCCTTACCTCATTCTCCTCGTCTCTCCAAGAGAACCTACAAGAAGGGAGGTTACTGTATACAGCTAAGCAAAGAGGCAGGTTTAGCTCTGTTTGGTAGGAACACTCTCTGTAGAGGATCAGCCTTGAGGTTGGAAACATCTGAAGAGAGAAAGCTATGATGAGCATTTTCTGCACACACCGTCAACACTCTGACTCAGACCAGGAGGGGGGGCTTTGCCGTTTCCCTTGGGGTCCTTGACAAGATCATGCTTGTGCCAACAGTTAAGTTTACAAGCCAGGTCCACAACTGGCATAAAAACAGCTGGCAAGGCTTGAATATAGTGTGTCTTCACAGCTCCTTGGACCACAGTTAGTACACAATATATTCATGAGGCATGAAGGAGAGACGGAGGCAGAGACAGGGACAGGGATGGGGGTGGGTAGTGAATATCCTGGGCTGACCCCCTATCTGAATCTCCTGCAACTGTTAACATCACTCTCCAAGAGCATGGAGAATCCGGGGTAACACCATTTATGTAATATGTTTAAAGGTACAATTATATCCTTAAGTCTAAAATTAAAGAACGAACTGCAGTGTATGCAGGAATTACCTGCTAAAGAGAAACCCTCTGGGACAGAAATGATAGCCCATGCCCAAGGATTCCTTTACCACTTCTCAGTCACAGCCAAGTTTTGGAAAGCAAAAGCTCCTATCTCCATCCAGTTCCATGGTGGGAGTTGGGAGGAAGCTGGCCACAGCCAGCCTCTGTGTAGGGCTTAGGAAGGTACCTCTTAGCAGGCTGCATGGCCTGCCCACAGATGCAAACTCAGAGGACAGAGTCCTGTCCCTGCATTGGACACAGACACTTTCCTCCATCCACTGTTGCTCAGGGTGGCTAGATTTCTACCTTCCGTCAGACTGATTTAAATGTAAATTTCCACTGTTACCCATTTGCTCCATGACATCAATAAGCCCCTGAAATGTCAGTCTGTTTCTCCTATTCTAGAAGGAGGCTACACACACCAGGCAGGTGATGTACCTGCACAGCCAGGGACCCGGCCTGATGCCCAGCACACAGATCATCTCACATCTGCCTTGCCCTACCGTTCTGCCCTCCATCCATCTTCTGTCTGATGGGTGATGTCATTCTATATGCTGTGAAATTGTGTTGCTCTGATTGGTTGACAAATAAAGCTGTTTGGCCAATGGTGAGGTAGAATAAGGCTAGGCAGGACATTCTAAAGAGAGAGAAGGAAGGAAGAAGACAGAGCATGGGAGCTGCTGTTAGCTGCTTCCAAGAGAAGCAAGATGTAAAGTACTGGTAAGCTACAAGCCATGTGGCAAAGTATAGATTTATAGAAATGGGTTAATTTAAGATTTAAGGTCTAGCTAGCAAGAAGCTTGAGCAAGTAGGTCATACAGTTCATAATTAATATAAGCCTCTGTATGTTTCATTTGGGTCTGAGTGGTTGCGGGACCGTGGGGCCATGGGAGCTGTGCAGGACTAGGAAAACTTTCAGCTACATCTGTCATTAAGTCTGTTAAGGCCGGTGACGCCAGCATCCCATTTTGTTTGCCTTGAATCCTCTTTTTGAGTGTAATGTACTTTAGTCTTTATTTTTAAAATGATGTATTATGGAGCACAGTATGATGTGCCAATACACTGCCACACTGAGCAACGATGGGATAATTGGCATCCTTGCCATCCTGGACAATTAGCATCTTTCTCTTGTTAGTGCTGGGGATTGAACCCAGGAACTTGCACAAGCTAGGCAAGCACTCAGCCACTGAGCCACAGCTCCATTTCTCATTGCCTTGCTGTCGGGACATTCAGAAACCTCTCTGCTAGTTATTTTGGGACTTTCAGTATGTGACTGTTGATCACATCCTCTCAGAGTATGTTTCTCTAACGATCAGTGACGTGGAACATCCTTCCATATGCCCGTCAATCAGCTATTTGTCCTCTTTTGAGGACTGGGAAGGACATGATTTTAAGTGACATAAGCCAGACTCAGATAAGAAGCATCCGAGCTCAGTCATGTGTGGGATCTAAAACGGTTAATGTCAGCGCAGTAGAAAGTGGCACATCTTCGGTCCCCCATCTGAAGGAAAGGCAGAGTGTGGCTGCATCAGCCTTCCCAGCTAGAACCCTGGCTTTGCCCCTGCTCATGTGATCTCACGCATGTGTGAAGGCCAGCCCTAGTTCTCCATCTGTGAAGTGGGGACGACAGCAGGGCCTCCATTTCTGTACTTAGTAGGTGAGATGAGCAAATCCACAAGAAACCCCAGCATTGTTCCTGACACAAGCAAGTCATTAAAAAATGGTAGCCACTGTTACTCCCGGTATCAGTAATGACACCTAGTTACAGGCTTAGCAGTGGGGAGTGGTAATGAAGGGGGCAAGGGGTCTTTGGGAGAAGGAATATTGTTTTTACCTACCAGTGTCAAAGTGTGTGTGTGTGTGTGTGTGTGTGTGTGTGTGTGTGTGTGTGTGTGTGTGTACACGCATGCACTGTTGGTAATGTACACACACACACACACACACACACACACACACACACACACACACTGAATGGAGAAGAAGCTCTGCTGGTGATCGTAGGGACACACCACAGGCCATTATGAGGATGGGAAGGAGTGAGAGAATGGAACGGAACACATAAGAATGCAATAAACATGGGCAGAAATGACTGAAGATGTCTTTGTACAGCAAGGCTCCAAATAACACTTATATGACCCAGGTGAAACTTCCGCCCCGAGGACTCAGGAACATTCTTTCTCACAGTCATATTTATTACCCAGTTGATTGGCACTTTGGCTCCGAATCAATGGGAACTGGTAAATGAGAGTGTGGCTATTTTCTGGTGCTACATATATAAGCCTTTGGGGCTCATAAGGAGTAAGGCAGCAGCAGTGAGACAGACAGGTGAAGGGTGCGCCTGGGGGCTAGCAGCTGACAGCGGGTTCTCCAGAAGAGACCAAATACAAATACATGGAAATGAGGCAAGACATGGGGAAAATTAATGAGACATAGAGCCTTCAAATCAGGTAGCTAGTTAGATATAACCAGGTGAATCAGGTAGCTAGTTAGATATAACCAGGTGAATCAGGTAGTTAGTTTGATACAATCAGGTGAATCAGGTAGCTAGTTAGATATAACCAGGTGAATCAGGTAGCTAGTTAGATATAACCAGGTGAATCAGGTAGTTAGTTTGATACAATCAGGTGAATCTGGTAGCTAGTTAGATATAACCAGGTGAATTAGGTAGCTAGTTAGATATAAACAGGGATTGAAACACTCTGATTACTGATCAAAAGAATGATATCTCAAAGTATCTCAGGCCCTGGGTGAAGTCCTGAGAGTCTCAACTGCTCAGAAGGTCATTAGATTGCTATTTAGCCAGTGGTTTCCTAGTAAAGAACAGACAGCAGACACCATTGCCCTCTCTCTTAAGAGTTAATCCAAACTGGCCTGTCAATCACCCAGTCAAGTGTTCTTGTTCTAGATTCTTGAGGCTCAGCATGAAGTCTGCCTGAAATGTCAACTCTGGCCATGCTCTATGCTGCTCCTTTCGAGTCTTTTCCTCATTGGCCACTTCACACTCTCACCGTGAGGGTGACACTCTCACCGTGAGGGTGACACTCTGTCTGTCCTGGGAAACAGACCCCTCTACTGCTCCGCGCCATCCCTGTGCATCTCACCCGACTTCCTGCAGTCGAGATCCCAAGGACCAGCAGCCAGCGGAGATGGAGCAAGACCTCTGGAGTAGAGGAAACTTTCCTCCCACCTTCTGAGAGTCGAGAAGTCTAGCTGAGTGGACAAAATCTTGTGTAAAGATTGCCCACACAAAGACAATAGTCCTTTTCCTAATAGAGCATTTTCAGATCAAGATATTCCAACAGCAATAAGCCAGGCTTGTGGCTGGAACATGTATGACCTTCGGGCTTGACCTCCTCCTCCCAGCTATAAAGCTGCACTTTCCTGAGAATCATACTGACAAGGTTGTGAACTTTGTTTATAGTCAAAACACATACTATTCCCTTGTGACCTAGAATAGGAAGGACTCCGTCAACCTTTGTGACCAAGGTTTTTCCTTATCAGCCTATAATTCTGTCCAAGTCACAGGCCTACGATTTCATTGACTAAAACAAAAGAGAAAAAGAGGTTCCTTAGAAATCTGTTAAAAACAAATCACTGAAATAGTAGTATTTTTATTATTTTTTATTTTACTAAAGCTGGGTTTGGGAGCTGTTAAATAGTTCAGAAGCAGACCCGATTGTCTTTGAGTGACTGCTCAACTCTCCTGCCATGTAAAACCAGGCATTGACCACACAGCCATTAAAGTGTGTGGCTGTGTTCCAACACAACTTTATCTACTGAGGGCCAAGCAGTATGCGCCCATGTTAAATGATCACTAGAGCCATTTTGAACTTTCTCTACTATCTTTATAGGCCCAGCGGGTCACTCTGTATTCATCATGACTCTTGCCTGAAATGACTTCCACAAGTCTATTGTGCTGCAAGACCAATGTTTTCACAAGATCAAACCATGGTGTTTTCAAAATGGCTCAGAAGTGGTTTGAACGGCAGGTCCCAAGCTAGCTGGAAAATCTCATTTCTCTCCCCTAGCATACCAACAAAACCTGGTGAATTTAGTTCATTAAAAGGAAGAGAGAAAATAACAACAACAGCCATAACAAAACCCCAAAACACTGGAAACAAAAACCAGTCGAAATCAAAACAGGCCGAACCTGCATCTCCCCACTTGGCTGGGTTTATGGCTGTGAGCAGAGAGTTTGTCTTCTGTCCTGCCTGGCAGCCCCGATGAGGGGCCTCATGTCTTCAGCAAGCATCTGTACCTTATACGTGGGAGGTTGACAGTAATTTTTTCTCATTATATTTACATTGTAAAAAGGCTTTGAAGGACAGGTGCTAATGAACTGTAGATGTACCCCTTTGTCATTTGGGGAGACTAGGAGGTTACTTCCGCATTGTGATTCTTCCTTTCCAGGGAATGATTCATTCACTGGGAGGAAAATGTAGTTTTTTTTTTTTTTTTTCTAAAGGAAATGGGCAGTAAAAACCAGAGAGGCAGCAGCTGCCCTCACAATCCCAACTTCCCTTCAATTAAGGAATTCTCATGTTCAGGCATATTTCCTGAGTGGGGAAGAGCCAGGCTGGCAGATCTGATCTCAACCCTGGTCCAATCCAGCACTGGCCACATGAAGCCACATCTCAAGAGCACTTCCTGTGGCTTCACAGAGGGAGACTCCAGGGTGAGCCCATGACCAGACGCTTGCTTTACAGCGTTTCCATGACCACCAGCAACTCGACTGCAAATGTCTACAAGGCCAAGGCTGTGGCTTTATCTGCCTCTTGCGACTCTGGTTCTTTCGTAGTCGCCATTTTCCAAGGACCTGGTGATTCACTGTTCAGGGAAAAGATGACATAGGCCATGAAGGAATGAATGGAGAAAGTTAGAAAATCTATTATGAAGTCAACTTACAATGACATCTTCGGTCAGCAAGGAGTTTCCAACCTAGAAATGGTCGCGGCATCAGGGTGGAAGGACCATTGTAACAGTCCAAGCTGCTCTTGCAACCTTTGACGGCAAAGTCTCCATCCCTGAGGATTCCCTCTAGGGGGCCCCTTTGAAGACTTCGAGCCACACTGTGGTCGCCCTGAGTCAAGTAGGGAATCTGATGAGTGGCAGTGTGTGGTCAGGGTGTGGACAATAGATGCCTAGTGAAATCAGTAAGTGGGGATGAGTCACGGCTGCCCGCAGCTGAGTCACGGCAGCCTTGGTTGGGAGTTGCTGCCAAAGACAAACCCAAATGGGCTACAAGTAGTGCTCGGGCCTGCTTCTCTCTCCAGGTAACTTGCGCTCCCAAAGATCCTTGGAGCCTTGGGAAACTTCCTCCTAGCTGTTCTCCAGGCTTCAGAGAGAGCAAAGGAAAAACAAGATACCCTTGGGAACCAGAAGTCAAACTAGTCTGGACACCAGGCTGTGGGGGTTTGGGCTTCACATCAGAGTTTCCAATCACATTTCACCCAAATGCGGGATGTTGCACATGAACCACTGGCTGGTGGAGGCAGCAGAGTTAGTTAGCAGAGTTAGTTTGGGAGTGGGCTGCTGGATTTAGGTTAGAAAGGCCTTCATCCTCTTCCCTTCTGGTCGTGCCCTGTCTGGGCTGCATCCTGAGAATGATGATTTCATCAGTAACGGACATGGCTAAGACTTCTCTTCTACAGCCAAGAGGAGGAGCCATTGGGGTCCTCTCCTCTTCTACTGGACAGTGGCTGGAAGCAGGCTGGGGCCATTGGAACCACACGCTTCCCAGTCCAGGCCTATCTAATGCCATACACCATGGAGGAGGATGAATCAGTGCTTAGCCTTATTTCTCCCCTCCTCCCGACATCATCACTTCTTTCATTTAGAGTTTAAGAGTGTCTGCCTGCCGTGAATGGCCAGGGGGCTGCGGCCCACCCCCTCTGATAACACTGCTAAACCTGAGCGCAGCTATCTAGGTGGCTCCTGTGGGGAACGTCTGAGAGCACCAGCAGCAAGGAGCTTTCTTTCTTCACGGTGTGAGACACTACTGTGCTTTATTCTACTTCCTTTTACAAGGTATCCACGAGGAGGTCACACCTCCCTGTATTTCCTCAGTTGGCTCCAGCCCAGATCAGCTGGGAATAGAAGGGGCAGTGCTGTGCTGTTCTGTTCAAAGGTCCTGGTCATGAGAAAGCAGCTCTCACTTTGCATGACTAGCTACGACTTGCCTCTTGGTGTGCTATTCTGAAGGTACTACACTTATACCCGGCAGTCCTCTCCAGATGTCCTCTCGGCCTCACTCCCGTTAGCTAGGTCCACCTTATGCAGGCCTGCACGATTCAGTGCATCGGTACCTCTGGGGCTAGAAACTAACTATCCCTGACTTGCTTCTCTACCGGCCACAGAACAGCGTCATCTTCGCTGTGCCTCCCTCCAGCCAAGTGTGAAGTAGCTAAGCGCTGAGCCTGGCCTGGACCCAGGTACAGCCAGCCACTGGAGAGACCCAGCATGCCCTGCGAGGGTTTATAGCAGGGTGGAGGCTTTCCTGTTTTCCTCTTCCTCCTTCTCATTCTTTCTACGCCCCTTCCTTCTCCTCCTCCTCTTCTTTTCTGCCGCCCCCCGCCCCCATGTGAGTCTGTACAGATGTGCTTGCCCATGCATATAGAGTGGAGGCAGAAGGTCAATGTCAATGTGCGTGTACACTGGAGTATACCACAGCACGCGTGTGGAGGTCGGGGGACCTTGGGGAGTTAGCACTCTCCTTCCACTATGGATCCCGGGGATTGAGCTCAGACTGTAGGGCTTGGGTAAGCAAGTGTTTTTCTTGCTGAACCGCCTCCTTGTCCTTCCACCTTCCTGTGAGGCAGTCTCTCTCCCTGAACCTGGAGCTAGCTGACAGCTAGGCTGGCTGGCCAGCAAGCTCTGGGGATCTCTCTCTCTGCATGCCCACAGTGCCCCGAGTGCCGGGGTTATAATTGTGCACCGTTGTGCTTGTCGGCACAGGTCCTCACCCTTGTGATGCACGCCCTTTACACACGAATCCATCGCTGTAGCCTGGGCAGGCTTCAGAATCAGAAGTCTTGGGCCCAGGACACCCTTCTCAAGGCTCACGAATATACAGGAATGTATGAGCTGGTGAGACCTGCCATGGCTAAAGCCCTGGCTTATGGGTTTCTCACACATCAGCTTATTTAACCATAGACATCAGATCCTAAGCCATCCAAAACAATGAAGAGATGATATCCTATGCCCAGATACAGCAATCTGGCGAGATTTTGGCAAGAAATACAAGTAGCAAGCGTGTGCGGAGTAGATAGGGGATAACACATATACATCATTCAGCACAGTCCCCATAGTTCAGAAGACAGAGATCATATTGTCGCATCCAAAGCCCTGATGACAAGCTGTGATCAGTGATCAGCACTCCCATCATCCTCTGCCCTGCCACGGTACCCTCCTCTGTCTCTTTTCTATTCGTTACTCCCTTTCTTTGGTTTTAGACACCCAGAACCCCTTTCACTTGATGGCGACCCCCTCAAGGACAGGATAGTCCGCATCTTCTCGGTGGCTTTACAAGCAACTGAGGTTCTTAGGGCTCAGGGAAGTTGTTCAGTGTGGCCTACACACAGCTGAAGCCTTGGGAGCTTTGGTTCTCAGCAAAGAAAGTCTCCTAACCCCGGGTTGCTGGGGGGACAGGCTGAATGTGGGCCAAGGAAGGCCCCATGATTGGCTCCTGTGTTCCAGCCACCCTGGGGTGCCAGGTGGGAGTCCTTCAGACAAAACATACAGACTCAGACGCTCCAAAGACGGCCATCTGCACTCATCGTCGTTGGAAGGCAACGTACTCCGCCTGGTGCCTCTGAACAAGGCCAGACAGGCTTAGCCTGTCGTGGGCAAACAGCAGAAGTGGGTCAGCCTAACAGCCCTGCTCTTGCTGGATGATGAGCCACGGGGATGGCCAGGCCAGGCCCAGGCCCAGCCTGAGCAGTTCAGGGTGGCCTCTAGGTGGCAGACAGGGGACCCAGGGAAGAGCACTGGGGAAATAACTCTTAAGGAGATCTGCCTCCTTCTTCTGGACTCTGTGGGCGCCTGCACTCCCACAGGACCATCCTCCCCCTTAGACAAACATAAGCATATCACTAAAGAACAAATACTAGTCTTTAAAAACAAAGCAATACCAACAACAACAACAAAAAAAAATTGGTAGAACTAAACTAGAGAAAAACAGCCAGGTCCATGCTCCTGGAGGTTCCCTCCATCACTAGAGACAAGTTGGCCTAAGTCTTTATTGTCGGGCAACTGCCCAACTTCACCTGCACAGGGCTCTGCTGTGAAACTCCACATGGACTACTGGGAGGGCAACGCCACCTCCCAGGTCTGCAGCTTCCTCTGTTGTCCTCTCTCTCCAATGGCCAGCCCATCGGAATATATGCTGCTGCCTCGAGAGGGGAATGACTTGGCCAAAGTTGCCGGGACTGGTGGGGACAGAGACCTCACGGGGGAGGGGCCACGGTCCTCTGCTGTTCCCATGGCATCACTCGGCTGCAGCTGTACAGACAGAAAGGTCTAGCCGAGGCTCAGTGGTACTCAGACATTTGCCTACCGACAAGGCCCTGGGTTGGAGTCCCAGCAGTGCAAGAGAACATACGGAAAGGCCTTCCCCAGGCATTTGTCTAGAAGTTGGACAGAGCGAGCACCAGAGAGTGAAGGAAATCGTCCAGAGGCCAAGTGAGCTGACCCACTTCCGGGAACCCGCATTCGGAGTCAGGTGGTCCCAGAAAGGGCCTAGCACACACCTGCAGGCTGACTAGGACCCAGAGCTCCCCCCAGAGAACGTTGGAGTGTCTCTCTCAGCAAATGGGGCAGATGAGAGGGAGTCTGGGCCCCCAGAGCACTCAGAGTGAAGCGGCAGTGGACATGCTCCTTAGAGGCCTTTCTAATGCAGGACGTGGGTTTTCCTGAGTTTCATTCCATAAGAGACAGACGGACGGACAGACGGATGAGGAGGCCTTGTCAGTCAGCCCTCGGGAAACATTCAACAAGAAACACCCAGGACTTTGGGAATATTCTCCCAACGTGTTTTAGGAAATGACCTATGTAAAAAGTTTTCTTTGATGTTTTAAGGAGTAACGGCCACAGTACCCATCTGTCTGTCCTTCCTTCTTTCCGTCCTTCCATCCTCCCTTCTATCTCCTTCCCTTGGCCTGAACTTATGAATTCATTTAGCAGATGATAAGTGGACCCTGACACTGATGAGAGAGCCTGGGATTCACCCTCCAGGAGGCGAGGGCCTGGGAAGATCCCTTGTTCAGATACTGCTTCCGTCATCCAGCCATCTGCACCGTGACTTGAGGAGAGTGACTCTCCCTGCATCATCTCCAGCCTGCATGGGGGCTGTGACACTAGAGAACACAGCAACTTGAAAGCACCTAGAGTGTAAAACGCCAGTGAAGGGCGGGTGACCATTTTTGTCACACCAGTCCCCAAGGGTGTTCATATGGCTTTACAACTAAAAACCAGCTCCTGACCAGCCACCCCGAGCTTTACTTCTAAACTTCCAAGACAGTCGCCACCAGCCACGGGGAAAACAGCAAAGCGTGTCCTTTTAAACGTCCCTGGCTATCTACAAGGTTGCTAGACCAGGGAAGTCGGCTGGCATGCGACTCCGTTCCTGAAGAGCTGGCAGTAAACATCCCTACGAGCTGAATCACACTTCGAATGTGTGAGTGGCTCCCAGCCACTAGCGAGAGGAGCTCTGAGTCCCACCCACCCGCACTAATGAGCCTTCTGCTGTGCAGAATTCCTCACTGCCAATTAGTCTGTTGAACAGAGTAGCACACACCTGGTTTCCAGGCAACCGAGGCTAGATGCACTCTCTTTTTTTTTGTTTTTGTTTTTGTTTTTGATTTTTTTTTTCAAACTTGGAAATCCTAGATAAAATGAGAGGTGTCTGAATTATTATTATTATTATTATTATTATTATTATTATTATTATTATTATTATTATTATTGTTTTAATTCTAAGGAAAGACTTTCTTACACGCTTAGCTAAATTAGAAAAAGTCAAATGCGAACCGCTGTTATAACTGGAGATACACCACTCCTATCTGCAACTCCAGGCATTTAACGCGGCAGCAGCATTCTCTCAAAGAATGCTCCGCTCACCGACTTACTTAAGTTACAAGAGCAGTCTGGTGTGTCAGGCTGTCATTCTCTTATCTCTGCCCCAGCCAGCCAGGACTCTCTTCCCTGAAAGCAATGAATTACCAAGCCCACCAGGAAACACTCGTTTTCTTCAGGACAGGCAGAACTCTCTCTGATGTCTCCAAAACCAGAAATAAATATCAGTTTTCACAAAGTTGCTTGAAAGAAAAATAGACTGAAAAATAAATAAAATACTTGATGTCTGGCTTGAATCAAACCAGTTTTTCCCCCCATTGTTTTGGAAGAAATAACATGTAGGTACACATTGTAATTCATCCATTCTCTTAAGAATAAAGAGGCAAGAAATGTTAAGGCTATTCTTTTTTTTAAATGAAGCAGTCAAGTTCTCTTTCCCTCACCCCGCCCCCCTGTATATGTGTATGTACGCATTACATTTTTCAAGGGAGTGTAGTAAGAAGTAGTATGTCTTTCCTAATCCCTTCTCCTAGAAACACTACTTTATACCGAAGAATGGAGATCATCTTCAACACTTGTCAGAGCTGATGGATATTTTGGTGTTATGGTCGTCAGTGTTGGTCTTCTCTCTTCTCCACCTATCCCTCTACCAAGTTTCTCATTTGTGGGTCTTCACACGGTCCAAACTGCTTGCTCTACCTCGCCGAGGAACACAAACCCAGTTGGAATGCGCCTGCTCTGGCTCCCTATGGAGGAGTGCCGTCTTTGTGTCCAAGCTTGCACGCATTGGGAGGTGAGAAAAGATGAATTACCAGTAACAGCAGTGCTACCTTTACCATCCTTGATCGCAAGTGAGACCTTAAGAAAGCCTGTATCCACACATACAGTGCGTGGATCCACAGTGAGAGTTGTCTTCTAGCAAGACCAAGAGACCAAGAGGCAAGAAGATCACGCAGCATCTGTGATGCTCGGCTGTACAGCTTGCACACTCCTCCCCTGGCTGCCTCTGCTCTTGATTACAGAAAAACAAATCGCCTTATCTTCTAAAGACACCACTTTCTGACAGGTTTCTACATACCCTTACAACTTCTTACATGGCATGGTCAAGAGAAGAAGGTAAGAATGTGGCTTGCATTCTGACAAGAGAAAGGAGTTAGATTCGGGAAGACAATTAAAAGAGTCTAAATAAATGAGAATAAAAATAGAATGGTTTTACATGTAGGAAGCTGTTTGCAAAGTGGTCCCATGGATCTGTAGCCATGGTAGTTAAGAGAATCCAGAGTATAAAATCAAGGTCAAGATCTCTCAAGCTTCTGCCCTCAGAGGACTTCTAAGGAGGATGAGAAGAGAAGAACTCAAGTTACTCCCATGGAAGAGGGTGCTATTCCTTCTGCCCATAAGAGCTTCAGGCCCATGTGCCACCACCCAGGGGTGAAAGGGGCCCAAGTCAAAGGCAAGGTATGCTCAGCCCTGGAAGATTAGGATGCTTGTGACATCTCTGAGGAGCCTTGGGGGGAATTGTTGGCTTTATGTGGACTGTGTTTTCTTTGTGTGGTGGGACAGGAAGTAATTTCTGTAAATCACAAAATGCTGTACAAGCTGTTGGTGGGGCTGCACATCAGTGTAGCCACTATGTGAATCAGTGAAAATAGAAGTTTCTTGAAGGACTGAAACTAGTCTTGTGATTCAGCAGGCTACCATAGAGATACCCACATGTTCATGTGGACTGAGGTACTGTTCACAACAGCCAAGGTACGGGAGCAGCCCAGAGGTCCATCAATAGGTGGGTAGATAAGGCCAAGGGTGCACATACGATTGAGTTTCTTTCAGCCTTCAAGAAGGACAAAGCATGTCATTACAGGAAAATGGATGCAATTGGAGATCACCGTGTTAAGTGAAACAAGCCAGGTCCAGAATGAGGAATATTACATTCGTTCTCATACCTGCAGTCTAGATTGGAGACAAAAGACACAAAGGAGAAGGGACTTTCTGTGAGGCTGGAGAAGAACAGTAAGAGACAAGGAGAGGAGAATGTGGGGTGCGTATGATGGAAGGACCCGACAACGCATGTATTAAAAATGTTGTCATGAAGTCTGTTACTCTAGACAATGAATATATGCTAATAAAAATAAATAAACACAGTAGAAATGTGTAATAATCCTGTAATTATTTGAAGGTGACTGTTCAGCTCATGCTAAGGCAAGAATGACTTGCACAAGTGGCCACACAGCTAAGTAGGAAGCAGAAGGAGGAAGGATGTTAGGAACCCTTGAGAACAGAAGCCCCGGTCACCATACACCACTCACCATCAGCGATCACGCCATGGTGGCAACTCAGAGCCGTCAGCACTAACCCTCTTAACAAGTCTTAATGTCCTGGAGCACCTGGCTTGGCTCTGCTACCAGCAGTGGCTCTGACATGCCTCTCTGCCAGTTACATGGCTCTGTCAGGTGCTGGAAGGGACCAGGCTGCAAGACTATTTTGACCTAGAAGCTCTACATGCACCGTCTACAACCGAGTTTCCTGGTGGCCTGGTATAAATCCAGATACCATTGGCAACATCTGGGTCAGGCCCTTTTGTTTTCAAGATGGGAGTCAATTTCAAAAAGAAGCTCATCTTTTTGCTCTGGTTTTCTTTTTCTTTTCTTTTCTTTTCTTTTTTCTTTTCTTTTCTTTTTTCTTTTCTTTTCTTTTTTTTTTTTTTTGTTTTTTTGAGACAGGGTTTCTCTGCATAGCTTTGCGCCTTTCCTGAAACTCACTCTGTAGCCTAGGTTGGCCTCAAACTCATAGAGATCTGCCTGCCTCTGCCTCCCAAGTGCTGGGATTAAAGGCGTGAGCCACCACCACCTGGCTCGCTCTGGTTTTCTATCCCAAACTCCTGTGTTGGGAGCTAGACCCTGAGTGTGCTGGTGTGGGAGGGTCTTAAGAGGAAGAGCTTAGGGAGGGGTGGCTGAGTGGGGGGTGGGGCGGGCTACCCTTGGAAGGAGTAAGTGCTAGGTTTGTGCTATGAGTTAGCTGTTCTTGTGGGAGCTTGGTTCTTTAGTCCTTCCTTGGTGTCCTGTCTCATTGTGGGATCTCTTACGGATGTGTGAGTACCATTGTGACACCACACACCATGAGGCCCTCAGCTGGGGCCAAACTCACAGTCTCCAAAAGTGTGAGCTACACAAACCTCGTGTCTTACTATATTAACGTGACTGGTGCAATATAAACAGCCCAGTGGCCACGAAAGGAGTCGAATAGCTGTACTTCTCAGTGCCCTGCTAGTATGATCTTTCGAAGCAAAATCTTTCTCTAGTCATGTAGGTTAAGGCAGAGAGTCTGGTATTCCTCGGGATGGAAGCTACGTTTCTCAGTATGAAACAGGAGACCTGAAGTGATTTCCTGATGATTTGGTCAGTTCCTTTTTCTCACAGAGAAAGGCAACCCCTATTCTCAAGACTGTCTGTTTCATGCCAATTTTGCCTCTGAAAAGAAATAGGGGTAAAAGGAGCTGGTTTCTGCCCCTTCTGAGCACAGAAAAATGGGCCTCGGAACAACTCGAAACACTTCAAGGTTTTATCTAGAGAAAGTACATTGTGCCTCTGTGTGTGCGTGCACCTATACCTCTGTGTGTGTGCCTCTGTGTGTGGACACCTATGCCTCTGTGTGTGTGTGTGTGTGTGTGTGTGTGTGTGTGTGTGTGTGTGTGTGTGTGTACATGTATACCCATGAGAGAGAATGTTAGCCAACATTGAGGATGTCTGTGCCACTTCACACCGAGCGACCTGCTTTTTGATATATTGTAGTTCTTTCCTGCCACTAGGAAATCATAAGTCTTTATAAAATTTGCCAAGATCCCACCCCACTTTTTAAAATTAAAATGAAGGCATGTGTCAGAATGGTTGCACACATCTATATTGCTGTGAGATGACACTGGACTTCACACGCGCCTGTGCCTATGACAATGTTCTGGCTGTGCTATTGTGCTGTAGCAACGTGTGATGTCACCAACGGACGGCAGGTGCATGGAGAAGGAACCTTTTCCCACTTCCATAGAATCTGGATTATTTCAAAGAGAAAGTTGTTGAATCTTTGGTAATTTGTCCCCCATTTTTTTCCCTACCATGTGAGTTCTGGGGATTGAATTCAGGTGGGGTCAGGTTTGGTGGCCAGACCCTTTACCAGCTGATCCACCTCTCACGCCCAAGGGGAGAGTGTGTGTGTGTGTGTGTGTGTGTGTGTGTGTGTGTGTGTGTGTGTGTATGTGTGTGTGTTGATTTATTTTTTTTAAGGAAAGGAACAGCCAGTGAGAAGATGAGTGGCATGCCATGAGGGACCTCATGTCACTAAACACCAAGGCTGGCTTTGCCCCACCTCTGCAGTTCAGCCTGGGAAGGACCTTGAGCTCTGCACAGGCTTGAATATCCATGGGGCATGGGGATACAAGAACCCTCATCCACCCCTCTGCTTGGTTAGAGTGCTGGATGTGGACATTGAGCCAAAGAGCAGGGCTTCAAGGCTAGAGAGGTAGGTCAGTGGTTAAGAAGTACGACTGCTCTTGCAGAAGACCCGTGTTTGGTTAACTCCAGATCCAGGAAATCCAATTCATGTGCACATAACCCCACAAACAGATAATTTTAACCCCACCTCCCATTATTTATTTATTTATTTATTTATTTATTTATTTATTTATTTATTTATTTATTTATTATTTTTCGAGTCAGGGTTTCTCTGTGTAGTTTTGCGTCTTTCCTGAGACTCACTTGGTAGCCCAGGCTGGCCTCGAACTCACAGAGATCTACCTGCCTCTGCCTCCCGAGTGCTGGGATTAAAGGTGTGCGCCACCACTGCCTGGCCCCCACCTCCCATCTTAAAAATATATTGAGAGCAAGGCTACAGGGACTGTGGAGACACCCATCTTTCTGGCTGGTTCTATTAGCTGAGCCCCAAACCCCAGCTTTACTAGGCACTGCAAACAGACTCTCAAAGGGCAACGTAGCCCATAAGCCCTGATACCAATTCACATGTCTGGGCCAAAGCACCAACTGTTGGGTGTTCCCACCCAGAAGTATGGTGTCCCCCAGGCGTCTCCAGAACATTCTTTTCATGTTCAACCTGGCACTATGGTGAGGAACAAGCTGCCAAGGCCTCCAAGGATCCCACCTCTATCTGCTTTGGATTTACCACAGAGCATGGGAATCCTATGCTGGTATACAGCTCTGTAACTATTAGCCTTTAAAGATTCCTCAGGAAAAGGAGCCGATATGACATGAGGGTCCTGTACTCTCTCACTACCCAGTGTGAAAGTCCCATCTCCTCCTGTCCTAGGGTCCAGGGGGCTGCAAAGCAGAGCTCTCCATTTGCCAGTGAGAAATCATAAGCAGGCAGAGTTTTCAAAGCGGAAGGACAGGCATGTGTCTCGTGTGTCAGATAAGAGTGCCACCACGACGACGTCTACAGCAGGTGCATCCTTCCTTATGCCCTGCAGTCACCAGGGAGAGAGCAGGCTCTTCCTGTCCTAGCTGAGGCTCGGGTCCCTCTTTGAAATGGCTCTGCTGTCACCAGTTTCTTCCTTTCAGGAAACTACCCAGTTCCCTGTGTTCAACATCCTTCTCACCCAACTGCTACCTCCAGCACAGCGGGTTGCTTGGCCACTTTCTCCAGCTACCTCCTGCCTGTCCTGCTGATTGCACTCAGTAAAAACTTCTCGTTGAGACAAAATGCCACTGCCCTGCCTTCCCAGGGCATCCAGTCATAGCTTCTGACTACATTTCCGGCCCCACGTAGCACGGCAGCTCAGATGACCGCATTTTATTGGAGTGCTCTCTCGTTAACATCCACCATCTTAAAATGCCCAAGTTAGTGTTGTTTACAGCATTCACAATGGGATGCCAAGGCCAGCTTGCTCTCCTTTCGAAACTTACTCCAGAGAAAGTCCTATATCCACTAATCAGTGCCTCCTCATTCCCACCTCCCCCAGTCACCTTTCTGATTCTTGATTTGCCAGCTGCCGCCTATAAAAGGAACCACATGATGTGGGACCTGTTGTCATGAGCTTTTGCATTTAGTATTGTGGGGCAAGGCTCATCCATACCGGAGCTCGCGTCAGAATGCCTTCCCTTTTGAAAGAGTGACTAAGCTCTCCCATGGATTGATCGCATTTTGTTTATCCATCCTGTTTTGCTCTTATGAACAGAGCTTCTAGGGACATGGGTACCTATGGCTCTATGTGGACCTAGGTTCCCATTTCTCCTGCAGGCAAATGAAGGGGTAGAATCGCTGGGTCATATGGCAATCTATGGTTTAAGGAACTATAGTTTTCCACTTTGGTTGCACAGTTTACACCTCTGCTATGACTGAGTGTTGTAACTTCTCTGTATTCTCACCAACACTTACTCTGTTTCCATTAAAGACTTTTTTTTTCATTCAAGTCATTCTGGGGCTGCAATCACAGATATTGAAGAATGACCTTGACCCCCTCTACCTCCTTTTGTAGACTAGCATCTTCACTTGTTCCTCTCTTTTCCAGTGTCAAAGGTCCTCTGACACATGCTCTTTGGAGGCACTCAGTGTCACTGCAGAGATGGGACTAGGAGTCCGCTGTGTAGGCTGCCAGCTAGTTCCAGGCTTTGACTACAGCCCTGGAGCCTCTGCTGAAATGGCCGCCTAGACCATTGTGAACTCTTTACAGGTGTTTTCTAACTGAAAAAAAAAGTGACACTCTTTGGTGAAGTTCAATTAAGGCATATAGAATGTCACCACACTGGTAGGTGTTCAGAGCAGCCTGGTCTCCCTGGGTTTGAGGGAGCACATGGGTTCCCAGGTGAGGGAGGGGAACAGGAGGCTCCAGAGTGGCAGGAGTCATGAGAGAAAAGTGAGGGGATGGGGAAGCTGATTCCAGGGCAGTCTGACCACTGTGGGTTTGCATGTAGGCACCTTCAAATAATTGCCTCAACTTACAGAGTCCAAGTGAAGGGTGGTGTCTTAGTTAGGGTTTCTATTGCTGCAAAGAGACACCATGACCATGGCAGCTCTTTTAAAGGAAATCATTTAATTAGGACTGGCTTACAGGTTCAGAGGTTTAGTCCATTATCATCATGGTGGGGAGCATGGCATGTTGCAGGCAGATATGGTGCTGGAGAAGTAGCTGAGAGTCCTACATTCAGATCCCCACAGCAGCAAGAGAGAGACTCTGGGTTTAGAATGGACTTTTTGAAACCTCAAAGATCAACCCCAGTGGCACACTTCTTCTAACAAGGCCACACCTCCTAATCCTTTCAAATAGTGCCACTCCCTGGTGACCAAGCATTCAAATCTATATAAGCCTATGGGAGCCATTCCTACTCAAACCATGACGGGTGGAAATGCCACTCTGTCCAATACCCAACTATGCACACCCATTCCTTCTTATATTTAAAGTGACCATAGCCACCCTTACCTACTAAAATATTGAAAAGGTTTGTGATTTCTCCTTTCCTAAGTAGAGATTGTGACTATAGATTTAGAGGAAATCAACAATGTGACACACAACATTGTAAACATTTACTTGTTACCAGGGAACTATTATAACACTCTGTGATCTAGTAATTCCTCTTCTGGACACCTATCACCCAAAGGAGGTGAAAGCATGGGCTCACAAGACCCCTGCTGTGAACTGCAGTACTGTTCACAATAGCTGAGATACGCAGATGGCCCCGGTGTCTGCTCTAACGGGCAAGGGAAGGTAGTGTGTGCACACAGTGGAATAGTATTCAGCTATAAAAAAGAGATTCCATAATTTGCCACAACATGGAAAGACCAAGATGATGTTACGTTGACTGAAGGAAACCAGACACAGAAATAAAGACATTGGATGACTGTTCTTATCTGTGGAATTTTTTTTAAAAAGGGGTGTGTCAATTATAAAAGGATAAAACTGGTTAATTGGTTATCAGAGTGTAGAGGGAATGGCACATATCATTCAAAGAAGACAGAAAAGATGTAAAAAGGAACAATTCAAAAGATCTAACACAGCATGGTTGTTAGATAAAAACATGGTTGTGTTGGTAAAAAGTGCGTTGCGTTAAGAAGCTTTCTCTCTCTCTCTTTTTTCTTTTGGCTAAAGAAGTTGATTTTAACTGCTCTTGTCATACATGGAAAATAACTATGGGAGGTGATGGCTATGTCAGTGAGCCTTACAATAGTGACTTCCCCCTTTCTAGGTGTCTCACAACATCATTTTATAAATGCCAAACACATACAATAAAATATCATAAAACGATGTCAAAAAAAAAACCAAACCCAAATTATTCCTAGCTCCAACAAATACCCCAGGGACATTTTTTTGCTGCATTGTCAAGAAAACATTTTGTCAAATAATTTGTGGTATTAAAAGATCAATAGTGAATGTTTAAACCCAGGGTACACAAGCTTGGACGAACTTCAGACAAGCAGGCCTCACTCCCTTGGCGTTCATTATCAGTGAGAATCCACCAAACTGGCATCAGTGAACTTGCAAACAAACAGGGAAGTTACCTTGATTGATCAGGCAGGGAACCAGAAGTACACATTCTTGATGAGCCCTGTGTGTCCTTCAAGGCCATCTCAGTTGATACCAAAGCCAAATACTTGTTCAGAAGAACAAACACAACATCCAGTCTTTTCTTCTCTGTGCTTTCTCTCTACCCTGTGGGGTGTGTGTGTGTGTGTGTGTGTGTGTGTGTGTGTGTGTGTGTATCGGTGGGTGTCTATGTGTATATGTCCTTGGTCAACATTGTCAAGACTGTAAGCTGTGCAGGCTTGGGGTTCTGTCTACAGAATGCTCATACTGTGTGGAGAAGGGAGGCTTTCCTTAACTGGGCATCAGTCTCAGGGTGTGTTGCCCTCTTCGATCCGGGGTTCCTTTGCCGAGCCTCTAGAACAGCCCTCTAGACTCTCCTGCCCCCTCTCCAGGTTCCCCTAGGGTCTGGAGCCAGTTGATGGTGGCTGCTGGCTCCTGGAGGTTGTCTGGCCACATGTGGTGTCTGAGCTGCTATGCAGAACTCTCTATACAGATGCGGAGCGACTCTCACCAGGTTTTGCAATCAAAGTAATCACCTGGAAGACCTCCAAGGTACAACCTTCTTAAGTCAGCTATGCCATACACAACTGCCATGCTGCAAACTGTGTTAGCATTCTCAACATTTGCTCTTCATGATTCAGCCATGCTGCTTGTTCGGTTTTTGTTTCACTTGGTCCTTGGTATGGTACAAGTAAGGTCTCTGGTATGCTTTCAAGATGAAAGCAGTTCATGGGATGAAACCAAAGGTTCATGGGTTGAAGATGATCAGGCTGCCAGGAAGAGCTCCCCGTACCAAGGTTCCCATCATATCAACTTCCCACTGAAGCTTGTGATGATAATCAGAAGGGGCAAAAAGCATTATGGATGTAGGGTTGTGTAAAATGGGTATGATGATACTCACAGGATCCTTTCAAACAAGGAAGCTCCCCCTGAACATCTCACAGCTATTGAGATCACTGGAGAGGAGGGAAGCAGAGGGGAGGGGGGAAGGGGGAGAAGGGAGGGGAGGGGAGGGGAGGGGAGCAGAGGGGAGGGGAGGGGAGGGAGGGGAGGGGAGAGGGGAGGGGAAGAGAGGAGAGGAGAGGAGAGGAGAGGAGAGGAGAGGAGAGGAGAGGAGAGGAGAGGAGAGGAGAGGAGAGGAGAGAGAGGATTGTCCTGTGTGGCTCAGTTGGACTACAATACAAATCTTCTAAATCCACTGTTGCAGAATTTTCTTTTAACCATTTTGGATGGATCAGTTCCCATTTGGATCTCACACCCTCTTGTCTGCCTCAGCAGGGTAGATGGGGCAGCTTTTGCCTCTTGATGGGCTAGAGCAGTGGTTCTCAACCTGTGGGTCATGACCCCTTTGTGGATCGACTGTCCTTTTCACAGGGGTCCCCTAAGACCATCCTGCATATCATATATTTACATTATGATTCATAACAGTAGCACAATTATAGTCATGAATTGGCAATGAAAATAACTTTATGTTTGGGGGTCAGCACACCATGAGGAACTGTATCAAAGGGTTGCAGCATTAGGAAGGTTGAGAACCACTGGGTTGGATCCATGAAGGTGGATGTCTTCATGGAACACCAAACCTCTTCAGTCCATTACCCACTTTCTTTTAATTTTCTGTCTTTCGTTTGGTCTCAGAGGGTCATCTACCTCTCCTGGCAGCTCTAGGTCCTGTTCTTCACAGTGCTCCTGCCCTGAACACCTGTGGGCAGATGTCCCCTCCATGTATGTGGAGTAAGAGGTCGGTGAGTGCTCTGCTCCTCCTTGGGAGCTCAGCACAGTGGATCCTGTTTCACATTTTCCTGTGTTATCCAGAGTGGTGAGATGACCAAAGAGATAGATTCCTAATATCCCATGCACCAAACTAACAAGCAGCTGGGATTCATGAGGCTTCTCTCTCTACCAGCCACTCATCAGGTCCACAATGAAGCCCTTTGTGGATGGCGACAGATGGAAAGCCGTGACTAAGTCTGTGGTTCCTAAGTCTGGCTGAGCAGTAGAATGATGTGGAAAGCAACTATTTAGTCTGTTTTCTGTTTCTATAAGATAATACCAAGACACAGTAATTGATGAAGAATAGAAGTTAATCTGGTTCATGGTCCTGGAGGCTAGAAAGCTCAAGAACATTGTGCCAGTGCTTGCTAGACATCTCGGGAGGACCTTCCTCTTGAACCCTAACATGGTAGAGGACATCTCTGAGCAAGAAAGAGAGCATCATGCTAGCTTAGGTCTTTCTTTTCTTATAGAGCCACAGAGGGCATCAAAGGGGCTCTGCCTTCATCTAGTCCTAGATGAAGCTTCTTTCAAACGCTCCACCTCCAGGTACCATCCATCTATGGGCTTGAAGATGAACTCTCCAACTCATGAACTCTAGGAGCCACATTCAGCTTCTAGCAGCAGCTGAGACTCAGACCCCTGGACCCCCTAGGATGGGTGGAAATTGTGACAGACAGCTACAACTGAAAGGGCTGGAATGTCAAGGCCGGAAGGAAGAGGCAGATCCCTGACTTTGCATTCTTCTGAAGACCTCTTAGCTTTTGGAGAGCAGAACCCCATGAGGGTGGTAGTATAGACTGCCCATCCTCAAGGCATAGGATAGGCCCACTGCTGAACTTCTCAGTGCACTGCACTCTGGTCCCACCAAAAATCAGCTGCAGGGTTTGCTTTGGGACTGGGTGCTGTCCTCCCCACCCCAGAGGAAGGTTGCAGAATAAACCTGCAGTTCCCACATGCCCTTCCAAGTGCCAGTTATGGGAGAGACAGGAACTGAGCCAGGGAGGCCATGGGTTGCCCCAAAGTAGGCCCCAGCCCCTGAAGACAGTAGCCTCTGTGGTGGGTCTGCTCATGTAGAATCAAACAGAAAAGTTTGCCACAGCTAATATGGAGAAAGGCAAATGATTTGATCCGCTGCAGTGTGGTGGGAGAACAGGATTCATAGCATTTTTGACGCTGAAAATAATGCAAGAGGCCTCACTTCTGAGGTGTGCTGCATATGGTTTTAACCTGTTCCCATAGTCTCTCTGCGCTGCCATCATGCGGCTTGAAATTTGCTTTCCATGATACTTGATTCCGTGTGGGTGTTTTTTTCCCCTCTCATTTGTCTTTTTTTTTTTTTTTTTTTTTTTTTTACTTCAGAACAGCCCTGGGAAAAGCTTCTATGCAGTAGACTATTGTTCCGCATTTAAGGCAATAAAAAGTAAATGCTGCTTAATCTGAACGAGAGACCAGGTGACTGGAAAATTCCAGAAACTTTAAATCTTTGTTAAAAATGCCAAAGTAAACGACCTTTGGTCTACAAAACTAACAGAAGGCAGCCCTGCCCATTCCTTTCAAGTCCTAGCAAGCTCTGTTTCCAGGAGCAGCCACACAGGGTGGGAACCTCCTGAGGATCGCTATTGCTGTTGTCGGTTCTGTCTGCTGGGATGCTGATTACTGGACCATCTCCATACTCACATCTGCACCATCCCCAAGTTCATGTGTATGCTACAGCCTCTTAAAAAATAGATTATTTATTTATTTATTTGTTTGGTGTGTGTGTGTGTGTGTGTGTGTGTGTGTGTGTGTGTGTGTGTGTGTGCTCTTAAAATACATACAGCAAAAATGTGCTGAACCACTAGGAAAAGCTGACAATTTTACCATGGCCAGAAATTTCTGGCATATCTCATCTCACAACTGATATATCAGGGAATACAACAATTCATTAGGATTATAAAAACTGAGCATTGCCGGGCAGTGGTGGCACACGTCTTTAATCCCAGCACTCGGGAGGCAGAGGCAGGTGGATCTCTGTGAGTTCAAGGCCAGCCTGGGCTACAGAGTGAGTTCCAGGACAGGCTCCAAAGCTACACAGAGAAACCCTGTCTTGAAAAAACCAAAACCAAACAAACAAAAACAAAAAACTGACCTGCATTGGTCAATTGCTCCATTTTATCCACCTCTGGTGGAATATCATTTTCAATTACAGAAGATAAAACAGTTTTCAATAAAAAAGAAACAGTAATGAACATTGATCATCTAAAAAGTAGATTTTTTGGTCTTTGTAACAGAATTTGGAGAAACCATTTCAAACTCACTCTAGCTGGTAAGTGACCAAATCTTACATTGGCTACAAAATAAAGCTGCCAAGGACTGCCTTTAGAATGGAGTGTGTTTCCTGTCACCGAAGAGAATAGGCACTGTCTATTCCAATTACACTTAGCTCCCTGGACTGAGAAAACAAAGAAACAGCAAATAAATGTCACCGAAACTCCAACATCCAGAATAGCCATCATTATGGGTCCTACAGGACAAACATATTTTGCTCAATATTTTGCATGACTTGTTACTCACTAAAGTATTGGTGGAATTGGAATGATGATATTTGATTTGTTTATAGATAGATCTGTGTCTGGCATATAGTAACACATGGTAGATACTTCTGGAAAACTGGATGAAGAAACGAGGATGCTACCCTCTACTGGGTATTCTCTTGACTTTCCTGTGATGTGGGGATGGCTACTAACATTTTGTGGCATATAAGTCTATTGGACAAGTGAGCAATCTAGTCAGCCCACATTCTAGTTTAGACATGTATTTTAGAAAGAAAACACTCCATGTTTACATTGTTTTCCTGTGCTCTACATGCCAGTTTCATGGCAGCTGAAACTGGTGGACAAAGAGATGTCCTTCAGACATACCTGGATCTGCCGTTAGGGGCAAAGCCTGCTGGGAAAAGTAGGAAGGAGGGTAAAAGAAAAATGACTGGGTCTACAAGAATGGCCCTGTCAACGGCCAGGCACAGATGGAAGATGGACTCGGGACCCTACCCCTCACTGTTGAATTATTTGCTACTGTTAGAGTCAGGGAAAGGTGAAGTCTTTGCCTTTAGTTATGTACCCACTGGTGACCCCACCAGACTCCAATACACAGCTCTAATCCAATGACCATAAATTAAAAAAAGTCAGAACACAAGACTGACAGTCACGAATCTGAGAAGAGTCCGGTAGGAGGAAGGTGAAGGGGGTTAGATAGAAATGGAGAGAAACAAGAGAGCAAAGGAGAGTGGCCAGAATCAATTATATACATGTATAAAATTATCAAAGAACTAATATAATTAAGTAGAAAGAAAAGTGAATCAAGCTCTTCTTCTGTAGCAGTTTTCTTTCAGATATGGGAAGGAAGTCACACAGCACACAGGTGACTCATGGGTAGCTAATTCCTTCAGGAGTGTTTGAGGAGAAGCAGAAGATGAGCAAAAATTCTCTGCATTAGTCAATCACTCCATTTTGTCCACCTCTGATCTTAAATCCTCTATGTCAGCATTCACTCAAGCTTCAACCTTCTGTCTTCAGTCATGGTATAGCTAGGGTTTGGCAAAGAACATAGTCAACACCAAGGACCATCCCATGTATTCTCCACCCATGAAAACAGAGTGGAGTATGAGTACTCAGGCAGGCATGGAGGCTCGCACTGGGCAATCAGCCCAAGAAGTACGTCTCAGCCTGGAGTTCAAATCGATGCAAAAAGCAAGAAGCAGTATGTATGAGGATGGGGGTCTAGGCAAGTGCTTAGGATTGCTGGAGGCAGTTCAAGGTCTTCTACTTCAGCATTAAGGCAGATATCACTTTCCAAAAAGCCAATAGTTTGGTCCAAACAGAAACAACTTTGTTTCAAAGTTAGCATTATCTATTCTGGGCAGAGAAAGTTCAGTTTGTGAACCAAATGGAAGCCTGATCTCCTGGAGGTGGGTTGAAGGTTCAGGCTATAGTATCAGACACCTGAAATTGTTCCTTTTCCAAATTCTTCTCTGAGATAGGTCAAAAGGTTGATCCTGGGTACTCAGAAGCTTAGGTAGTCAATAGGGATGGGTTTCTCCAGGTTACCCAAGTTGAACAAAGGTGTCTGACAGAGGAGAAGATGTTCATAGTCACAGGTCATGGGACCACAGGAATTATGTGAGTCATCCAAACATTGAACGTGTGTGGTAGTTTGTAAGAAAATGGCTCCCAGAGGGAGTGGCACTATTAGGAGGTATAGACTTGTTGGAGGAAGTGTGTCACTGTGGAGGTTGACTTTGAGGTCTCACATATGCTCAAGTTACTACCTAGTGTTTCAGACCACTTCCTGTTGCCTGCAAGATGTAGGACTCATAGCTACTTCTCCAGCACCATGTTCTGCCTGCACACGGTCATGTCCCACCTTGATGATCATGGACTGAACCTCTGAACTGTAAAGGAGCCACCACAATGAAATGTTTTCTTTGTAAGAGTTGCTGTGGTCATGGTGACTCTTCATGGCAATAGAAACCCTAACTAGGAGAGTGAGAAACATCAGCCTAGGAAGACAAAGAGACTAAGTAGGGAGTTAGTGTCATCCTAAGCAGACAGGAATGGGGGCTGTGCCCCAGTACAGAGAGAAGATGGATGACAAAGGATGGCATTAGCTTAAGCAGGTAGAGTGCATATCCTCCCACAGACTCCTCTTATCTTGCCTCTAAGAGGAGAATTTTCACTGGTTCAGGGTTCTCATGTCTAAGAATATCCTGGTTCAAATAATTCTCATGTTTGTGATTTCCAGGATGTGGTCTGGGTTGCTTGTGATCACTTCCAGAGTCTGCAAAGTCAAAACTAGTCTCTCTTTTTCATAATAACACCAAGACATTATTTTCCTTTTTGAATCTCACTCTTCCCATGAATGTGCAGGGGAGTTCCCAAGGGCTACTGATGTGTGATATTTGCCTCTGAGAAGCCAGATACTGAAGAGATTCATAAAAATTAAAGCAATGTCATCCTTCACATTGAATTATACTGCTTTAGGGAACAGTTATTTTGTTTAAATGCACTTGTTACTTGAAAAGGAATAAACAAACATTTAAAACCTTTATCACATTCAATTTCTAAGATGGCAACTATCCACAGATAGGATTCCCAGTACTTTTTATTCTTTTCCCTCTTCCTCTCCTTCCCTCTTCCCCCTTCTCTCCCATCTTTTCTTTTTCAGATTCGATTTCACTATGTATCAATCTCGATTGAACTTGCAATCTTCCTGCCTCATCCTCCTTAGGACTATAGAGAGGCTCCTCTCAGAACGTTTTAAGATTGTCTAGAGGTGCCGAGACCAACCAGTCTAATACTTCTGCTTCAGCTTTTCACTGTTATACCCTTGGTTTCAAACCATTGCACTCACTGGAAACACGAATCCACGTTGTAAAGTGTGTGACAGGACTGGAGGGATGGCTTAGTGACTAAGAGCATTGGCTGCTCTTCCAGAGGACCTGGGTTCAATTCTCAGTACCCACATGGTGGCTCACAACCATCTATAACTCCAGTCCCCAGGGGATCCAGTCCCCTCTTCTGGCCTCCATGGACACCACACCCATGTGTTACATAGACATACATACATACAATAAAAACACCTATACACACAAAGTAAGTAGTAAACTTAAAAACAGGACTGCACAACTATCGTGTGACATTTTTTGTTGTTATATAGATGTATGGGCCATAGGGAAGTGATGGCAGTCATTTGTTCAATGGCATTTTCCTTGTGCCTCAGAAATGGCTTCATAGTTTCAAAGTTAGGCATGTTACGTGTGTCCCAAATTAGGGTCCTCATGGAGCTATTTATTCCAAAGACTTTTGGCTGATCAAATGGGAACTCAACTTGGAACTGTCACGATTAAATGTTGCAAAGGCTTCATTTGCAGTCTCTTAGGAAGCACAGAATCTCATTATATGACACTATTTTGGAAAATATCAGGACATTTTTGAACAATTTGGATATATTCCTAATATTTTATCTCAATAGACTGCCAAGACTTGGAAGTTAAGTTAATTGAACACATGACTGATACAATGCCACAAAATGTTGCTATGACATTCAGATGAGCTCTCTTTCTCATACACAAGCAACACACAAATCAACAAGCCAAGGAAATGAAAAAGGTTTTCCATATATGCTCTGAACTATTTATAGCTTCCAAAGGGATCTGATGCTAATCCACAAAAATCTAAACCAGTGGTTCTCAACCTTCCTAATGCTGCAACCAGACCCTTTAATACGGTTCTCATGTTGTGGTGACCCCCAACCATAAAATTATTTTGTTGTTACTTTCTAACTGTAGTTTTTGCTTCTGTTATGAATCATAATGGAAACATCTGTGTTTTCTGGTGGTTTGAGGTGACCCCTGTGAAAGGGTCTTTTGACCCCCAAAAGGGGTCACAACCCACAGGTTGAGAAACTTTGATCTTAACCAACTGACTTCCTAGACTACTCTTTAGCTATTAATGTGTTGGTCACAGTGCCCCATACATTGCCAGGCTGCACAGACTGCAACATAGCATTCTTACAGCTCCAGGAGTGTTATGACTTTGATCCTAAGTGGCTCACAAAAGCCTTGTTTCCCATTTGATGCTACTGAGAGGTAGGGCCTAGTAGAGGCTACCCTCTTTGATGGGTGGGCTGTTTCAATAAGAGCCCCAAAGGACTCACTGAGGACATGCTATCAAAGATGGATATGGGACTCTGGTCCCTCTTTCTTTTGCATCCTGGTCATGAAGGGAGTGGTTTTACTCTACCACATGTACCATAATGAGCTGCATCATCCAGAAGCCCCAAAGCAATGGGGATCATTAGTTGCTGGAAGAACCTTGCAGAAGTGTGAGTCAAAATAAACCTTTTCCCTTCATAAGTTGATCATCTTAGGTATTTGTTGCAGTGGCATAATGCTAACATCACCAGTCTCAGTGTAGTAGAAGATGTTTTCATTCATCCATGTGTGAAATTGCGTTCAGCTCAGAACCAGCAGCATACCCAATCAACATGTGCTTTGAGCTGAATGTTTACATTATGGAGGATAGTGTGGAGCAGTAATACATCAGCAATTGTATCATGAGATAGAAACCAGGGAGTTCCATATACATCACATGTATAACAGGATCCATTAGAGCTCACAGATGGAAAAGACTAAAATAAAAATGATCAAAATGACAAAGAGATAAAAATATTGGCACAAAACATTCCTTCGCCATTGTGTGAAATTGGTCTAGCAGTATTTAAATATGCAGCTCGTCAGCATCTATAATTTCCCATCTCAGGGCTTAGATAGTAGGACAAAAAATGGAAGCACTATTTAAAGTCATTCACATACCATCCTGACCCATTAAATGTATTTCCGCAGCAGAAGTTGGTGATGGGTTTCATATATTGAGAAAATCATCGAGTGTATCAAACACAGGGTACAGTGTGTGGGTAGTGCAGCCAGATAGGAGTTTCTCTGCTTGCCCAGATATCTCTCTCTCTCTCTCTCTCTCTCTCTCTCTCTCTCTCTCTCTCTCTCTCTCTCTCTCTCTCTCTCTCTTTCTCTCTCTCTCTCTCTCCATCTCTCTCCATCTCTCTCAATACGATCAGTAATTGAGAAAAGGGCTCATGAGTAGCCACACAGGGGTGCTCACCAAACCAACTGACCAACCAACCATCAAACTGTGGAAAAGCCAGACTTAGCAAACAAGGTCACTTTCTGGAACATCAAAGTGACTTCTGCATTCGCAGCACTCAAGTGCTCAGGGTGGATATTCACCGTGTTATGGACATGTTGCTATAGACTTTTGCTCACTCTCTTGTTTAGGGGGCATGACACTTCCAAGGAGCGTTTTAGAGGCATCAGATCCCCTGAGCAACCATGCTCTGCTGTCACAACACTGCTCTGCATGGGCTGTGGTCCCTGGTAGAGAAGTGAATCCAAGGTCTTGTTCACTGCAGAGGGCACTCCATAAGCTGTTAGTAATGCTGCCCACCGGGAAAGTAAGTGGGGTCGTAAGAGCTGATGTTTCTAGTATGACGAAGACATAAGCTGGCGGTGCACACAGTGAGTCCATATAAAGAAGATCTCATTAGGAGTGACTGTCACTTGCATTTTACCCATAAACCTTTGACTCAAACTGATCAAGTGCGAGGCCAGAGCCTATGCGTGTGGTAGGTATGGAGTAGGGTTGTCATGAGCTACACACAGCTCACTCCCAGCCACACAACTGCTACTCTGCTGATGGAACCAGCCCTGGCTATTCACCAGCTTCTCTCTAAGTGCCCTACACTGTAAGGATATGGTCTTTGGCAGTCCTTGATTTAAAAATAAAAATGAAACCAAGGGGCATCGAACACTCCCAGCATAGCTCTGCAGCAAGAACAGAATTTAAAAACAACCCGATTAACATCAGCTGTTTCTGATTTAAAAAAAAAAGTAACCCAGTAAACACCACCCCAAATGCCAAAACAAACAAACCTACATCCCCTCAACTGGATGCAAATGTCTCTCTCTTTCCGTCCGAGGAGCAAGTCTTGTGACTAAACCACTACATGTTTGTGAATTACGTATTGACTCAGTAGCAGTTCTGGCTTTGGTCCTGTGTATTAGTCTGTTTTCTGACGTTACACCAAAATACTCAAGTCTGGATAGTTTATAAAGAAAAGAGATTTATTCAGCTGAGTTTTGGAATCTGAAAGTCTAAGACTCCATCTATTCAGCCTCTAGTGCACACCCCCGCCCCGCCCCCCCCCCCCGAAGCTGGGTTACAGAATGGATGGGAAACAGAAAGAGGTCAAGTGTGTGTGCATAAGCATGTGGGGTGGGGTAGCGTTGCTTTCAAAAGACCCGCTCTTGTAGGAGCCGAGTCATTCCTTGAGAGCATCATTCATTCCCCACAAGGACAATGTGGCTGTGACCCAACCACCTTCCACTACATGCAACTCCCTAAAGGCTCTACAACAGCATTGCCATGCTGGGGTCTAGCATGTTCTACCTCTGGGGGACACGTTCTAAATATATTCAAGATGCAGAAACTTTCTGAATTGAGAAGAATAATTCTGTGCAGTCCACTGGGTTGTGAAAATGCTGTGGTGACAGTGTCTGTTGTGGACTTTAATCAATAATCTGTTCTTTTTAAAATATTTAAAATGTACAGTATTTTGCCTGTGTGTGTGCATGTGTGTGTGCCGCACGCATGCGCGGGGCCCATGGAAATCAGAAGGGGGTGTTAGATATCCTGGAACTGGGGTAAGGGATGGTTATGAACTATCCCATGAGTGCTGGGAATTGAACTCAGGTCCTCTGCAAGAGAAACATATGCTCTTAACTATTGAATCATTTTGTCTTCCCACTGAAGACTCTTTTAAGAATTACATGCATACATGCGTGCCTTTGTGTCTGTTTGTGCATATGAATGCAGTGCTTGCAGAAGCCAGAAGAGGACATCAGACCTCCTGGAGCCGGGGTTACACACTGCTGTGAGCCACCTGATGTGGGTGTGGGAACAGATCTCTGGAAAAGCAGTAAGTGCTCTTTACCATTGAGCCATCCCTCCGGCCTCCAGTCCGTTTTACTTTTTAAAGATTTATTTCTTTTTATTATAAGTGATGAATGTTTTGCCTGCATACATGTCTGTGAAGCATGTACATGCTGTGCCTTCTGGTGTAAAGCACCCACATGTGGGTGCTGGGAATCAAGCATGGGTCCTCTGGAAGATCAGCCAGTGCTCTTAACTGCTGAGCCAGCTCTCCAGCTTCCCCTCAGTCGGTTTTTAGTAATTCTGCTAATCTTAATTTTGCTAATGTATCTTTGATAGCAAACAGTTTTGCTCCAACATATGAGTACATGTATTATACACACATACACACACACACACACACACACACACACACACACACACACACACACACTGTTCTTTTCTTAGCACCTGCGTAGATCACTGAGCACACATTCAAAATGCAACAAACACAGTTTGATGCCTTCCCTCGTGTATTGGAGTTAGGTAACCATGAGATAGTACAAGAAACTAATTTATTTATAGTCCTCTTTCTTGATAAATACATCAAGGGCTGCAGCCAGAAAACAGGCCCCAGGGCTTTCAATTCTGCTGTTAAAAAGCCAAGCATTTGCCAAGTACTGCAAAAAGAAAATTAGGAAGAGTGCAACTTGCAGCATTCACTGCTTAGGAGGACCTGATTGAAAACTTGTGGGAGGGAAGGCTTGGTCCTTCATAGATGAGCATCTCAAGCTCCCGCCCCTCCTTAGCCCCATCTTCCTGTGCACACTGCCCCTTCCCATCTCTGCTTGGCTACCAGCCAACTTTCAAGGTTCGCAGGCCCAAACTAGAAGTCTGAGTCACTCCTGCCAAAACCTGCTCCTCCCTCCTTATCTCCATCCCCCTGCTCCACTGCCATATCCCACCCATTACTACTTCTGCCAGTTCGAGCTTCCAGTCTACCTTACAGTCATCTGCAGTTTCCTCCTACACCATCACTGTCCAGTTCACACTGCTGCACTGTGTGTCAGCCATCTTTCTACACCATCACTGTCCAGTTCACACTGCACTTCAGCCATCTTTCTACACATTACTGTCCAGCTCACATTGCACATCAGCCATCTTTCTACACATCACTGTTCAGCCCACGTTGATGCACTGTACTTCAGCCATCCTTCTACACCATCACTGCCCAGGCCATGCTACTGCACTGTGCTTCAGCCAAGCTTTCCAGGCAGGCCCCCTGAGTCTGTTTCCCCCTTCAACAAATCCTCGAAGGCTGCAGTAATAATTTTGAAATGCCACTCGGGGCTACTCTCTAGCTCAGCATGCTCAAGTATACAACTCCTCACTCAGAGGAACCAGGTAGACTCTAGGGCTGGAGCAAGGGTGGATTTAGAAAGCCATATAGATTCAAAGAGCAGTGAGCAGCCATCAAAAATCGGCTCAGAAGGATTCTCACCAGCCAAGTAAGGGGCAATCTGAGCAACAAAGTTGTAATTATGACTTACAGAATAACACAGGAATCCATAAATCCATACTGATTTAGAGAAGTGAATGAATGAATGAGTGAGTGAATGAATGGATGAATGACTATGGGAGACAACAAGCTTCTCCTTCAAGTGGACTTCCAGTTACAATACAGGTAGGAGGAAGATGGAATTAGACATTTACCATTGGTCAACCACTATAGGAATGGTGTTTCAAATAAGAAGTATCAATGGATTCTAGTTAGGGATGAGGCTGGGTTAGAAATAGTGTATTTATATAGTCTTGAAGTATCCCCCACAAGATGCTTATTCATTAGAAGAACAGTTCAATGGAGGAACTTAGCAGATACTTCCTCAGTCTAGTGAGCAAAGTTATCCCTCCCGGCCAGGGGACCAGCCAAGTGCATGGTCTTCCAATACACAACGGTCCTCTGATGCCACTTCTACAAGTACTTTAATCTACTCTAGTCATCAGTACAAGACAGATGAACACTGAGCAGAGTCCATCCTATAATACAATGACCTGTTACTCTTCCAAAGTGTCCAGGTTACGAAACAACAAGATTTAGTAACCATCCTGAATGGAAGAGACTAAAGCCCCCAAGACAGCTGAATGCAATGTAGACTCTGGATGCTGAACTACTGGGGACCCAAAAGGACAGGCTGTGAATCCCAATGGGATCTGAGGTTGGAAGGAAATCCTATCCTAATTCAGTTTTTCCATTTTGAAGACCATGCACAGATACAAAAGATAGTGTCCTAATGTGCCATCAGATGATTTAATGAAAATCAATGTCATGGACATGAATGGTAACGATAAGGCAAAACGTGATTTCACATAACAGGAATTCCCAGTAGAGGGTAGAAGGAACTTAGTTGTACTGTTCTTGGTTCCTTAGATGTGAAAAGACTCAGAAAAAAAAATGTTTAGTCCAACCATAGGACCTCAGCTGCTGCCCCAAAGCATCTTTGGCACCAAATACTTCAGGGGACATCAGAACCCTATCACTCCAACTGACCCTTAAGTCACATTTTCATTATTCTCTGCTCATAATCATTTTAAGATTTTTTTTTTGAAAAGTATGTGTATGTGCACATGTGTACAGGTGACTGTAGAGGCCAGCAGAGGGAGTCCGACCCCCCAGGGCTGGAGTTTCCATTGTGAGCTGCCGGACATGGGTGCTGGGAACTAATCTCGGTCCTCTGAAAGAGCTCATGATGGCCAGTGACTTGTCCCTCCAGCCCTCGTGAGGTTTATAGACATGGTTTCTTCTGCTGGGAAAGCTCTACCCGCCTCTCTCCACCACTCAGGTCTCAGCTTAAATGTTTCTCCCTCTGCCCTAGACTAGATCAAGTTCCTCAGCATGGGTAACGTTGTACAGAGGTCCATTTGAAGTTCCCTCTTTCCAATCAGCCTGTAAGCCAGCAGTTCTAAACCTGTGGGCCGAGACCGCTTTGGGGGTTGCATATTAGATACACAGATATAAATATTACAATTCATAATAGTAGCAAAATTACAGTTACAAAGTAGCCATGAAAATAGCTTTATGGCTGGGGGTCACCACAGCAAGAGGAACTGTACTAAAGGGTCGCAGCGTCAGGAAGGTTGAGGACCACTGGTCAGAACTCTGCTTGTTTTCCTCTCATTTTCCTCTTCCGAGGCCCAATGGCAAAGAGGATCTCACCTGCAGAGACGCGGCCAGGTTTCTATCCTTAGAGAACAGTCTTTCCACATAAACAGTTTGATTTTAGTATTTTATTCTTAATACCTGTTTCTTCCCCCAAGAGTTTGATCTTGCAACCTGACACAGTTTTAGCAAATATGTGTGTGTTTGGGGGGAAGATCTTCACAGAGCTGAGGGCTGCTATATTTAAACCCAAGTACAACTGCAGAATCAGTACAGCGACATGCAAAGTGATGACCCTTAACGACTTAAAACAACCGATGCCGGTAATTAGGACTATTTTCATAGTATGGAGAAGATGATTTTTAGAAAGTGGAGTAGGGAGTAATTAATTTCACATAATAGTCACACTGGGACCTATTGTGAGCTCTGACGTTAATGATGTATTTCTCTTCTGTAATTAATTTTTATGTTCAGTCCTGGAAGCCCTTCACTGACTTCTTCAGAATAGCTCCTCGCTCACACTCCTCATTCTCCTGGCCCCATCTACCACAGGCTACTACCCCCTTTAAAGAAAAGGACACACGGACAACCAGAAATAGACGCCCACCCAGCAGATTTTAGTTTGACCAATGCTTTCTCTGCTCAGAGAGGTAATTAGAGTAATTAATACAAAGAAAGGGAGCATCTTGGAACCACTGCTTTTCTCTGTGGCTCTTAAAAGTAGAAAGCTGAAGACCAAGGGAGAGACACAGTATTCAGCAAGGAGGAGGGCAAGAGATCTGAGTTCAAATCCCGGTTCCCGCCATCTACTTTATTTCTTTAGGTGCCCCTGTCACAGTTTTAAATGTAGGTAGCATTGTGACTGGAAGGGCTGAGTTACATGACCTGTGGCTTTTATGATAAAACAGTTCGAGGTGATAGCAAAAGCTTGATGGGAAGTACTCGTGATGGTTGGTCTCAGTTGTCAGCTTCGCTGGAGTAAGAAACTTGAGGACCGATGACATACACCTTAGTGTTGTCTGTGAGGGCAGTTCTGGAGAGGACAGACATGTAGGGCAGTGTCTGGGGCCCCAAATGTGGGCAACACCGAGTCATGGGCTGGTGGTTTTCCAAGTAAGTGTGCCTATGGTTTCTGTAGCATCCATGACATAGGACTCAGTTGTCAATGGACTCAACACAGGCATCTCTCCTGGGAACTTAAATGCCTTTGGTGCCAGGTCAGAAGTGCAGAAGTGTCTGGCTTCTTGAACTGAGCTGGCAGCAGAATTTGTATTTGCGCGCACGTGCGCGCGTGTGCGTGCGTGTGTGTGTGTGTGTGTGTGTGTGTGTGTGTGTGTGTGTGTGTGTGTGTGTGTGTGTGTGTATTCTAGGTTCTGTTCCTCTAGACTAGAGGAAGCTGACTAACATGAAAACAAGGCTGACTTCACTCTCTTGGTCTAGACCTAGCATGCACACAAACTTACAAACACTGAGTAAGTCACATTTTTTAAAACCGCCACTAGAAAATGGGGTATAGGTCAGTGGTATAGTGTTTGCCTAGCATGAATGAGGCTCTGAGTCCCAACATGTGCACCAAAACAACCACCACCACCAAATAACAACAACAAAAATCCTGTATAATCATGTTCCTCTTTCTAAACCCTTGTATATACACATATATATAGCACATGTATAAGTGTTTATGTGTGCTTATGTGAGTACAAATATGTACACACCACAGCATATGTGTGGAGGTCAGAGGGCAACCTTGGATGTTGGTCATCTCTTTCCCCCTGTGAGACAGGGACTCTTGTTTGCTGCCATAGGTCATGATAGCCTTGTTCACAGGCTTCCAGGCTTTCTCTGTCTTGGCCTCCCATCTCACTGTGATGGGGCTGGGAATACAGATGCACACTGCTGTATCTGGGTTTAGATGCTCACTGCTATATCTGTCTTTAGATGCTCACCGCTATATCTGGCTTTATGTGGGTTCTGGGTATTTAAACTCAGGTCTTCATACTTGCAAGGTGTATCAGTTGCTTTTCTGTTGCTGTGGTAAAATAGCATAACCAGAAGCAACTTATAGCAGGAGGAGCTTATGTTGAAGTCAAGGACAAGGAGAGTCTCTAACAGCATGGAGGAGGCAGGGAGCAGGAAGCTGAGAGATCACAGCTTCGACCACAAGATCAAGCAGAGAGGGCGACCTGGAAGTGGAGGCAGGGTTCTAACCACTCAAAAGCCCACCCTACTGCCGTACTTCCTCCAGCGAGCCTCTGTCTCCTAAAGGTTCCATAACCTCCCCCAACAGTGCACCCTCCGAGGACCCAGGGTTCAAATATGTGAGCTGTCGGGGACATCGATCATTCAAACCACCACACAAAGGCAAATGCTTTATACACTGACTCATTTTCCAACCCCCTCTCCTTTCAAATTCTTAAAGAAAAGGATGCTTTAGAACCAGTTTTCCAGCCTGCCTATAACCAGTCATGGCTGAATAGGCATTGGGCAATGCGTAAGAGGGGCAGGCTGAGTCCTCAGATATAGGGGAAGCCTGGGATATACATCACAAAATAAGCTTGAGTGGCATGTTTATGGAGCAAATAGTGACCCAGTGACATTGTCCTCCTTTCATTTCTGTTGCTGTGGTAAAATATTCTGACCAAAAGCAACTTAGGGGTAGAAAGGGTTTTATTTCAGCTTCTATGTTATAGACCGTTTCTGAGGGAAGGCAAGGCGGACACTCAAAGGCAGGCTTACTTGCAAAATTCCACACAGCATTACCGCCTACCAAGGAGCTCACTTCACCACGGCCAAGGAAGTGCATCAGGAACCAGAGAAGCAAGCAGGAGGCTGCCTGCTAGCTGGCTCACAGGTCAGTTTTTACTCAGCTAGCTTTCTCAAAGAGTTCAGGACCACCTGCTGAGGGATAGCGCCACCCACAGTGGGCTAGGCCCTCCAAGGTCAATTGAGAATCCAGACCCCCTCCCCTCCCCGCCACCCACCACAGACATACCTACAGGCCAATGTGATCTATAGGCAGTTCTCTCAGATGACTCTACGCTCTGTCAAACTAACGGTTGAAGTTAATTAGGAACTTACCAAAGGAAAGTTGAGTTCCAGACTGAAGCATGGGCACAGACATGCATGCGTAGCAGAAACTGGGCACAGAGATGCACTCCCGGGTGCCTCTGGGCCAGATGTGCAGAGCTCACCTAAACACCAGGAAGACTGGGCAGGTAACCCCATTCTTTAAGCCAATGGCCTTTCAATATCAGAACTCTCTCTAAAACAAAGGCCTGGCCACTCGTCTGATGGTGACCAATCTTGACGAGCACAGAGCCCAATGGTTGTATCCTAGGGTGGCCAGCACACTGACAGTCCCCTGGGCTGCTTTTAGTCATGGCAGCTTTTAATGGGAAGACAATGGGCTGTTTAGCTCCATGTCCCTGCCACACATATGCAGAAGGCCTCAGCAGATGTTTACAAGAAGTTGAAAGTCAGAGGTGCATGCGTCCCCGCCACTCCTAGAGATCTATGCCCAGCTCCATCAAAAGTGTGCCCCTGCCATTCTGGACCACCTATCCCTCTGACTTACACAGAGCCTTCTTCCTACCCCCTCTAAAATTGTGAATGGACTGTGAGTCTGGAAGGAGGGGTAAGGTGCATCGGTCTGGTCGCCAAGCCCATTCACACCTCTCCTTCTTATGTGGTGACCTCTCCTGGCCACAGCTCAAGCTGCTTTTTGACCCACATGAGCAGGGGTCTTGCCAAACACATGCGTCTCTCTAGATTCATGTTCTTGTGTTGTTTCTGATTTTATGGACACACTCAGATCATATTGTGTGGCTTTCATTATGTATTATTGTGTTCAACTTCTTCAAACATATCTTTTGAAAGAAAATTAACTACAGATAGTCAATAGTCCAATGAGGAAAATTATTCTCTTTCTTATCTTTCAGCTTCATCCCAAGTCTTCACTAATTTATCTCTATGAAGGTATATATGGAGAACATTTGACTATTCATCAATGAATATGTCTTCCATGTTGCCCTGGCAGCTGAGGCGGGGCCCTCCAGCTGCGGCCACACAGTAGACCAGAGGCTCATGAGTAAGTGGGCGGAGAGAGCACGAAGTATTAGAAGCATTTCAGGAATGTGGAAAATAACTTAACGACACTGGCACTTAGCTTCAATTAAGCACAAATAAACTGTGTGCTTAATGAAAGAGGACAGAGACTAGTAACTAGCAACTTGCCTCCTTCTCAGTGAGCAGCGTTAAGTCACAGAGAAAGCCGCTGGCCTTCCATAGGTCCATAGGGAAGGATTCCTAAGAACCCATGCACATCTGGACCCCTTTCTATCTTGGTTTTGTGTTCTCTTAAGCTGTAGATATCAGGAAAATCTCATTAATTTTTGCTTTATTAAATAGGAATGTTAGTTCTAATCCATCTAATCAAAATATATTTCTGGAGGCCTAAAGAGACTTATTTGGGGAGACACAGATGACTGAGAGCAGGGGCTTCTGAGGAGCCCTGTAGGAGAATCAGTAAGTATACCTGTCTCCACAATCACTTTTCCCACTGAAGTGAACTCTTCAGAGTCTCTTTGATCCAGGCAGTGGCCTTTCCTGTGAGAGTTTCGGGGAACACTGGTTTAGAGTCGCTGACTAGTCATGTGTAAGGAGAAGCAGAGGTGGGCAGTTCATCGATTCCACTAGCTTGGAGAATGAGCTGGTTCACTACCATATTGCCAGCACCCAGAACCATGGTCCATGGCAATGACTGGGACAAGATCACGGTTGAAGGGGTGGATGGGTAGACTGGAAGATGGAGGAATGGAGGAAACAAGTGTGGGACCCATGAAGGAAAATGGGGTTTTCGTTTTCATTAAGATCTGAGGAGCTCCCTCACATCTGGGCTGCAGACTAAATGCATGATGGGCCAGTGGGAGGGAGTGGGGAAGACAACTAAACACCTGTAAGAACTGAGAGAGACAGAGATAGAGAGACAGAGAGAGAGGTGGGGGAGGGAGAGAGAGAGACAGAGACAAAGACAGAGAGACAGAGAGGTGGGGGGAGGGAGGGAGAGAGGGAGAGAGAGAGAGAGAGAGAGAGAGAGAGAGAGAGATGAGATGAGATTCTATTAGTTGTGACATCTTCCAGACACCATATTCCTCCTGAATCTGAGGTGGTTCCAGCGAACCCACATTCTGGCCTTCACAAGACAGACTAAACAAGTCAGGAGACTTTCTCTCAGAACCACAAAGGGAAAATGATGACTCATTCCTGGAATTCCCCCAACACTGGGAATCCATGCTCAAATCTGTGGATAATTCAAGGAAAATAAAAGGATATGACCCAGTTGGATAGGAAGCTTACCCACAATACATATTTTGCCATATTAATATCCCCAAGATAGAGACATGAGCAGTCTAGAAAAATGCTATTCAGAGAAATATAATGCAACCCACACATGCAATTTAAAATATCGAGAAGTGGGCCAGCAAGATGGCGGTGGACACAGATGCCTACAGCAGGGGCTGATGATGAAAGTTCCTGGATTCCACAAAGCATTAAGAGAGAACAAACTCCCCTGGCTTCCACATCCATGCTGTGGCCCTGACGCACCTGCGCTCACACAAAGATAAAATAAATGAAGAAAAAAAATCCAGAAGACACATGTTTAGAAGATGATATGGATGAATGTAATTTTGGTCAGATATTTAATTTTAATCAACGTATCAAAATGTCATCATTCCAACATGTAATAAACATGAAACATGTTAGTAGGGTACTCCATATTCTTTTTTTCTACCTGAATCTTTAAAATCTAATGTATATCTTAAACTTATGATGTAGCTTAACCACAACTCAGATCTCAGAAGCTCCATAGCTACCCCTTTATACATCAAATCATAAGCTCAGGTTACTTTATTTGATGCCTATTTTCTTTGAGTTTCTGTGACAGTTGGAATGAGACTGTCATTGACAGGGTACCTGCCACCGCACTCCCAGGATGGTTACCTAGTGCTGGCCTTCCAAACGTCATTTACAATACAGTAGTAGTCCTAGAGAAAGCCATGTGATCAGGCGAGCCAATCAGACTCCTGCTCTGGGACTCATTTTCAGAAGTTGGATGGGACAGGAGAGGAAGTGGTAGGTTACTCTGCCTCTCTTTCCTGAAGTTTCTAGGATGTCATTCTGAGTCTCTTCCCATTATGAGTTGAAGCTGTCATCTCAGGATGGGGCCATGAAGAGACAAAATTGTCACTTAAGATATCTGTGAACCAACCATGCCATAGACGAGCTATGGAAATAAAGCTAAGACTGTCCTTACCAATACTGGAGGGAAGGTACTCAGGGAATTCCAATAAATGTAAGTGTCAGAGGGACAAAGGAACAAAAACCAATGGCTCCATGCCCTGAGGCTCAGTTCAGGTCTCTATAGATTTAGCTCCCAGTTCCATTTCCTTCCCAGTCTTCACTCACGTGTGTAGACTAATCTGAGTTGAGTTTCACAAATAGCACACACACCCCTCATTGTCCAGACCCGGCAAGTGAGGCGACATGCCGAGCCTCAGAGGGAACACTGGGGACACTCAACAGGCAGGGCCTGCATCTTCTACCATGTAGCTCCCATCCCCAGCCAAGGTCACCATGTGGCTTCAGATCTTTGTCCTCACACCTCTGTCCTGTGGATAGACATGCACTAGGAAGTCAAGTGGCTCCATTTTCTGCTGAAGTCTGTAGCTCTCCTCTGTTCCCACTCCTTAAGAAGCAGGGTGGGCCAGACTTTGCCTTTCCACCAGGCTCTGAGTGGCCTCTCTGTCACTGCATAAAAGGCCTCTTCTGAAACACCAGCCTCTCAAATCCATCTAGCACAGAAGGAGAGGTTCTAGACCCAATGCAAAAAGCACAAGGGTGACAACCCTGTCATCTGCATAGGTCTGAGGTTCCCCCTTTACAATGATGTCCACAGTTGTCCAAAGAATTGTCACTCAGGGAATCCATGAGCCACCACTCGACACCCTGTGGAAACAGCTGGGTCCGGCCTCAGTGGCACAATGAACAGCAGGATACTCAAAGGATGCTACTACATGCATATACACGCACTGTGCGATTTTATTTAGAGACAAAGCACAATTCTTCCTTTAGTTGAGGCGCTGTTCTCTCCTGAGCGAGTTCCTGGTCGAATCAGAGAGCTCCGCTCTCAGGTAGCGCCCGAGCACTGCACTCTCTCAAGGGCAGGCACTTCATTCACTGTAGCAACAATGGGAAGTGGCAGGAAATCTCAAGCACCCTCCTCAGGACCCGAGGTGGGGGGCAGCTGGAGCGCCTTCACTCTGTGTCACACAGGAGACAGAGTTTCTAAGACTGGCCGTGAAAATCCGTGACTCAAATGATTGATTCCCGCTCCCCTCCGAAAGCCCAGTGTGCTAATGACTGCTTCCTGTCTTCGGGGCTATGGAAAGGTAAGTGGGTGAGTTCATACTGAGACACGTAATGGCCTTCTACAAAACCCTTTCAACCCCTGTCCAGGAGCTGGGGCCAACCCATTGGTGCCGATAATCTTCATTATCAAAGTGAGTGACCAGAGAACTGTTTCGTCAAGCCGGCCTCCAGCTGTGTCTGTGAGGATATTTCTAGAAAGGCAGAATGTAGCTGAGGATGCCCTAGAGCTCCGGGTCCTCCTGCCTCTCCCTCCCAGGTGTGAGGAGCGTGCATTGACGCCACCACACCTGATTTCTTTTCTTTCTGTAGAGTACAGGACTAGAGCTGGTATGTATTGGTCACTGTGATTTCTTTTTGTTCTGCCATTCTTCGGAGGTCCTTTATTCTTAGAGTCTCACAAATGTTTCCATTTTTAATTTTCTTCTACGTTTCCAAAAGGGAAAGAAAGTCACCACTAGATGGGTCTGGAACTTAATGCTGACTACATAGGGTGACTACATGAGGAGGTAAATGTGCAGATTTTGTGTTTCAAAGAGTCTTTCCATGAACGTTGCAGAATCACCTTTCCCCACAACGACTTCTTTTCATCAACTTTTTACAAACAACAGCACCTTTGGGGGGAAGCACACTATTTTCACGCCTCCCCTCTTCCTCTCCCCCCCCCCACCTACACCCCTGTTGGTAACCCAAGTAAAAACTCATTGGCTCACCAAGAGTGACTTCAGTTCAATGGCTACTTTGGTCTGCTGTGGGTTCCCCTTTCTGGGTAAGTAGACATGTGTGTCTCCCCAGGAAAAGTCTCTCACAGGACACCTATGTGCAAGGAAACCCATACTCCTGCCAGGAAACAAGGTAAGGGTTTGAGGTGACCCACAGCAGCCACTCCCTGAGTGCTGAGTGGATGGTACTCCTGACCACAACAGGCTACACCCCAAGATATAGAACTTGGGAAAACAAAGAAGAGAAACACTTAGAGCAACTGGGAATATGTAGCAACAAGCTTTTTCCCAGAAAAAAAATTTGAGCTTGCTCACAGTCGAGAGAGGGGCTTATACATCTGGGAAGTCTGCTGATTATGGGAATACTGAAGGTAAATCATTTCCACCTCCACATCCGTGCATCCATAGACTGGACATGTCTCCCACTTGTTGCTTCCTGCAGACAGCTCTCCAGCTCTCAACTGCTAAGGCTGAAAAGATTACCGCTTCAACCTCTGCTGGCATTCTATGCTCTGTCCTTCAAAGGGGGCTTTTGAAAGGACTGGAGTTAGTCTTCACTGGCTCAGCAGGCAAGGGCACATGCTGCTCTTCTGGAGGATCCGGATTCAGTACCTAGCACCCACAGGTTATGAACCACTTGTATCTCCAGTTCCAACACCCTCTTCTGACCTCTGTGAGCACTGCATGTATGTGGCACATGCAGGCAAAACACCCACACACATACAACAAAAATAAATAAATCATTTTAAAAGGGAGGTAGGAGGCTTTTAAGACACAAAGCATTCCCTAGATAAAGTATGGACCCTTTTATAGCAAGCTGGGATAGTTTATGCCCGATGTAGGGGGACTGAGCCTCTGGAAATTCCCTTTTTACCAGTCATTTTCATTTTTTTTTTTTCTAAAAATCCTCTTTGGATCCTAGAGCAGTTAAAAGTCTAGTTCTGAACCAGATCCTACCCTCTCCATAAGAACTTCCAGTGACCTCACGCTCCTAACCTTAGTGCCTATAGTTCTAGAACATTATTTACATGATCCTAAAACCACAACCTTAAAAACAAAAACAAACAAAAAAAAAAACCCCTGATAATGTTGAAAAAAAAAACAAAAACAAAAACAAAACATTATCAGGGCAGAGTCGGGAGGGTGCATCTGACCTGTGTGAATAACTGGAACACTCCAGGCCCACCCACACCACCAGGGCCTGCCCTGGCTTCTGTGAAGGGAAAGTCCTGAGGACTCCACTCCTCAATGATGCCAGACTCACTAAAGTTAAAGCCATGATCCATGGCCCCATTCTTCACGGTCCTTCCCCCTTTTCTTCTGGCTTCCTCCTTTCCCCTCACCCCTACCAAAGACACATCTCCCTGAATCTTTCTCTGATCTTGTAGCTTCCTCATGCTTCAATAAAACGGAAGTGGATTTAAGACCACTAAAACTACTCCTGAATGTACAGGAAAAACAAAACAAAACAAAACAAAAAATCAAAAAACCTCCATCGATCTTCTCAGGTTTTTTTTTTTCTTTTCTTTCTTCTTTTTTTGTTTTTTCAAGACAGGGTTTCTCTGTGTAGCTTTGGAACCTGTCCTGGGTCTTGTTCTGTAGACCAGGCTGGCCTCGAACTCACAGAGATCTGCCTGGCTCTGCCTCCCAAGTGCTGGGATTAAAGGCATGCGCCACCGCCACCCGGCCCTTCTCAGCGTTCTTATGCCTTCTTGTGTTGCTAAAGCTTTCTGATTACTGGTGAAGTCAACATCGAACATGAACATGCCTTGGAGACTCACAAACCTCACACCCTGCTGAACAGTCCCGCACGAGCGCACGAATTTAAAAAGACTTAGTTTTGTATTTACATATCCATTTCATTTCATTGTGATGCAATAGCCGTTAGGTGACTTGTATCATTGCGGCCACTTTTAAAGGGTCGTTCAATGGCATCCTTTTGTCTTACAGAGAGAACTGCAGGGTAAGAAGAGAGCCGTGCCATATTTTTTTCAGCATCATTCTCTTTGTCCTTTTGACTCATCTTCAACTTCAGCTTTCTGGATAAAGGCAGCAGCAACTGTGCCACCCTCCCCTTCGGGTCAGATTCCCAAAGAGAACACCACAGCCATTATTATCTCTCAGACGGCAAAAGCTTGAAGGGTTCACAGATAAAATTATATATAACAAATGTTTCATTTCCTTTCCAAGTGTGCATTTCGGGGAAAACAAGAGAGAAACTAAATGCCTCAGCAGCACACATCAGAAGGTTCTCCAGTCAAAGCAGGCTTACAATGAATGGCTGACGGCCTTGGTTTAATGAGGTCACATTTTCTATGTGATCTCAGGCAAATGGCTGAGCGTTTCTGGCCCTTGGATTGTAGCATAGGTTGAATGTCCCCTCAAACATTTATATTGAGCTTTAGCCGCCATTGTAATGGTATTAATAGGTGGAGCTTGCCGGGGTGGTTGGGTCATGGGGATTCCACCCCTTATCACAATAGTACATATCTGGTTAAAGGGTGAGGCCAGCTGCCCCCACTCTGCCCCAGTGCTCATCCTTCTGTCTTCCATCATGGGACGAACTGCAGTATCGTGCCTTGGACTTGCCAGCCTCAAGACTCATTACCCAAACAAGCTCTAGCATTTATTATTTACCTCAATGTTTAGAATTACATTTCTAAACATGCAGCAGAAAGTGGACCAAGCCAGTCTGCAAGTTATAAAGTGAGGACAATGTCGAGGAGCCAATGGTTAATATGGCCAACGCCTTTCCAACAGTGAACGACACAGCTACATCTTTCATTAAGTGGAACAAATACCGTGCAAAGGCCAAGGCCCAGCAGCCAAGACACTTCAGGTGAATGACCTCCTAATAAAGTTCTTATTTCATGCTACAGAATCTCAAAACGCTTTATTCTTAGAACTCATAAAAATAGTTTAAATAACTTAAGGACACGGATAATTGTTCTTTCAGTGACAAAAATACTCCTTTTTTAACTAAAAAAAAAGGCTTATTGTTATTCTTGGTAGTCAATGGCACAAGAGTTGTTATTAGGAGGGAAAAAAATCCTGACAGCTTTGAGTTAACTCCTACACACAGCGGATGTCATTTAATTTAAAAGTACAAACACACACAAAGGCAGAGGAGATGTCTTTTTAAAACCATCCCCTCTTCAAAAATTGCAGATGTCTTTCAAAACCCTACACAATATTTTTAGTTTATTTATAGAACTTAAGTAGTTTAAACACATTTTATGTAAAACTTAATGCTTTAAACTGAAAACTTTCTCCCCACCCCCCCATCCCCCTACACACATATTCTAGAAAAGTTAAATATTCCATTCCATCTCTTAATTATTAGACATGTTTCTACGGATGGATTTTCTGTAAATGTCAGAACAAAAACACACAAACAGAGGACCCAAAGTGTCCTGGGTGTCAGAATGCTGTGGGTCCCACAACTGCCGAGACTGTATAGGCAAACCTGTGACACAGCCTTTGGACTTCAGTTCCTGATGCACCCAGGACAGGGAAGCCATGGCATTGAGCCTCCTGGTGTGTCACAGGAATTCACTGCTCCAGAAACTCTAGAATTGTTAGGCTGACCCATTCTTGATCAAAAGCTCTTCTGCTACGGTGAGGACTGAGTTGAGGCTGAGAGCAAGAACCCCAGTGGGGGTTCCTGTGGGCTGACCCTGTCCCCTAAACAGCTCTGCCCTTAGAGAAGCAGTCTCCCTAACAGCCAGTCTGCATTGAAGGGGGACAGTCAGGTGCATGGAGCATTCACACTAGGCACTGTTGGCAAGCTCCATGCCCAAGTACGTAGCAACCCAGCAGGGCTGACATCAGCTGGTCATAGCACAGGCCAGACCAGTGACTACCCACAGCCTGGGCACTGAACATCACTCAGTAAGCTTTCTGATGGTCAGTCTTCATGACAGGGAACACCAAATGGCTTCTACACCAACAAGTGTGCTGGGTCTATCTGTTCCCCGCCAGTGCTACACTGGCCCTAAAAGATTGTATACCCAGACAGGGCCACATATAAAAAACAGAACTCTCACTATAAGCTTGCAGGTCCCAGCCCAGGGCCCCAGCCTGCACTATATCAGACTTGTAGAAGTAACACCACTGTGTAATAATAATCCCTGAAGCCAAGTAAGACCAGCGCCCCCAAAATAGCCAGGACTTGTAGGACTTGCTAAGGAGCAAGATGCCAGATGAGCTGGTTGGTGTTCCCCTTTCTAATTTGGGACCAACCAGAAAAACCAAGTGTGCACCCCAACTTGTCACACAATTGACCCCTTTCTAGTTAACCCTGCCCCCAACCCAACTGACTTTTCTGTACCAATCGTCTCCATTCAGGGAACACCCCCCAACCTTTTCTTTCTTTCCCTATAAATCTTTCTCCCCTGGGGGCAGTGGCCAACTTCCTTACTGCGCTGAGGGGTAATAGTCTTCACCCTCCTCCCTTGGGAGTCTTTCTTTATTCCAACAGGACAAGCTCTCTAATGCCTTCCTCCCTCTCACCTCTTTATCTACATTTCTATCCAAAGCACTGAGGACAATTTAACAAATTCTAATGAAGACATCGGACATGGCTCTGGGAAAAATGAACCTCTTCTCTCTCCTCCAGGTAGAGCGAGTGATCCATCTGGAAAGTGTTGGTGGTAAACAGTCACTGATGTAGATTCAGAACAATTGGAGGTGCCCCATACTCATCTGGGGATATGGAATATTGTAAGGTGCTAGCCTCTATGCCAATGGTTCTCAACTGTGAGTCGCGGCTCCTTTGTAGGGGGTCGAGCGACCCTTTCACAGGGGTCGCATATCAGATATTTACATTACAATTCATAACAGTAGCAAAATTATGGTTATGATGCAACAATGAAATAATTTTATGGTTGGGGGGTCACCACAACATGAGGAACTGTATTAAAGGGTTGCAGCATTAGGAAGGTTGAGAACCATTTCTCTAAGCCAAATTGCCACCATCTTCATGAGGTCAAAGGTGCCTACTTGTGAGAAACCATCTCCACTGGACTTGTTCTGTGGACTTCTGACATTCCCTCTTAAAAGGCGGGGTAAACAGAGGCACTGAACCCACAGCTAAGTATCCAGCCACCTCTCCCAGCCATTTGTATGTAATTCTGCCCTAATGGCATGCAGCTTCTGGGGCTCTGGGTAGGGCTAGAGTATACAGGGTAGGGAACACTAGGGAGGAGGGGCTCCTCCTAGTCAGCTATGGGGTAGCCATCATCCATGATGGGTGAAGACTTTCCAGGGCAACTGCTTTGGGAGTCTCATGTTGCTGCCAATAACCCCACCCCCTGGGGATTCTGTGTAAGCCAAATAAACCCATTGGTTCCCCTGTGGGAACTGTGGTAGACTTGTACTTTGGTTTTGTCATTGGGACATTAAGAGGGGGTAGTGAATGTTCACATATCCCCCAAGGAAAGCATCCTTGAGAAAGTGAAGGGGGGGATGCTAATACTAGGAGTTTTCCTCAATCATACTCTTAGTACTTCAATTTTTACTACTGAGAGACATCAGTGTCTCGACCCATACTCTTACGGTTGTAAGGCCAGCAGGGAATGTGCAGAAACTTTTCATAATCACAGGCTCCTCAGTACTGCTGAAGGTTGAACATTTGTATTTTGAAACAGGGTCTCATGTAGCTCAGGCTGGACTCAAACTTGCCACTCAGTTGTGGATGACTTTGAACTTCTGATCAACTTGCTTCCACCTCTCAAGTGCTTTTATTACAGGCATGTGCCAACACGCCTGGTTTATGTTGTGCTGGGGATCACATCCAGGACTTTATGCATGTTAGGTAAGCACTCTCTTCACTGAGTTACATCCCTGGGGATGGTGGTGGGGAGCTGTAGATAAGGTAATAGCAGGATACAGGTGATATGAAGGGGAAATGGGAAAATAGGGGGAGATTAATTGGGGATCAGGTAGAGAGGTATAGAAAAGGAATAGGAGGGAGAAGGGACTTAAAAAAACACCAAGGATGTTTGATATATAAATATAATATGATGTATTAAATGAAATTATACCAATCAAGATGATACTATTTCCCCCAAGAGCCATAGATTATTTAACAAAAACTCTAGTAATAGGCATAAGAAACCTTTCAAGTTGTTGGTCTACAGAATCTAAGACACTCCAAAACCAATAGAGCCTATTGCTATTTACCTTGGTTGCCTCCCAAAAGTTAAAGGTAAGTCCCTATTGCTGAAGACACTCTACACTTTGGACATAGGACTCAGAGGATTTGAGGTGGAACTGCCCCAAAAGCCATCTCCCCAAGGACTAGATTTCACAGTGCCAGAAGATGTGATATGCAAGCTGCTAAAGGAGGAAAGTAATAAATACTCCTACCCAGATATGACCAGAATGGCAAGGTGTCCCTGAAAGGTGCAACAGTGGACTTATAGTTTGGATGTAACCAACAGCTAATTGGACTCAAGGCCTTCTTAACAGGGGAGAAATCATTCCTGGTGCTGTAAACCTAGCCAGCTTCTCATGTCTAGCGAGGGCATGAGTCTTAGTGGAGAACCTACTACGGCCATTTTCCTAAACCAGTATAATTCCTAACTGCATTCTAAATATTCATCCTTATGTCAACAGATAAGTGTGGCCCTCCCCATTTACCAAAGAAGCTTCTTTGGAGCAGTAGCAGGAGACCACTAAAGAAAGCCACAACCAGTCAAAATGCAGAGAACAACCGACCCTGGGGTGTCCGGACCCAACGGATACATCTACAACACAACTCCTGCCTCTGAGGCTCAGGGAACGTCCTGAAAGAGGGGACAGCAGTCCCGGGCGAGCCAGAGGACCAACAAGTCTGCTGTGCGATTGGGCCTTCTAACAACAACAGAGGAGCAACACCCACGAAATCTCAACAGCATGACTGCCTCAACGAGACCTGGACAATTCCAACGCTCGCTGACATCCCAGCACAGATGGAGAAATCTCCCAGGGCTGTGCTCCTAGATGAAGAGCTACAAGAAAGGAATGCTGCTGAGAGAGGAGAAATTAGGTCTCATATATATATGTGTGTGTGTGTGTGTGTGTGTGTGTGTGTGTGTGTGTGTATGTATATGTATATATGTATGTGTATGTATGCATATACGTGTGCATGTGTGTGTGCATGTGCATGTGTATGTGTGTGTATGTATGCATGTATGTATGTATGTATGCAGTCAACACTGAATGGACTCAGCAGGTTGTAGTTCTATGTTGCTTTGTCTATATGTTTATGGAACGTAACAACAAGGTTATAGAGAAGGAGGCTGTGAATTTGGGTGGGGGGCAGACATGGGAGGAGAGGGAGAAAGGAGCAGGAGGGAAGAAATGATGTAACTGTATTTAAATGTTTAAACTGGTAAACTTTGGGGTAGCATTTGCATCTCCTTATTTGTGCTAATTCTCTGGAAATCAGTGTTCCAAGTATGAAGTCTATATTTAGAAAGAATCATCAAAAAACGTTTGTTGGTCATCGCTCTGAACTCTCTGAACATCTCAGATGAAGGTCCGCTAGGGTTTGAATGGGTTTCTTAAAGTTCATGTGTTGACTTAACCCTTCAGGAAGCAGTTTTGGGAAGTAGGTCACCATGCATTAGCCAAGTAGTAGATTGCTGATTTTAAAAAAAGATGAGCATGGCTTCCTTGCTCCTGCCTTTATCCCTTCCACCTTGGTATTATGCAGTACTAAGGCCCTCACCATATGCCAGACTTCCTAACTACTGGAATCAAAAGACAAGTACATTTCTGTTTATTATAAATCCCAGTCTCAGGCTGGAGAGATGGCTCAGAGGTTAAGAGCACCGACTGCTCTTCCAGAGGTCCTGAGTTCAATTCCCAGCAACCACGTGGTGGTTCACAACCATCTGTAATGAGATCTGGTGCCCTCCTCTGTATACATAATAAATAAATAAATCTGTTACTGTCTGTTACAGTAACAGAAAATGGCCTAGTGCAGGTTGGGGACATGAGTACTAAATCTCTCCAGTATCCCATTACATACTTAACACAGTGCTCAGAACCTGACAAATGCTGGGCCCATGGGAGAGAGTTAAATCACTATGTTGTGTATGGGGCCAATGCCAACCCTATGTTAGCTGGGTCAGCATTGACAAAAGAGCCATCAGATTGGGCAAAGCTATGAGCTTACGGCAAGTGACAGTTGGCAGGACCCCAGAATCTGCGCATCATAGACCATCTTGGCAGGTCAGGTTTCTCTCTAAACACATTGCTTCTGTTTGCTTATCTTGTCTTCTCTGAGTATCAAGCCACTTTCTGCTTCCTGGGTGACCACAGAACCAAGGACACAAGGGCTAGACTACCTCAGCTCAGGAATGGGTTATCGCAACATCACTTCCCATTTCTCAGCCTATCCGGACAACTAACTGATAAGGCAATATCAGAAGTTCTGAGAAGGAGTTGGTTCAAGCAGGCATGTCCTATCACCTCACCCTGAGTCCTGATATCGTAGACAGGCTGATCAATGTCACTGCTTTCTTCCAAGGAAACGGAACACCAGGCTTTCTTAATCAAGAGAAAGCTCATATTAACAAGAATTTGGAAAGCACTTGAATCTAAATTTCTCCCTCTTTTGTTTGATATAGATGTTAAGAAATAACAGAAAAGAAGGGTCAACTGCAAAACTTGGCACACAGGACAAGCTATATCAAAACACCCAAAGCGTACAGAAAGAACAAAACAAAACAAAAACAGCACTTCAAAGTGAACTGTTTTCTCTGAGCCTCACATAACGACAGCTCTGGTTACCTGGTTACCTGTTTTTCGGATGTATGTGCTTGCCCACCCCCCGGCCAAACAATAAACTAAATCACTGTTGGTGGCCTGATTTTAAAATGTGTGTGCCAACAGCGGGAGTGTGGGTGGGGTGGAGATGGCCAACAATTAAAACTTGAACCAAGTAGAGACTTTGAACTCTGATCAGAAAAATGGATGAAATGTCCAGATGAGACTCATCAGCCGGGGAACACCAGGAGAGGGACACCAGCATTTTCCAGCCCTCTCTGGGTCATCTTATCAAACCGTATGTTTTTTGTTTGTTTGTTTGTTTTTGTTTGTTTGTTTGTTTGTTTTTTATTTTTTTATAAAAGAATGCTAGTAGAGTTTATAAAAAAATGCTCTGGATGTTTTTGCTGAGAGAAGGAACGGGCCATAGAACCTCATGGTCAGTGACATCGCCTCACTGTAGATAATTTGATGGTGGTTAGGTGTTGATCACTTCCCAAAGACACCAGGTGCAACCCCAAAGGTGTGCACGCATCACCGCAGAGAATCCTCAGAACAGAACCAGGTTCAACTATTACACCTGTCATTTTACAGAGCAAGAAATGACTGGCTGGACGTAAGCAATTTTCCAAGATGCAAACCTAGCAGAAGCAGACCCAAGATTTAACTCCAGGCAGCCAGTTCCAAATCCTGTTCCGGAGCCCCGGCTGCTTACATACCCTCCCTGGGCTGACAGTGTCCACATGGAAACGGATTCAGAGCATCAGCTGCTCGTTTCCATCAGTATGTGTGAACATTTGGGTGGATATACTTTCAGTGCCTCTGCCCCACAACTAGAAGACTTGTGACATCACAGGCTTCCATGTTCTTTCGGACATGAAGTGGAGGGTCTGACTGCAGATGCCAAACACCCAAATCCTTGAGAACTTCAGGCTGTGTAGATTCGGATAGCCCGTCGGAAGGGCTGTAGATGTAAAGGTGCCTGGAGTGTGAAACAGCTAGCAGAAGGCACTATCAGAGGGTCCTGAGGAACTTGGAAGATTTGATTTCTGCAAATGAAGCCCATGGTCCAGTGGAGAGAGCTACAGAAGCTGACAACCTCGGAACAGAAATATACATCCTGCCGTGGAACAGACATACAAGAGGGTCTGTGCAAACCCAGAAGATGGAAGCTGGTCCCTCAGGGAAGGCGGGTAAGGGCAGAAAGAAGCATGCTCGAGGCAGAGGTCACACACATGGGCTAAGGCTCAGAGTCCTAGAAAGGAGCTAAACACAAGTACCACTTACTGTTCACATAAAACATCACATTCAACCCCCGGACATGGATGAGAAGGGTTAGCATGCTTAGCATGTGCTGATCAGGGGCAGCTTTTACACAATCCTAAATTCCATAAAAAAGAATGATGGTGTAATTTAAGCAAACAGAAGTGCTTATAAGTGTGGCTCACAGTCTACAGAAGTCTATAGAAGATGAACTAGCTTCAAAAGCTGAGTATACCTGATCTTTAAAACATGGGTAAGGCTTTTTAATCGACACAATAGTAATTGTACCTAGACAGGACACAGTGCAGCACTCTAAGGATCAGATCAGGCCCACTAGAGGAACTAATACTTCCCAGACACATTTCTTTATGTTACAAACATTCAAACTCCTCCATGTTGTCAATTCTGAAATAGCACATCGGCTGGTGTCGATCACAATTATCCCACTGTGTCACAGGACACCAGAGGTTATCCTTCTTGTCTCCCCACATCTCATCCTCCTCCTAGCCTTTGCTGATCCCTATCCTTATGTCTATGAAATCAACCTTTTTTAAGCCTCCACACATGAGAATATGCGGTACTGTCTTTCTGTAGGCACAAACATGTAACTTGTAGGAAACCAATGCTCTAGACACCCTAGGTGTTGATTTTTTGATAAAAACAAAGAGGAAGGAGTATGCTCTGTGAATTGCCAAAATGATCTGCATCCAAACATTAACAGTCATTTCTAAACCGTAATCATATTTTTTTGCATATTAGAACCACTTCCCTAAAACAAAGGAGTAAAATACACGTTAGTCTTAAGTACCGATGGTTTTCAAAACGAGCCTACCCTTATTATGTCCTTTGATCATCACAAGTGGAAGGTGGCCTCCAGTCCCAACTGAGTGCCTGCCAACAATCTAAGTATAGTTCTTCCCATTTATCAAAGAAGCTTCTTTTTGCAGCCGATGGAAGCTACTACAGAGAGCCACATCTGGCCCAAATGCAGAGAATAAGTGAGTGTGGATGTGCCCAGTCCCAGCTGATACATTACAGCATAACCCCTAAACCTACAGCCCAGGAAACATTGTAGAAGAAAGGACAGAAACATGGTAATAGTCAGAGGATTAGGATGCCTGCTTCAAGATAGCATCGTTTAAATAGAAGAGGGTTGCTGTACCCTTGAAATCTCAACAATATGGTGGCCTAAATACAACCTGCATGATGACCATACCAGCCCATATGCCAACATGTGTGGGGAAGTCTCACAAATCCTTACCCATAGATGAAGAACTCCAGGCAACCAGGCTGCTGAGGGAGGGAGAATTATTTTGTCCAGGAATGAGTCTCCAATAGTGTGTCAAATCCCAAGAACTCATCCCTATTAGACATGTGCATATAAGCAACACTAAATGTACTCAGTAGGCTGGGTGGGTGGGTGGGTAGGTGGGTGGGTGGGTGGGTGGATGGATGGATAGAGCTGGAGGAGGACAGGAAGGATGGAAATGATGTAAATACAATGTACATTGTATGAAAAAAAACTCAAACAATTTTTAAAAAACCAAATAGTTCTGAATAAAAAACAAAAAGAAATAAAACAAACAGAAAGTGGGCCTTGTTCTCTTCAGCGCTTCAGAGTAGATAACTTCTCTGAGGCTAAACATGGTGGGAAGACCAGTGGGCTGGGTTGCTTGGCCCGTAAAGGCCACAGTCAGTGAGTCTGGTGACCTGAGTTTAGTCCCTGGGACCCACATGGTGGGAAGAGAAGTGAGTCCCCAGAAATTATTCTCAGAAATCCACAGGTATACTGTAAAACACACACACACACACACACACACACACACACACACACACACACACACACACTGAATAAATAAGTAAATGTATTAAAAGAATCTGGACTTAGGGTGGTGGTGGTGGTGTCTCCTGATGTTGGAGACCCAGCTCTCTGCACCTCCACTCACTAACTCTGCAAATCAAGCTTCAAGGACAGTAAGTCACATTCTGAGTTCATGGAGAGCACAGTTAACATCCAATTTATGGGAGTCAGAAAAATGAACCAAACTGGTGATAGCAACTGGGAGCTTAGATGACCTAAGATTTTCCTCTTATGTCCACATGACCATCCTGTCTTTGCTCCTAAGATGATTGGCGCCTCTACTGGACAGCAGGTAGGGAGAGAGAGGAAGGCTGTTCCAGAGAGCACAGTGAAGAAGAGGCAGGTGGCAACCCCAGAATGGGAAGCTGGGGGCGTTTTCCTCAAAGGCTCTGCCATGGCTGAGCCTCAGGCTCCCTTCTGTAACATGATGGCTCTGGCATTCTGACTCACAGCCAGGCCAACTCCTCAGGCCAGTGGAGTCATTCCTGGAAAGCAACAACTCTGAAGATGCCTTTCTTCTACATCATCTCTTCTCGGGATGTGCCCCATTTTTCTTCCTTTTAGCTCGAAGAGGACAAAAGCACTCATTGAAAGGAAACTCAGTTTAACTTCAGTCACATAGGAAACTAACTCCAAATGCAGCCAAGAGTTTCTTTGGTACTTATCAAAATACTTCAAATGGAGAGTGCAATCTGTTTGTCTTTAAAAAAAAAAAGTACTGAAGGCATAACACAGAGAATGGATGGTGAGGGCAAATACAGCCTTTCAAGGGTTATACCATTGGACCTCAATGATCTAAATGAATTATCTATTCTACAAGAATTCAAATGAGTGAAGGTCTTTGATTTTTCTGTAATAGCCTTCTTAGGGTGTTAGAATTTACCCTAGAACACTGGAAAATTCTACAAGGGTGGGTCCCATTCTTGTATGACCCAGATGCCTGTAAGCACCCTAACTCACTAGAAATAGCAAAGGACTATGCCCATCAATAAAACTATACTGAAATGCTCAAAAATATCCTTGGTTTTGATGATTTATCTTGGAAAAAAACTTACCCTAGAACTAAGGGAAGCTCTTTGTTTCCAAGTCATCCAATTCTCTCATGCTCTTTATGCAATCCTTTGGTATTTCTGACTAAATATTCCCCTACCTGGGAAAACTCAACCTCCCATATCACCATTGCTCTACAAAGAAACTTTTGTCTGCTACCTACCAATCTTACTTTCTTTCTTTTTCTTTCCTTCCTTCTTTCTTTCCTTCCCTGCCTCTTCCTCCCTCCCTCTCTCTTTCTCTCTTTCTTTCTTTTCTTTTTTCTTTCTTTCTTTTCCTTCCATCCATCCATCCATCCATCCATCCATCCATCCATCCATCCATCCACTCATCCACCCATCCACCCACCCACCCATCCATCCATCCATCCATCCATCCATCCATCCATCCATCCATCCATCCATCCATCCACCCACCCACCCACCCATCTTTCTACATCACTGGGATTAAATCGAAGCCTCCCCCCTGCTAGCCACGTGATCCACTACTGTATCAATCACATCTTTCATCTGGCTTGTTATTCCTTCTGTCTGACACCCTTCCTTAATCAGTTTGAGTGTTGACTTCCTAGAGTTTTGAAACTGTGTATGCAAGGATTCTTCTTTTGTACCCTTTCACATGCAGCCAGAAATAATACAAATAGATATTCCTAAAGGATTCTGAAGGAAAAAAAATAGTAATTCCTTGGACTCATTCTAATGAGGCGTTGAATGGCTAACTTAAACCCTCTGGGGATAAATATGATGTTGTGTGTACATGCATATGTCAATCATAAGACAGGCCAAGTTATCTTTATGTTTACAGATTTTGTTTGATTTCATAAATGGTGGTGGGCAGAAAGGTAGGTAAATAAGTAACAGATGTAATTGGGCTCCCTGGTGCTCCCATACAAGAAGAACCTGGTACCTCTGTCCATAGCTGCCAAAGCCATCAGAGGAGGGGTGGGAGGCAGGGGGAGGCTGTGGTGTCCTGCCCTGCTCTTAGCAAAGTAAGTAGACCCCCTCAGGGGTATTCCCCTACAGTTAAAATGAAGAAACAACCTGCAAAGTGCTATTACAAGCACCGGAGAGATGGCTCAGTGGTTAAGAGTGCTTACTGCTCTTCCAGAGGACCTGGGTTCGGTTCCCCACACCTACACCACCTCGGAGTTGAGCTCACAGCTGCTTGAAACTCCAGCTCCAGGAGATCTGACCCCTTCTTTCAGTCTCCACAGACACCTGCACCCCCATGTGCCTATCTCCACAAATGCACACATACATACAAAAATTTGAAAAAAAAAAAAAAAAACCAATGAACCTTGGACAATTCTGTTGCTGGAAACCAGGTTTGCACTCATGTGTGAGGGGGTAGATTTTACCATATCCCTAACCAACTTCTAGAAGGCACTTCCAGAGACTTCTCCACCGTTTTCTAGGCACCTAGGGGGATACAAACCTAGGTGAAATGTTGGTTTACAAACATGGTAGCCAGGCAGCTCCCACCTTTTTTTTTTTTAAAACAGTGACTTGGCAATTGAGCCTGGCTGAAGGAAGTTGTACCTGCCTGCAAGCAAATGAGGAGCGACAGAATGAGTGTCCTGATTTAACAGTCCTTATTACAGGCAGAGAAACAATTTTGAAAAGCAGGTTAGCTACGCAAAGATGGCAGGGAATGGAATAATGATGGTGCCCTAAAAAGGTTTTTCCTGCAAGAGCTCCTCTTTTGTATCCTTTCACTGGCAGCCTCCTCTCCCCCAGGGCTGGGTGGCGTAGGACACCAAATTGCACACACCCCACCGCGCACAATAACCACACACTTGAGCAAAGTGCTTAAGTCGAAGAAGGTGTACTTGATTTGTTCTAGGCACATTCTCTATCTCCTTGGAGGTGGCATTTCAGAAAAAAAAAAAAAAAGTAAATAAACACCGGTAATTCTATTTTGGGCCCTATTTATAAAGGATTGCATTCAAGCTCTGACTCCAGTCGAATGACTCATCTCACTCCTCTGGGCCTCAACGTCTTCCTTGGGAAAAAAAAAAGGCAATAAAGTAACCCTGCCCTCAAGAGAGTATCACTGAGGCAAAGGGAAGTCAGATATGTGTGGAGATGATGACAATGACCTCTGCTGGGGCTCCCCCTCTCCAAGGTGATGCCTGGAGCTAATGAGAGTCTACTTGTGTAACTGCTAGAGGTGAAATGATAAGGAGATGCCCAGAAAGGGACGGTGCCAGTGTGAATCCTGTGGCCAAGCCCCTGCTGCCGCAAATCTGAGGACTCTTGGAAGTTAAGGTAAACTCCAGCTGGACAGGAGAAATCATTCTGGTGTCTCCTTACACAGAGATTGATGATAGCGAATGATGAGGCAACATGGAATTCTTTTTTAAAGCCTTCTTTTTATTTTATTTCAAAGTGTGTGTGTGTGTGTGTGTGTGTGTGTGTGTGTGTGTGTAGATGCCCACAGAGGCCAGAAGAGGGTGTCAGATTCCCCTGGAGCTGGGGTGATTCTAACCACTGAGCCATCTGAAGGAAATCTCATCTTTTAAGCAGCTAGAAGAGAGAATTGTGAATGTTCTCATCACAAGGAAGAGAGACATGTTCGAGATGATGGACAAGCTGTTTCCTGAGCTGACCCACACACAGTATAAAAATATAGCGGGGAGACACACGGTATCCCAAAAGGATAGACAGTTATCTGCAGTTTTTCAACTCAATGTTCCTAGTTTCATTCCTGATGATATGAAAAACACCAGGACCAAGAGCAACCCGGGGAAGAAAAGGTTTATTTCAGCTTATACTTCCACCAGGGAGTGAGGCCAGGATGGGAACTCAAGGAATGAACTGAAGCTGAAACCATGGAGTGATGCTGCCTACTGGCATCTCTCAAGCTCATGCTCAGCTAGTTACACTTCTTACAGGGCCCAGACCCACATGCCCAGGAATGCCACTGCCCAGTAGGCTGGGCTCTCCTGACTCAATCAAGAATATGCTTTGCAGACATACCCACAGGCCCATCCAATTGGAGCAATTCTTCAACTGAGGCTCCATCTGTCCAGTAAGTAAGTACTTTAGTACTTACAGTAAGTACTGTAAGGTGTGCCATGCTGGCAACAAAACTACCCAGGACAGTTACTAAAGTACTTACTGTTCATTACAGAGGCAAGGTACATTTTTTTTTTAATTATTTATCTGAAAAGTTGGATGTCAGCAACTAATAGCGAGGAGAGGTTCACTGAAGGAGTGTGGCCAGTCCCAGCCCAGCTTTGTCCTCATTTCTCCTTGTACTGGTTGTCTACAGAACTCGGACTTCTTTATCTTATTAGTCACATGTCAGAACACAGATTGTGGTGAGCATGTGGAGAGATAAGGGAAGGCAGGGCAAAGTTGGCCTTTCTGCGTACAGCACGAACCTCCCAGGTCTTCTGGGCGGTGCACGAGTTAGCAGCGGCAGCGGCTGGGGAAGCCTCATTCCTGTGGACTGGCTGGAACCAGAGCCCAAGAAGCCCCTGATTCTCCAGGTGTCCTTGGATCCAAGTGGAGGAAGGAAAGTACCCCACCACCCAGAAATGGACAGGCTTGGTGTCACCTACAAGCTCCAGTGCCAGGGCAGGGACCTGTGAGCGCGTTCACCTCCAATTTCCATCTGGGAAACATGGGCTGCATTAATAGGAGGTGCCTGGGGCCTTTACCTTCCACATCAGGCCACCTTAGCAGTCAGAATTCTGGTGCCACTGAAAATCAGCTCAGTTTTGCTCTTTGAGGGTCTCTGGCACAGGACAAATATGGCAAGATCCTCTCGGGGAGGGAGGAGCTGAGACTGGGTACCTCAGACCAAACTTCTTTAGGAAAAAAAAAAAAAGAAAGAAAGACAAATCACACAAAATAATAAAAGTCACATATGTCACACTTAAGCAGTCCCACACAACCCATAAAATTCAGAACCCATGGGAACTCACAGAGGCTGTTTGATTTGGATCGCAATCTCAGGCACACAAGGTTATCACCGTACTTTGTTCTTATAAGTGGAAAAGGCCTTGGAAAGCAAGCTGCAAACTCAAGCGACTGCCAAGACATTCTGAGTGTTTCCTTTCTATCATCAACTCTTTCACTTTCCCTTATTGTGTGGGCTTTCAAGAGAACACTGAGCTGTGTTATGCTTTTAATTGTGTGTGCATATAGTGTGCATAGTCTGGGGGAAAAAAACCACAAGAGCCTTATTCAAGAAGAAACCATTTGGAGGCTGGCATGTCCCCGGCTTCGTGTGCAAGAGTTTGATGTACGAGTCACAGCAGCAATAAAAGAGGAAATACTACTATGACTTCTTGTTTACATGAAGCTCTTTGGTAAGCATTCTATGCTCCTGATTTTCAACTAGGCGTAGTGTTATCTCCCTTTCACAGATGAAAAAAAGTTGACTCAGGTGTATGGGATGTGCCAAGGTTGTTTGGTCACATCAACAGGGTCAAGGTGCCAAAGCTTTCTGTCATGGGTCACAGGGTGTCTCCGTTAAGCCATACAAAAGTGTCAGGGCCTGTGTGACCATGTAGGCTGTGATTTACAGCAAGGTTCTAAGTCAATGCTGACACACTCAAAGCCCAGAGGAATGTTTTTATAGGCATCTAATTGAAGCACACATACTAGAGATGTTAGAAAACACAAACATTGGGACCATCAAGGTGGTTAAGTGGTAGAGGCACTTGCCACCAAGCTTGCCGATCTGAGTTTGAGCCTAGAAACCTACATGGTAGGAGAAGAGAAACAATGATTGCAAGTTGTCCTCTGACCTCCACATTTGAGCCATGGCATGATGGAAGAGGAGACAGACCCTCTTATGGTCTCAGGTCTGTTCTATTTCTTAGCTTTTAGTGGTGGTTTGCCTGTATGTTCTTAGTCACAAGTTTAAATTCTCTCTCTCTCTCTCTCTCTCTCTCTCTCTCTCTCTCTCTCTCTCTCTCTCTCTCTCTCTGTGTGTGTGTGTGTGTGTGTGTGTGTGTGTGTGTATGCATGGGTGTGTTATATGCACATATACAGAGAGAATATATAAATTTAATAAAAATATAAAAGAAGATCCAGAGGGAGCCTTCAGACAGTACATCCTGGTGATACCACCTTAAGAGGACCAAGTGAGAATGAAGACTGCCACTAAATGGTGATATGACCCAAGATACAAGGAAGGCAGAGACCAAAAGAGACATCTATACCAAGCAAGTAAAGGTCACCTGCATGGCCACCTCACAGCTACCTTGTGAAGACATATTTTAGAAATGAGAACACAGGAAGAACAGTTCTTTCTAAAAGTGCACGCATGACATCATCTTTAGCAGCACCCTTACTTTCTAGGTTTCAGCCAGCAAGTGGTTATAGTATCCAGTCTGAAGCTGGCAAGCAGCAAACTTCTTGTAGGGGATTTGCCAATGTTCCAAGCATGGAATATAGAAGAGAAAACCCATCAGAGCATTGGTTCTCAACCTGTGGGTCAAGACCCCTTTGAGGGGGGTCACATATCAGATATCCTGTATGTCAGATATTTGCATTATGATTCATAACAGTAGTAAAATTACAGTTGGGAAATAGCAACAAAAACAGTTGTATGGTTGGGGGTCACCACAACATGAACTGTATTAAAGGGTTGCAGCATTAGGAAGGTTAAGAACCACTGCTCTAGAGAGCTGAAATAGTGGTAGATGCTGCTGCTGAATAACTCCACATACAGTCAGCTCTTCGCACCCATCAGTTCTACATCCACTGATACCATCAACCACAGGTTGAAGATGCTTGGAAAAATACTGTCTATGTGGAACATGGACTCACTTTGTATGTGATGTTATGGCCCCAAGAGTATAGTATAATATTGACCTACGTAGCAATGACATAATTTTCAGGACTACAAGCAATGTACAAATGATGTAAAGCACCCAGGTAGATGTGTGTGGGTTACACGCAAACATTACATCAGTTTGTATAAGGAACTTGAGCATGCTCAGATTTTTCCCATGAATCCTGGAATCTCCCAGCCCCAAGGGTACCAGGGATCATTGAATGTCGATCAATACATATCCAAACAAATGTGGCGCAAACCAAACACATCACCTTGATGCCTAGAACGCCATCATTTTTGTAGAACATGAAAACTGCCCGGGGCTTGCACAGTACAGCATGGCAGAAAATCCAATAATGCTAAGGCCAGGGTAACATGTAAACATACTAGTTGAGAGCTTGGCAGGTTTCTAAAGAAATCAGTGGTTAGGGATGAATACCAATGCGGCCCAGAGTGGGAAGGCAGACAAAGTACTGTTTGCCCATAGAAAAATCAATGTGAGGTTTTCTTTGTCATCCCCCTGAGGGGACACATCTGCTGTCTGGCACAAGCCCTTTGTCCTCTCATCCCCAACCTTGAATTCTATGGTTGTTAAGTGTGGTGGCACACACCTGTCACTTGACGGTCAAGGATAACCTAGGCTACACAGTGAGTTTGAGGCCAGCCTAAGCTACGTAAAGGGAGATTCTGTAGTGATGGAGAGGGGGCTATTTACATCAAGGTCACCTCGTACTCTAAATCCCAATATCTAGACACTCCCCACACCCTACATACACTCTCCAAAGGGGAGACTGAGGGCAATTGTTTTATGCCCACTGGTGAACCTGGTGCACAGGGAAGACTTGTGCATTTCAGGAGAGAAAATACAGTAGTGAACTTCTGTGACACCCAGACCAGATGGCTTCAGGCCATTCCCCACTCTCTACTGACAGGCTGAGATTTGACAAAGGGGGAATGTGGAAAGGCCCAGAAGCAACTCGGAAGTAAGAATCTCCCTTGTCTTGAAGAAAGTTCAGTTTGTCCTGAGCCACCCACCTAGAGGCTGTTAGCAAAGCAAGGCCCACATTTGCATGGGATGACATGCTCGGTCCCTGGCACAAAGGCTCTGAAGCCCGCTTCATAGCGGCCATACTCATTTGCACTGAAGTGAGTTTCTCCCACTGACTGCCGCTGTGAAGGGAGAAGGCAGAGAGGGTCCAGAAGCAACAGCTTCCCTGACATCGATCTGCAGTCATATAAGCTGAGTCCAGAGCTCCAGCCTCATTCTCAGCCCCGCCACAAACATACTCCCTAACTTGGGTTCAACAGTGGTCCTCTTATTTCCATTGGATTTTGGTCTCTAGGGAAACGGCATCTTTTGCAGGGCTGATGAATGGCAGGCTGTGTCTTTCCAAGACTGTGGTGGTTTGAATGAGAATGGCCTCCACAAGCTTATGTGTCTGAATACTTGGTCCCCCATTAGTGGAACTGTTTGGGAAGAATTAGTGGGGTGTCATCTTGTTGGAAGAGGTGTTGTCTTTGGGGGGAGGACTTTGAGGATTCAAAAGACTCTACTCCCAGTGTGTTCTCTCTGCCTCTTGCTTATGAATCAAGATGTGAGCTCTCAGCTATCCCAGCCACCGCCACCATATTGTGGCTCTGCCATCATGGACTCTAGCCCTCTGAAATCATAAGCTCAAATTAAATACTTTCTAAGTTCTCCTTGCTCATGGTGCCTTAGCACAGCAATTAAAAACTAACTGAGACAGAGACAGAACACAATAGCGTTGACATGGCAGATGTAATGACTGGTTTGGTCAGGACCGCAGGCAGTTGGCCTGGCCTCCTCTGTCTTCACCTCTCCAGCCCCAAGTGAGGTAGCTTATCCTGTCCCAGATGCTGTCAACAGGAGGCTGCTCTGACCTGTTCGCTGAGATGAACATGGCAATGATGACACCCATTTCCAAATGTACCTCAACCTTGCAAAATAATGGGAAATGGAAACCATTAAATTCCAAAGCCAAAAACATGCACAGCGGCCTGGATCTTCAATGTGCTCCAGGGGCCTGCATGCTGGAGGCTTGGTCACCACCTGTGGCGCTATGGAGATGCGGGAGACCCTTCAAGAGATGGGCCTGGAGGAAGGAAATTTGCTGAGGGTGTGCCTGGTCTGTCTCCTTTTACTTCCTGGCCACAGTGAGGTGAACAGAGCTTTTCTCCCATGGTCTGCCTTGTTGTGAAGCAGAAAGCAAAGGAGCCAGGTGACCAAGGACATGGACCTCTGAAAGAAGCCACAAGTAAGCCCCTCTTCGTTCCCACTAGCCAGCCTCAGGTATCTTATCGCCGTGTCAGACAACTGACTAGCACAACACTGGATGAAGGTTTCTACGTGACACTGAGTTCCAAATCCTAGTGATGCCTGAGACTTGCAGAAGTACTTCAATCCCACTCAGGGAACCGGTGATGGGGCTTTAACCAAAATTAGCCAGCCAGAATTAAGGAAGGAAAAAAATCATTCACATTTGTAAGCCAAAAAATGTAGACATTAATAAAACTCATGGGAAATGGAGATGCCCTTACTTCTTGGTCGTCTCCAAGCTTCCTCCGTCATCTGTCGCTATTGCAGATGGCTCAGGGACTATTTGATTCTTATCAGCATCTTTGGAATCCACACAATAAAGGCCAAAAAGCTTTGTCAAGTGCCTGCCACTGAGCGTTCCCAATAGGAAGCTATCCCTGTTTGTGTGGCCAGTTCCTCCTGGAGAGTTTCTCTGTGTGTCTTTTCCCTTTCTATTCCCTAGCAGAGGGCAGTGGACGGCTACTATTAGAGCGAGAGTAGCACTCTGTTGACCATCTTTTCCTGAAGGACAATCAGTACTTCTGGAGTTCCGTCCATCCCATTTTCTTCCCTGTCTTCTCTGGCAGAAGTGAAAAAGTCAAAGAATCCAGCAACCTCCTCTCTAGCTGTGTCTCATGAGGGCAACAAGTATCTGCAAGTGACAATGGAGTCCTCAGGAAACCCAAAGCAGAGTGCATCGGATGCTCACCCGAGGGTCCCCCCAGCAATAAAGCCTCTCAGAAGTGCATGGGTGTGGTGCTGGGCCCAGTGGCACATGCCTTTGGTCCCAGCACTCTGAAGGCAGAGGCAGATGACTCTCTATGAGTTCGAGGCCAGCCAGAGCTACATATTGAGACCAGGACCTGAAAGTCTCTCTCCTTGGAGTTTTCTGGGAAACACATCTATCATCATTTTCTAAGAATCTTCTAAGATTACTGCAAGGTTAATCACATCTATTTAATTTTCATAGACAGCCTCGGTTTCTAAGATGTCCTTTTGCACCTTCACACACAAGGGAAACACTTCCCAATGAATGATTGCATTCCACACTCTCCATCTTGTAGTTTACCTTAGCCCATTCAACCAGTCACAGGTGGAAATACATTCCATTCATGTGAAAAGGCACAGAAGAGATTTGGAATCTGGGTAATACACAGTGTCGCGAAGACACAATGACAAGACAGCTAAGCCCCGTGGATGGGCAACATGGGTACCATTATTTAGTCACCAATTAGACACTATCTACTAACACTCCAAACAGATGCACCTTTTACTTAGGAATCCTTCCCTAGAAATTCCTGACCTACAGAAACATGAAATACAGATGAAATGATATATATTAAGGAGGTAAATAAAAATGTAAAGTGGGAGGAATATAGTCAATGTTGATCAGTAGACATGGGTTGAATAACCCAGGTTGTGGCCACATTGGATGACACTATACATCCTCTGCAGGGTTGTGTGGGAGAAGGGTGGCTTATTCCCTTACCTCTTCTTAAGAGCTAGGGAAACTTTCCCAGAAGCCCCTGAGTAGCCTCACCTCACATTTTATTGGCCATCACGGGGCCCAATGCTCACTTGGAGCCAATCACTGTAGAGGGCTACAGGCCCTCCAGGGCTGCTCTCAGTATTCACCTCCTGACCCAGTGGGAGAGTAGACTGCTTTGAAAAGCCAGGTTTCTTCTTTCTTTCTTTCTTTCTTCCTTTCTTTCTTTCTTTCTTTCTTTCTTTCTTTCTTTCTTTCTTTCTTTCTTTCTTTCTTTCTTTCTTTCTTTCTCTCTCTCTCTCTCTGTCTCTTTCTTTCTTTCTCTTTCTTTCTTTCTTTCTCTTTCTTTCTCTCTCTTTCTTCCTTTCTTCCTTCCTTCTTTTTCTTTCTTTCTTTTCTTTCCTTCCTTCCTTCCTTCCTTCCTTCCTTCCTTCCTTCCTTCCTTCCTTCCTTCCTTCCTTCCTTCCTTCCTTCCTTTCCTTTTCTTTGAGAAGACAGGTTTCTTTCAAAAGTGGGAAATGGTGGCTAAGCAGGCCACCGGGGGTGAAGGGAGCTTTTGCTTCTTACTGAAATATATCCTGTTGTTTGACACCCTTTTCTATTAAGATTTTCCGTATGTGTGACAGTTCATTGTCATCGTCAACTTGACTGGATTTAGAAATACAGCTCTGAGTGTATCTGTGAAGGGGTTTCCTGGGAAGACCCACCCAGAATATGGGCAACATCATTCCATGAACTGGGGTCCTGGGCTGAATAAACAGCATGCGATGTGACCAGCTGCCTCATCCTCCTACAGCCTTGCCCCCCTACCATGATGGACTGCACCCCACGCGGTACCACGATGAACTGCACCCCATGCGGTACCACGATGGACTGTACCCCCACACGGTACCACGATGAACTGCACCCCACGCGGTACCACGATGGACTGTACCCCGACACGGTTCCACGATGGACTGCACCCCAACTCGGTACACGATGGACTGCACCCCACTCGGCACCACAATGGACTGCACCTCCATATGGTACCACGATGGACTGTACCCCCACACGGTACCACGATGGACTGTACCCCCACACGGTTCCATGATGGACTGTACCCCACTCGGTACCACGATGGACTCTACCCCACGCGGTACCACGGTGGACTGTACCCTCACACGGTACCACAATGGACTGTACCCCCACATGGTACCACAATGAACTGTACTCCCACACGGTTCCACGATGGACTGCACCCCACTCGGTACCACGATGGACTGTACCCCCACTTGGTATCACGATGGACTGTACCCCACGTGGTGAGCCCAAATGGCTCCTTCCTCCCTTCCGCTGCTTGTCAGGAATTATGTCACAGAGATGAGCAAAGGGATTAATAGGCTGTGTGTGGGTTTTAAGTCTACTATAAACATTTTAAACCCCAGGAAGGAGACTGGACGGGAAAACACTCCGACAAAATATGTATTTTCATTCACCTCATTATTTTCTGTCTTTTCCAACATCTACGCGATGTAGTTTTATAAATAGAAAAATAATGTTGAAAATGGTCACAATTTTTTAATATTTTACTATTGAGTGACAGACTATCCTCTTCCTGGGGAGACGTAACAGACACATCTAATCACCCTAGATAGGGAGCTCATGACAGACCAGAATACAGATACCACCAAAGTCCGTCTTGGTGAACCAGTGAGTTTTATTGGGGTTGCATACAGGAATATGGGTGAAGAGTTACTTCCAGGAGCAGAGATGACAATAAAAACAATCCCATTTGCTAGGCTTTCTGTACATCCCTTACTGGTAATCCCAGAGACCTGGCAGGACGAGCATCATTTCCACTATTTTTCTGACAAGAATATTCAGGCTTATAAAAGTTACAAAGTTGCCACTAGGCATCCCCAGGTAAGAGGGAAGCTACCCTTAGCCTCTCCCACTTCAAACTGTGTCTTATTCCTGCCAAATCACAACATGCTCTTCCATGCACACAACAGTACAAGGTCCCAGAAAAACCCTTTCAAGGCTCCTCCTGGTCCCCCACCCTGCAGAAAGGCATGGCCGGGCCTCACTCCCAGTTTAAAAGAATCAATGTACTTCTCTCTTCCTCCTCATCTCTCAGCTCCTAGGATGTAGGTATGACCTGTCTTCCACGTGTCGCATCATCTGGCCCACGATTTAGGGCATGCTCAGTAAGCATGTGTTGATGGGGTTCAGTGTATCCCAGAGCTTGCTTGAGTGTAGCGCTGGGAGCTGGTGAGATATACTGAAGCTCCTGAACTAGAATCTCCATTTAACAAACCCCCACCCCACCCCTAGTGACTCACTGTGTCCTGATGCCCCACCCCTTCCTCCTCTTTATACACACGGTTTATTTCACAGCAGGACAAAAGAGAAAACTCTCTTTTCTGCTCTGAATCATCAAATGGAACCAGACATTCTGACCTGCAGACACTCAAGTGGCCTCTAGGGGAAATTTACCTAAGAAAATGACTCTTTGCCTAACATAGCACGTGACCCCTAATCTTTAAAAAAAAAAAAAAATCAAACGAGAAACAGCACTGCCTTAGCTAAAGATTGCACGAGAAAATGTCTCCTTTACATGCTTGTGTTTAATAATTGTTTCCTGGTGTACTTACGTACTATTAATCACCATCTGATTTAACACAGGATTACTCATAGTTAAGTACCCCATTAGCATTCAGACATTTCTAACCTTTGGATAGTGATTACTGACAATTCAGCTTGTTTCCCACACCTATTTACTGAGCATCTATTATGAACATGGCCTCCTAGAGATGAGAGGAAGAGATGAGATATGAATGTGACCATCCCCAACCTCCTGTCTTTGCTCCGAAAAGAATGGGAATGGGGAAATATGCTAATCAAACAACCCTGTAAGCCAATAAGGCTTCAAGTACCATTTTCGCTACTTAAATGCGAAACTCGATTAGATGCCTGCTATGATGAAGCCAATTAAACTGTTAGCATAAAGCAGCCAAGAATACTGAGTCACTCGGCTATTTTCAACCCCTCACAATTTGACCTGTGCTGGGGAAGATGTTGCAGCGTGCAGGGTGTCAGCACAGAAGAGCCCGAGTTTCGATCACAGAGGAGGTTCACAGGTGGCCGTTCACATCAAGGACAAGACACATAGGTACTTGTTTTTAAAAGTCAGCCCTTTGGCTTCGGAAGGTTTATTTCTAAGCAAAATTCTGGGGCAAAAAAAAAAATCATATAATGATGGAGAAACCCATGAATTAGTTTAGCCTGAAGAAATTCAGTACCGTTGACTCTTGCACTTGAGAAGTGGCTGCTTTTAGAGGTTACCAACACCTAAGAAAGATGGAGTTAAGTCGGTGACACAGCAAGTGATTTTTTTTTTTTTACTGTTTTCATATTTCCATTATTGAACAGCCAGAAATATAAAGCAGGGACCAAATTGTTACAAACAACTAAGTAAGCTTTAAAAAAATTAAAATTATTTTCTACATAAAGCTCATTTCTCCAGTTACCATCTGAACATTTATCATACCAGGGGTTTTTCCTTTCAACACACTAATAGTGAATGTCTCCGTCCATTCTCTAGACATGTTTAACTCGTGGGGTGTGTGCTTAACAATTTATTAATAATGTACTTTCTCTAGAGTATATCCTGTCCTGCTCCCCAAGAAGTCACTCTGGGGAGTAGTGAGAATAAAACCATTTCTACATCTGCACGGTGGGACAAATCAGCAAATAAATAGAGGTATGGATTTCTGAGGGAAAAATGGCAAAAAGCACATTTACAAATCTTCTAAGCCACACTCCATGTCTCTCTGAGACAGAGGGTAATTACTGAATGCTTTTATGCTCCACACTTTATTTTTAACTAAATCTGTAAGTAGACTGCTGGGAAATGCCAATACTGCTACTGGTTCACATTTGTCTGTAACGAAAAATTTTGCTTTGTAAAATAGTGGCCCAGATCGCAATGTCTCTTTTAAAAATATGACTGTATTTATTTGGGGGTTATTTAAAATAAATTGGAGGTTATTTCTGGCAACATTTTCCTTCAGGGGAATTTTAGGAGCAGGAAGGAAGAAATCTCGAGCCATGTTTTGCTCTTGAGTCTGAAGGATGCCTTCCAGGGCTAGCTCTGTTTTTCAGGCGAGCTGTAATTAGTTGGCCAGTTAGCTCGATGGGGGCTTCACTGTGGGAGACACAAAAGTGTTGACCGAGCCGAGTCCTGCCAGGAATGGGTTCAGGACTGAGTACCTGGAAAGTCCAAATGGGAAATCCCTCCTATTAAAGAAAACCCTATTAAGGATAATAGAGTTCTAGTGATTGAGACAGACTAGCTGTCTCCGCCGCCGACTCAGCTAATAACTACTCAATATTCACCTGTAAAGAAGCAAGCTAACCACGACCTCGGGGGCGGATCCTAAGGCAATGGGTAGAGAAGGAACACTAGGCTGGCCCCTCTAGGACCCTTGCAACACCTGTTGAACGCTACAGCTTAGAACTTCATCAACTGAAGACTCTCGGATTTAACCTTAGGAGATTTCAGAGTCCGTGGAACTGCGCGTGTTTACTTAAGGTTTCCATCTTGCCTCGTCAACAAAACTGGTTACTAATTATTTATGAACCACAGAGCTGAAAACAAACTTTCTTACCTTAAGCAGTTAAGGAGAGGCGGGCAGAGGGGAGAGGCTGGCTTTGAATCGAGCCTCTCGGTACCTGTCCCTGCCCCCTGGTTCCCACCCTAAGTGGCTTTTTGGAAGGGTCACGGTGCACCCCTCCTCTACATGGGGAGGGGGCACACCTCCCAGTAAAACAACGTTCTAGCACCCAATCCCGGGCGTCCCAGAAGCCTAGCGCTGTCTAAGCACAAAGACGGGCTTTCAATCCGGCCCTGAGCCAATTCAGACCCAGGGACGCAGTGACACCAGGGCCCCGACCCGGTAGCCACACTCTCCAGGCGTCCCGGGCTCCCTGCGCTTAGAGATGCACGCTGTGGATCTCTGGAAGGGCAGTAGGCTATCTTCAAAGCTCCTGTCCGGGACGCAGTACCCCTCTAGTACCCTCCGAGGGCCCCCGAATCCCGAGGTTCGGGGTGCCTAGTCCTCTCCCTTGGCGAGCAGCTCCGGGAGCCCACCGGCCGTCTAGCAGCAGTGGTCGGTGGGACAGGATGCCCGGGGCGACAGGACCCGTAGTGCGCAGGACTCACCTCCCCGCGCCCCCACCCCCGGGTGCCTGCGCTGCGCAGCCTCGCGCGGTGTCGCGCCCGAGCGTCCCTCCCTGCCCCGCGCGTCCCCAGCGTTGGCGAGCAGGTGACCAGAGCCGCGAGCCACGCGCACGTATTCCCACCCGAGATCACGCGTCCCCAGGCGCAGTGGCCTCTTACCTCCGAGCCGGTCGGGGCGGCCCCACCAGGCCGGGCACCGACTGGGCCGGGGAGACGCGCCTCCCGCCGCCGCTGGGAGCCGGGGCGGCAGGCGGGCTCGGGGACCTTCTCCCGGGCGGCGGCGGGAGGCGCTGCTCTCGCCGCTGCCGCCGGGGTCTCGGAGCTCCGCGGCTGCTGCGCGGGTCCCTCGGGTCCTGCGGGAAAGCCCGCCGCTCGCGCCGCAAACTCTTGGGCGCGCAGAGCCGGGGACCGCCGCCGCCGCCTCCCCGCCCCGCCGCCTCCTCCTCCCTCTCCTCCCTCTCCTCCTCCTCCCGCTCCTCTTCCTCCTCCTCTTCCTCCTAAGCCTTGAGGCTCCAGCGGCTGCCCGCTCCCTCCTGGCCCCGACCCAGTCTGAACTGCTCACTCTGCGCGTGCCGCAGGGACACGGACCCTGCGACCCCCGGCGTCTCTCGGCGGCGCAGACACCCGTGCGTCCCTCAAGGCCGCTGCGGGTCCTGCGGGGGGCTTCAAGGATGAGCTTGGGGGATGGAGGTGGGGGGGTCCGGCCAGTCTCGGTCGGGACTGGGAGCGGTGGAAGGGTGGAGGTTGTGCTTGGAGCCGAACCGGGAAGAGGGGAAGCAAGCTTGATGACATTGTGGAGCTGCCTGCTGGGGTCCCGTTAAAGTTGTCACTACGGGGGTAGCAAAGAATACTGCGCCCCGGGTAAATGGAAACCATCACAGTGCCTGCCACTGCTCTGTTGTCACGGGAGGGGGTGGTGGTGTCCTGTCTGCTAGAACATAACTGTCACTCCCCCTTGCCCAAGCCGACCTGGAATGGCAGGCCAACGCGCTTTTGTGACTCAGGACGTGGGTGGGTGGGTGGGTGGGTGAGGGGGCACCAGGTGAGAAGAGGGGTCCGGAGACATGAGAGTGAGCGCTGTTTGTGGAAGACAGCACTGGTTGCTAGGGAGGAATGCTCGGTGACTCCTCCAAGGCTAGCGTAGCTGGTCCGGAAAATGGGTCAAGGATTGGCAAGAACCCGCTAAGTGTCCCCTCGCATGCTTAGGCCCTCAGGTTGGGGGCTGCGGCCAGGAGGCGCCCTCGGCAGCGCCGGGCCTCTCCCTCCCCGCCCCCACTGCCCTCTCTTCTTTTGCATCAGTTCAGGAAATGTTCCACTGACCTACATATTTTTCCAAACATACGTGACCTTTTTTTTTTTTTTCCTGTGGGAGGAGACAGGCAAGAATCCAAGAAAAAGAGAAGCCGGAGAGAGCAGCGCGCGCAAGAACACAGGGAGGCTTTTTACCAAGCTCCTGCAAACCCCAAGCCAAGACAGATGTGCAGACACGGTGTCCGGGAACCAGGGGCTGCTGTTGGACTCGCTGAGGGGCTCTGAGCGTGAATGGCATGAAACGGGCAGACTGCTAACCCGGTGAAGGAGTTCAAGGGTAGTAGCGTGTTTCACCCAAATCCATAACCACCCTCCACTCGTGGTGGTGGCGATCACCGATCACCGAAGGCAGGCACCTGGCTAGACCAGCCCGAAGAGAGGAGTCACCTCCCCCATGCCAGGCACATAAAGGTCACTTGCTCCCTGACGCGGCTTGTGCTAGCTTCTTGGAGCAGCACCCTGCCTTGGCAACCCTTCAAGTGTCGGTCTAGATCCCACATTCCAGCAAGTGGCTCAGGCGGGGAAAGCGCCACCACTGGCTCCCCTTTTCTGTACAGCGTGTGTGTGTGTGTGTGTGTGTGTGTGTGTGTGTGTGTGTGTGTGTGTGTGTGTGTGTGTGTCCCCGTCCAGGAGGGATCTCCTGAGGCTTTAGTCCCAAGTGCTAGTCTCAGTCCTGGCTCATGGGGTTCCAGGTCCTGGATTTCTCCTCTCCAGCACAAACAGGACTAACACCAGAGTCGCCTTATTTGGGCATGCAACCTCACACCGTCAATTAGATCAAAACACTCACAGAGTCTGCATCTTCCCCCTGCCCCCCCCCCCCCACAGCGCGGGCGCGCCCCACAACACACACAGTAAAGTAGGTCATTCTCTTTATTTCCCATTTGTATTATTTTTGTTTAATTCTCCTACAGAAAAACAAGCATCCTCCAAGCATCCTCCAGCCGCTGACATTCTCAGGCTGCTTCCCACTTGAAGGGCTTTTGAGGAAAGAGGAGGTTGACCCCCTTGTTAGTTTGAAGTTCCCCTTTCCAACTAGAGAAGGGGAGTCTTTCAATTACTTTTTCTCCTCCTCGTCTTTTTCCTTCAGGCAAGTATGTTTTAACTGTGCCCTTAAAGGGTGGCTATGACTAATATCTAGTAAAGATGAAATTGTGTGCTTCCAACCGGATTTAATGAAGAATTTAGAACCACCTCCCTTTTTCCCCCCTTTGAAAAAGATTCCAATTCCCTTTGGCAACTTGAAAACTCATTGGGAGATCTTTTAAGAAACTTGGCATGGCCTAGTAACTCATCAAGTCTGCAATGTAGCAAGTATTTTTGCTCTGTCCTGTTTTTATGGGTTGTAAGACATCTTCCTGATTGGTTTCTTCCTGTTGATGTGGAGATGGTGTAGATGTGGTTGTTATACTTATTCCAAGCTTCAACCCATCTCATGAGTGTTTCTTCCCACCCATGTAGGACCCTGAGGCAGAGTGGAGAATAGAGTCCCCCAAAGAATGCATTTTCCCTCCAAATGCAGAGGAGAGGCCCCTGGTCATTCTATGCATTTGACAGAAGGCTTCCATCCACTGCCCTTTGTTAAAGCTTGCCACGACTCAGGCCAGGTTCTCAAGAGAGGGCTGGGGGAACACTGAGAAGGTCTGTGTACACAGAAGTCTTACAGTCAGAGACAGAGAAACATGAGCTAAACAGGGCGAGTGACAGAGGAGTTCGAAAGAGGAACTGGGTTTCTTAGGTAAGGTGGCCTAAGTGCCAGGCCTTTCCAATGATGATAGCAAAGTCAAGCTGGATCATCATAACCTATACATTACTTAAAATATGCTACATGGATCAAATGCAGCATTTCAAAACTGCATTGCTGGGGATGGGAAATTCTTAAGTGGTCCCAGTCATTGATAGGAGCCTGCTTTTATTGGTTGAATCTATTAATGACTCCCCAAGGAACCCTAGATGTGGAGGATGAACATTTTTTTCCTTATCAGTCTTTCAAAATACGGTGAAAACTTCCAAGTTTCCATTGTCTAATTGGATCTCTCCATCATGGAAGTCCAATCTGTAGCATATCCCGACTAGAAACATCGGTATGACGAACTCTTCAGCATAGGTATTGGGTGCCTCTGGGTGTCTGCTTTTAGTGTTAGCTGCAGGCAAGACTGTGTGGGCTTGCACAGTAATTACAGCACTAGCTTAGGGTTTGGGACCCATGCTAGGACACACATGCAGTCACTGCAGCACAGATTTGGAATAAACAGTAAGAACCAAGTCCCATTCTGAAGGATAGCTCCTATTTCCAGTTAGCCACAGGTGGGAAGGCCCTTTTCATATGAATCGCTAGAAGGCTGTGGACTGTTACCTCCGAATATCATTTTTTCCCACCCCAAAGAAAAATCAAGTATATGCCATGCCTTGTTACATTGAAGAACATTTTGGTAGACAGGAGTCTGAGGCAAACAGTGCAGAGAGAGGTGGATTTTGGGAAAAGCATGAAGAGGCCGCAGACCACAGGAACTGGGGATGGATGTAAAAGTCAGTATTTATGAGCAGTGATGAAGAAAATAATGGGGAATGACCCACCCTGTGTTGAAATGGCCAAGGTGAGAGTTAGGTACCCCGTTCCTACAGCGGCTTCATAGTGGAGGGAAGGGCAGGCTGCAGCTAGCTGTCCCCTGGGGGGCCTCCGAGCAAGCAGCCTGCACAGCCAGCCTGGTATAGTTTGGACTTCACCAGCTATTCCTGCCTGTTAGATCAGCTGAAGAATGAAGTGAGCTGGCGGGCAGGACCCAGGGAGGAAAATGGAGCTGGAGGAGTCTGAAGGTGACAGAGCCTTAAAGTCTCCGCTAACACACTGGAGGAGATGGTGCACAGGTGTGCTGGTCTGGATCCCCAGGCTTGCACACACAGATCTGAAAAAGAGCTGTTGACACTGTAGGAAAGTTGGGCACTTGAGAATAATCCTTCCTTATGGTTGAGCCCTTTGAGGAAGTCCCTGTATGTGTATTTTCTCTGATAATAAAGTCTGAACCTAGGTTTCATTTACTCTAGGGGTATTAAAAATTGCAGACATGTAAGAGCATTGTTCATTCACAAAAACTGAGAGTTAGTGTATTCCCATCCTGCACTGCAGACCCATGGTACCAATATTTCCCACTGGGCCCCCATGTTTATTACTGTTTCAAAAAATTTTTATTTTTATTACTTCTAAATTCTGTATAAATGTGTTTATCTCTGTGTCTGTATGTACATGTGATTGCAAGTGTCCTCAGAGGCCGGAAGAGGGTGTCTGCACCCCCAAAGCTGGACTTACAGGCAGTTGTGAGTCGCTGGGAATCACACTGGGGGCTTCTGCAAGGGCAGTGGTGGTTCTTACCTGCTGAGCCCTTTCTGCAGCTTGCTCCTGGCGTTTCTGGCACATGGTGAGCCCAGACGAGGTGTTGTAACCTTTTGGGGGGTCATAGTTTGCACTAGCGTCCCCTGTTGATGTGCTCAGATGTATAATGCCTGGTGTCATAGTATCAGACGTAATAGTCCCACTGCCCTAAAAAGCAAGCAAGCAAACCAACCCCATCCACCCCTCCCCATGCACTAGACTTTTTAATTGTTTCCATGGATTGGCCTTTCCCAGAACGTTGTGCAGTTGCTATGATACAGTGTGCAAGCCTTTTCCGGCCAGCTTTGTGCACTTCGTTATCTGCATTTAAGTAAGTTTTAACCATGTCTTTTGGTGGCTCAATAGCCCATTTCTTTTTAGTGCAAAAAAAAAAAAATACTCCATTGTCTGGATGAGGAGGTGTTTTAAATGAAACCTCGATAAATAATGTTTGCAGTAATAAAAGATGACATTTATCTAATACTATGTGCCAGGTATTCGAATTACTTCATTTCATCTTCAGGAGGCCCCGTAAAAAAAAAAAAAAGTCATTTATGGTTTCTAGCAGCCAGCTAAGGTCTCTCTCTGAGCTAGAGCGGTTCAGTGTGCTCTCAGCCACTCAGCAGAAGAATGTGACAGAGAAAAAGCTTGAGCTGTACTCTGATGACTGTGTGTGTCTAAGGACTTCTGCCCAGCCCACCACATACACCTGTTGGACGGCAGCGCCGAGCGGGTCATCTTTCCTTCTGCAGGAGATCTTGCTGGCTGATGCAGGATGGTGAAGCCCTGCTCTGCTCTGCAGACTTAACTTCTACTCTCTCCTTTGTGTGCATTGGTTATTGGTGTCTTCGTTCCCATCATTTTCTTTAGGTTTGTCTTCAAATTCTCATTTACGCGTGCATGTGTCTTTGGGGATATAGGCCATATGTGTGCAGATGCCTCTGGAGGCCGGAAGAGGGCATCAGATCACCTAGAGCTGGAGTTACAGGCAGGTGTGAGCTGCCCCAGTGTGGGTGGTGGGAATTGAACTCTGGTCTTCCAGAAGAACCCCCTGGCTAGCCTGGAGCTAACTACATAGACAAGGCTGGCCTTGAACTCCCAGAGACCTACCTGTCTCTGCCTCTGAAGGGCTGAGAGTATAGGCGTATGCTGCCTTCTTCATTCCATTTTTAAAACAGCTACGTTCCAAGTGCTTGAAACAGAGTCAAGGATGAAGGCTTGGGATTGGTGAAAGAGCAACACCTGCTCTGTTTTCTTGGGAGGAAATAAAGTCCGTGGGTCAATATGTACATGACTGGCATCCTGGCACCGCACCAAAGCACTGTTTGGACTTTGGTAATAGGCTGGGAGTGTAGCTTTGCAAATACAGGTGATCTTCAGACCAACTCCAGGTCTTAGTCTGGGGGTGAATGCAAGTTCCTTTCATTATAGAGTCTCTGAGTACGGCTCAGGCCTCCTTCTCCTGCTTCCAGAATAGGTCAGTCCAAGGAAGGCGCTTGGTGGAGCTGTAACTTCTGATCATCCTGCTTGCTGATATACAGGGATAGATCTTCTCACTGGCAAGATAGAAGCTGTGAGCGGCCTGAGAACGCCTTTAATCCCTCCTCCCCAGGGTGTATGCTAACTGCCATTGCCCTGAACCTGTGGAATGTGGGAGGGGCCTTCAGTGTGTGTGAAAAATGGAAGGGAAGAAAGGGGTTTGTGTACAGGGTGCTGAGGGTTGGGGAAAGGCAGGTGGTGAGGGCAGCAAATGTGGGGGAACTGTGAAGGTGCCAGAAGGATGGTTGGTGGTGCTAGCTCCCGTAATTAGCTGAAAGGATTGCAGAAGAATCAGAGCTCAGGCACAGCTGATGGAGGGGAAGTCATTTCAACTCAGGGAGGCTTCTGCTCTTGGCTGGCGTTGGTGGAGGCCCAGGCAAGCTGTTGAGACATGCACTTCTCTAACAAGCACCAGGAGCACCCTTTAGGTCCAGGCAGAGAAACAGCTGCTCGGACTCTCAAGCGGACATTGTCTTACCTGTTCCCACCCTGTGTTCCATTTACCTCAACTGTAAAGAGGTGCTTCTGATATATTTTCCACACAGGTGCTTGCAAGAGCACTCACACACGTGCATGCATGCATGCATGCACACACACGTGGGCAAGTGAGTTTATTTCCCAGTGTGGTTTGCACGTCCGCCCCGTTTTCAGATCTGCAGACATTTGGTGCAATGCCTTTTGAGCAGGGAAGTTTCTGCACTGACAAATGCAGAATCTGCATGCTCTTGGTCCAGGAAGAACACCTAGCGATATGAAATTCATTACACTTAGTTCACTTGAAGTGGAAGGCTAATTATAGAAAAATGTTCTCCGAGGAGCTATTTATAGCCCCTCCCCAGTCGGCAGCAGAGGACGCATTTCCTGTATGGGCATGCATTATTTGATCAGCATGCTTTGTGGAAGATTTTGGTGAGAAGGAAGCTTTTCTCAGTGGTTCTAACTGAGCACTTGTGTTAACAAGGAACGCGAGCCTGTGATGAAGATGTCTTCCCTGGGTGTTTCTAATGCACCCATGCACAGCACTTTCAATTTCTTCCTTTCCAGATCCATGACGGCTTTATAGATGCTTCAAGCCCAAAGGCTTGACTGTGGTTCTACACCCCTTCCCTTCTTACATCAGCGAGCCCCAGGTAGCCCACAGCATCTGGGGCTGGGACCGATGGCTAAGGCTTTTATTTAAAGACCTTGCACTTAGAAATTGAAGATGTCAGCAGGCAGCACTTTGGCTCTGTTGACCAGAAGAGTAGTTCTCAAAGCACATTCTTTGAACCCTCACAAGCATCCCCTGGAAATTTGTTAGAAATGTGAACTTACAAGTCTGGTTGTCCCTGAGCCCGTCCTCGGGGCCAACTGAGCCAATCAGCCTCCCAGGAGGGCTCTACGGCATACAAAGTCTGAGATTCATTTCTTTATGTAGTTGGTTGTCCTGCTCATATAGTTTGAGCCGCTTGGGCTCTTGTGCAAGGCCATTTATAGCGAGAAATCCATGGAGTCTGTTTAATGGGCAAAAGAATTTATCAGTGGGGAAAAACTCACTGTATAGAACAGAATAGTCGCAGGTTCTGGAATGCTGTTCTGACCGCCTAAGTCAGTCCCATATCTAAAACCATGAGGTAGAGAAGAGAGCATGTCTGTGGATCTCAGGTCTCAAGCGTTTCTCTAGGGTCAGTGCTTCAAGGTCATAGACAGAACAGCTGTCCACTACAGCCATAGGTTAATAGAACCACATACCTTTGTTTAATTAACTTTTACAACTACTTTCTGAGGGCAGTTTTTATTTTGTTTTAGATAGAGTCTCACTATGACCCTGGCTGGCCTGGAGCTCACTATGCATACCAGGCTGGCCTCAACTCAGAGATCTGTCTGTCTCTGCCTCCTGAGTGCTGAGCTTAATGGGGTACATTACCACACCTATCCCCCTTCCTAAAAAAAAAAAAAACTTGTTTCTACGGGACAGGCATTAAATTGGAGGTCCAGAGGGGTTCCATTTCTTGAACTCTGAGCACCCTGCTATTACGCTAGGTTAAGGACACATAATCAGGAGACTGATGAGAATTTTAACATGTCACCTTACCCAGCCCTCTCTCCCAAGCTTCCTTTCCTTTATTCTTTTCCTACACTCCATCTGGTACTCACCTCTTTATTGCTCTCACACACCCTCCCTCCCCATGGAAATGAGTTGCTCAGCACATCATCCCATCTCTCATTTCTCTTCTCTGTCAATCCATCAGGACATCGGGCTAAGCACGCATCAGTGTGTCGATGCAAGGCCTAGTGTCTTCAGGCTGCAATTATACTATGGCCCTCAGATGAGGGGCAGCTGGCAGAGAGGGACCCCATTACAAGGATGGAGATGTGACTCAATGGCAAAGCACTTGCCATTGGGTGTGGCCCTGGGTTTGATCCCGATAACTGTGAAAGGCATAGTGTTAAGGGGATGATTAGCCACAGTGATGTCAACTTCCACGCAAATCAGATTCGGTGGGTACTGTCTGAACTCATGGGAGCTGGTAATCTAGAAGAAATCATCTGGACTATCAAGCCAGGAAAGAAACACATGTATCTAAATTAACACAACAGTATTAGTAGAGTATATGGGTGGGTGGCGGGTGTAAAGCTTTAAGGAAATGCAATGAGAGCCCAGAATTAAGCACTTACACTTATAGTCAATCAATTTTGACTCTGGTTTTTCAATGAGAAAATTATTATTGTTATTTCTTTCTAACAAACAATGTTGGGACAACTGTACACAAACACATAAAAAGATGAAGCAGAACCCTACCTCATACCATCTAACAACTCCAAGTGGACTGAATGCATTCATGTAGATGCTAAAACTATGAAACTTGTAAAAATGATCACACAACAAGGGTATCTCTATGACCTTGCATTTGGAAAAGAATTTTTAGATATAACACCGCCCCCCCCCAAAAAAAACCTCACAAGCAACCACAACAATAACAACAAAAACTAGACCTCTTTAGGCATGAAGCCTATGAAGATACTGTCACAGAAAGAAAACACAGAATGGGAAAGAACATTTGCAGCCAATAGAGACCAATCACCCTGAGCCATAGAGAAAACTCATCTGAGTCCCTGGCAGATGCCTGGAACCCCGAGGGCATTGAATCTCACATTCACTCTAGGGTTTCCCATATGTACTTCCAATAAAACTTAAAAGATATATTAAGTGTTATAAAAGACTAATAAAAACTGCTAATAAAATGACAATTATGAAAAGTTTATTATAAGACAAAGTTATCTTAAATTTATGAGTTATTTCTTTCTGGGAATTTTTATTTAGTATTCAGACCAGTTGACCAATGGGAACCAAGAGTGTGGAAAGCAAAGCTGTGGATGGATAAAGGGGTTTGTTGTATCTGGGACAGAAAAGAACTCCTACAGCTAAGTAATAAAGGACAAATAATCCACTTAAAATGGATAAAGGGCCCAAATTGACTGCTCCCCAAAGGAGATGTACACTGGACCTGTACGCACATAATAAGTTGTTCAACATCACAAATCATTAAGAATATGTAAATTAAAGCCACAATGAGATTCCATTTCATATTCATTAGGTTGGCTATTGTATTAGTTTTCTGTAGCTGGGACAAACACTTGAGAGGAAGTTTAAAGGGAAGAAATGCTTATCCTGGCTCATAGTTTCAAGGCTTCAGCTCAGGGTTGCTGAGATCCATTGCTTTAGGCTTGAGGTAAGACTGAATATCATGGTGGTAGAAGCTTCCTGTGGTAGCTGCTCACCTCAGAACTCCCGGGAAGGAAAGAGGGAGGGAGGAGAAGAGAGAAAAAGAAAGAAGAGAGAGGAGAGAGGGAGACAGAGAGAAAGACAGAGACAGAGACAGAAAGAGAGGGGAGGTATGTTTCCGTAGTATGTCCCAAGTGATCCACACCTCCTTCCTCCAACTAATTCCCATTTTCTTTACCACTATATCCTAATAATGTCATTATATTAGGAGTCCACCAAAGAACTAACCATTGATGACATCGGAGCCCTCATGATCCACTCCCTCCCTCAGTGGCTGGATCCACCAGCTGGGTTCCAAGTCTTCGATACATGAGTCTCTTGGAGAACACGCCACACACAAACCACAACGGCTATAATTTAGAAAAGAAACAAGTGAAAATAACATGTGATGCCTAGAAAGAGTAGAAATCAGGACCTTCGTACGCTGCTGGTGGGAATGGGAAATGGTGCAGGCACTTTGTAAACTAGTATGAGCAGGTCTCCCAAAAGATAGACATAGAGTTACCACAGAACTGGCCGCTCGATGTCTACGCATACACCTGAGAGAAAAGAATTAACTTGTGCACAAATGTTCATAACAGCATTATTTATCAGAATTCCAAACTGGAAACAAATTCATGTATCACCTGAATGGATAAACAAAACGTGTTATTGCTTATATGATGGAATATTATTTGGCCATAAAAGGAATGAAGTCCTGACCAAGCCCATCAACGGACCATAAAACAATTGTTCTGGGTGAAAGGAGCAGTTCAAAGGACCAAGAATTCTATTCATGTGAATTTCCAGAACAGATAAAGCTAGAAACAGAGTAGAATTCTTCTGGGAACGTGATGGTTTGGAATTTGATGGATAAAGGGTATGGGGATAATGAAACGTTCTGAAATTGATGGCAGTCAAGGTTGTATAAGTCTTTAGACACATGAAAAATCAATCAGTGTACACCTTAACTAGGTAATTAGGTGGTAAGTGAATTATGTATGAATGTTATTATCAAAAAAGAGAAAAAATAGAGCAGTGTATTTGTCCAATTCTTTCTAGTTAAAGGCTCGTCATTGTGTATATCAGGCCTATTCACCAAGGCCTGACCTTGAACTCCGCTCCCTTAGGACAGCCTTCTATTTGGTCACTGCTTCTTACCACCACATCAGTGAGCAGGCTTTTGGGTACCTCTCCTCAGCCCATTGCTCTGGTCCTCCTCTCCTGGGAGAATCCAGCCCCATGATTCTGTTCTGAAACCTCTGTCTAGTCCACACCTCTGTCCTCGACAGCTTCTCTTAGCTCTATGCCCACCCCCCCTCCCGTTCCCTTCAACCTGCTACTTCCCAGTTGGACATCTCCACCTTAGTTAGCATTTCTACCATGATTTCTCTTTTCCTCCTTTCTGCCCATCTCATTCTCCCTTCTTCCACAGTCCTGTTATGATGCTTTATTTTGTCCTAATAATACAACTTCGGGAGACACACCGTGTCTTTAATATTACCTCTAATCCCACCCCCATCATCTCCTAACATTCAGTCCCATAATTGTGTCCTGGGAGGGTCTTATCCACCGGTTTCTCCCTTCCCATTTCCATTGCCTCTCTCTTTTGTAGCTCAGTCTTAATTTAGACTGTTCCACAGCCTTCTTTGGGTCATAACAACTTGTTATGAATCATGAAATATGAATTGTGAAAGAAGAAGAGACAGAAACTGGAGTTTAGGGAGGGCTTCCCAGTTTCCTGGTGGAGATCCACAAGAAGGTTATGCAGAAGCTGAAATCCAAAGGCCTGGAGAGAAGCCCAGTGACAAATGAGGCATATGGTCTTGGGAAAAATCTGATGCCCATACTCAAGGAAGAGGGTTTCAAGAGCTCCACAACAGGCCTACTTGTACAATGCAAGTAGGTTCATCTAGACTGGAGGTGACACAACAACACAGCTTTGTACCAGTTGGTAAACAGCCATCATTCAAGTAATGTTGGCTGTCCCCCAACATCCTAATACCCCTGAGCAGCCCCTCTGAAATATCCACCCACAACCACGAGAACCCCAGAGTCCTGTGAGTGACATTCTGACTCACTGCCCTGACTTTGCAACTATATAAACTTTTGGGTTTCTCAAGGGTCCCTAAAGCAAGTTTTCACTCCCTAGGTTCTCAGGGCCTGTCTTAACCTGACCTTGTCCTGGCTGGATGTCTGTTTCCACTGCTTCCTACAGTGAACTCTATACGTACACACTCCCAATTCCACATTTTAGTATGTGCTTTTCCTTCCCTTCCAATATGATGGGTTGTCCTGTGTCTCAAGATCGTGCATTCTAAGAAGTTGTCCTTAAGTTCTTCTGCCAAAAGTGGACTCTCCTTCCTTGTTGTTACTTTCCTGTAGGTACATGTGTATGGATAACTATCTCTATTTCTTATGACCAAGGGCCTAGAGCTTAACATTTTGGGTAAGGTTGTATTATTATTAGTAGTAGTAGTAGTAGCAGTAGTAGTGTGTGTGTGTGTGTGTGTGTGTGTGTGTGTGTGTGTGTGTTTATGTGTATATGTGTACCACATGAGTACAGTACCTGAAGAGGCCAGAAGAGGGCATCAGATCTCCTGGAGCTGGAGTTATAGGGGGTTGTGAACTATACCACACGTGTGCCGGGAACCAAGCTGGGGTCTTCTGAAAGAGTGTTAAATGCACTTAGTGCTGAGTCATTTCTCCAGCTCCTTAGTTAAGGCTCTCTTGATGTAGAAAGAAACTAAATCTGCTCCCAGGACAGGGACTTAATGCCCTCTAGCTCCTTCATCTATTGATCTGGTTAGTTTGAACCACCTCAGAACTGCTGTCCTGTACAATCAGTCCATGGGTCAAGGGCTACCTCTAGCCTTACAGAACCCATTGTCTGCCTCCCATAGGAAACGTCCTGTGTCCTGACTTGGGCAGAGGGAGAGTGGTATCTACCACACGGAGTTGATGGCCTGAGCCTATTAGACCTGGATGCGTCACTTGAGGAAGAACTCATGAGCTGTAAGCCTGTCTAATGCTCACAGCAAGCTTTTGAGGTTCGTATCTTCCTGTTCGGCTGCTGAGGAAATGGAGGCCCAAACAGATCAGCAGGCGTGTGTCTCCAGTGTCATCCCCACACTGGGAGTGGACCCGGGATGGATGATGGACTCTATAGGTGACTTTTAGTGTACATAGCCTTTTCCAGTTCCCGTTTGGTTTCTTTGCGGATAAATTTCCAATCCCTGTTCCCATGGACCCTCCTCCTTTCTCTTTCCTTAGCCTTGGCTGGCTCAGCCCATCTGCTCCTCCCAGCCTACGGCACTACCTCAACCCCGTCCGTGCCTCTTGATGGTTTTGTTGGCGTGCCAGCCCAGCCCTTGCCTGAGTGGTTCAGACTTGGTCCTGCAAACTTTGACATTTTAGAAATTCTGTGGCTAGCAAATAAATGAATTGAGAAATTCCTGGAGCAGTACTCAGACCCTGATTTTAGTATTGAGCAAAAAAAAAAAAAGGCAAGATGGAGTGGGGGTGGGGCAAAGTGGGTCAAGGGGTCATCCAGGGACTGCCCTGTGGTATCTATTGAAAGGCTGGTGCTGATGCTGGAAGGCTGATGTCCACAGTGACGTTGCTTATTTCAGCCCTCCATCATATCTCCTGCTGACCCTCGTCTCCAGGCTTGCCTGTCCTATGTCTTCACTTTTCTACCAGAGGAGAATGTATGGTAAAAAGTTATCTGTGGTCAAGGAATCCTATTAACCTCTTGACAATCTACTGTATTACCTTAAGAAACCTAATATGGTAATCAGGGCTCCAGCATTCAGCTGTGGGAATTAGACACATGGCGGCTGATCCAGTTTAAAAAAAACAAAAACAAAAACAAAAAACCATTTGAATTTAGGAAGGAAGCTCCTTGAAGATGCTGTGAAGGGTGGGAAGTAGGCAGCTTTGCAGGGTTATCCAGGAGAGGGTGGTCCATTTTATCCGAGGCAAGTGTGGTTGAAGGTCTTCTCTGTTTGGAAGCACTCTCTCCCCAGTGGTTTTTTTCATGCCTTTGTTACCCAGAATTCCCAAACCTCTTTCCTTCATAGCTGTTTGTGTAGTCCTGCAGGGGCAGTTTGCCTACATGATTTGAGGAGAAACGGCCACATGAGTGGTTCAGCAGAATTTTCGTCACCGGGGTAGATCTGGGGTAGCTGAGAGGGTGGGTGGGAGCTATCTGCCTCGAGCTGCCTGTGGAGAGAAGATGAGGTCAGGGCAGTCTTTTAAAGTGAACTTTTGAGCTAGGGAGATAGCTCAGTGGTTCAGAGTACTTCCTGTACAAGCGTGAAGACCTGTGTTCAAATCCCAACATCCATGTAAAAAGCTGGGCCTGGCTGGGGCCATGCCTGTAACCCCAGCACTGTACAGGCAGAGAAAGCAGGATCACCGCCTAGCACCAAGTTTCTGGAGAGACCCTGTCTCAGGCAATAAGGAGGAAGGTGGCAGAGCAGGACACTGGACACACTCCTTTCACGTCTATGCACTTGCTAGGGGAACACTCACCAGCACACACATGTGAACATTTAACACACACACACACACACACACACACACACACACACACACACACCACTTTGACTTAAGCCCTGGCTCACACACTCATGACTGCCCATGCCTCCCCCTCACCAACAGTCTATTCCAGAAGGTTTAACTAGCCCCTGGGAAGTAGTAGTTATCGATCTTCAATGGCAGGGCCTGACTCCCACCATGCTTCTGAAAAAAGAACCTGTGTTTCTTTCTGAGCACAGGACCCGCATGAATGACCTGCGAGGCGTGGGAGTAGAGCCCGGGCTCTCAGGCCTGATTTACATCTTGGTCTGCAATTAGCCCTTCAAGCTTTCTGAGAACATGAATGTCTCCCTCCTTCATTAATGGGAGGAGAGCTTTTCTCACCCCTATGGGAGGAAAATTGCCCAGAAATGTGTGCAATGGATTTTTTTTTTTGATACTTAAAAACATTACAGTGATTTTCTGCTTCCAAACAGACATGTTGATAACTTTTCCATATGGTACTTTTCTGTGATGATTGCTAGTGGCTTGGCAATTTTTAATATTAAATTCCTAGCTGTAAGCAGAATTGCATCCAGTTTTAAACGCATAAGACCGGTTCAGTTTTCAGAGACATCATTATTTATTCATATTGTAAAAGTAGCTGTGGCCATGACTGTGGTTGGAATGTTTGTGTCTCCCCTGAAATGCTTTAAAAAAAAAAATTTTTATTAAGATGTAATCATCAAATCTGGGTGTGGTGGTGTGTGGAGCAGGCAGAGGCAGGAGGATCATGTGTTTAAGTCCAGCCTGAGCTACATGTGACACTATCTCCCCAAACTAAAACCCAAAGTAAAAAAAATATGTAATAACTCTTCATATGACTGACTACTCTACAGTGTGAGATTTGAATTTACACTGAAGTCCTTACAGGCCAGGCCTTTTGGAGGTGATTTGGCCTGGGGTGCGTGAGGGGCTCAGTGCAGCTATAGCTAAGTCTCAAGGACAGAAGCCACGTCCTTCCCACCACAGGGAGCCACAGGGAGAAGTGATGTGTGAACTTGGAAGTGAGCTCCCACTGGAAACCTTGCCATTAAGCTTGCCTGGACTTCTAGCCTCCAGCACCAGGAGAGTAACTTCCTGTTGTTTATAAGGCAGCTGGCCTGTGGTCTTTTGTTATGGCAGCTGGAAAAAGACCCGCAAGCCCCCAGCGCTGATGCTGTCTGTCTTCTACCCGAGCGGCTTCAGGCTCATGGGAAACCTGGGGTGTGTACTCACAGGCGCCCCCACAGGCATCCCGTGCATGGTTCAGGGCCTCAGGCTTCGCATTTCCCCGAGTTGCCTTTTCCAAATCCAATAACATTCTGTGCGTCAGCGTTGCCAGGGCAGATGCAGCCAGGCCCAGGATAGAAACCTTTCTTCCACGCAGAAATGACTCTCAGGCAAGCAGGCCAGCTTCTCTCTCCGACAACAGGCTGTCTCACACAACTGAACATTTCAAAATGCCTTTTCCTAAAAATACCAAAAAACACTTGCAAAAACCCACTTCGTATCACTCATCCTTGCCCCGGTGGGTGGTATTTGCAGTAGCAGAAATCACATTTATGCACGAAGCAGAAATGGAGACGACGACGACGATCCTAAGAACGGCATGAGATCTGGAGATTGCCCAAATGTGCGAGATGTCTGACATGGGAGGCGCATGGCAGCCGGAGAGTTCCAGGACGTCCCTGCTGAACCCGTGAATTCTCATCAGTGAACTTACCAAGGTCAAACCTGCCTGCTCCCGATGCCTCCTGTGAAATTTAAATGAAAAACAGCCTTTTGGGTGCTCTGTTTCTACATATCTTCTACCTCGGCGACTTTTCTTCCCTGTTTGCCTCTACGTGAATTAATTCTTTTTGATTTGGGGACACTATATGAGTTAATAATGTTCATCATCGCTGTGGCCAAACAGTCTGATGGAAGCAGGTGAAGGGAGAACTTCTTGTTTTGTTCCTGGTTTTAGAGGACTCAGTCCATGGTGTGTGGGGGTGGGGTGTGGGGTGTGGTAGTGGAGCAGCCCTGTTCATAGCGGAAAGAAAGCAGAGTGTCAGGGCTCAACTTGCTTTCTCTTCTTCTCCCTTTTTATTCTGTTTGGCCTTCCAGCTTGTTCAGGATGGCGCCACCCACATTCAGAATGAATCTTTCTCCTGTTGGATATATCTTCACAGACACACCCAGAGCTGTGCCTCGCCAGGGTCCTAGGCGAAGCCAAGGAAGCTAATGATGAAGATTGGCCGTCAGAAGAGCCGAGGCCAAGTGATGCTCCTTGCAGGGTTGGGTGTTAGATGTGCCATAATATACTAACCTGCAGATGCTCTCATGCTCTGTAGAGAAAGTCACTTCACAGAGACCCTCCTAGAATGGTTCTCTGGGGAAGGGCTTTTGTAGGCCACCAAGGGGTGTTTTATCTCAAGGCTAGGCAGAGCTGTTCCTGAGTGCCTCCCGCTCGGTTTTCAGAATCCACCATCACTGCTGAAGCACATTTATGAGGGATGGGCTGTGCCTTCAGGGTTACTGGGAATGGTGGGGAAAAAAGGCTCGGCCATAACTCATGGGAGTAATGTCCAAAATCACACCATGTCACTCTGCTAAGGAAGCTGCTGCTGTTCCTGGTGTGGCACTGTGGCCTTTGACAACACAGACGGTGCAGTGCCTGGGGACACGCCCTCTCTCTCTGTGACACTCAGCTCAGAAGCCTGGCCACTCCTGATCGCAACTGATATGTCTTCTCCAGTCTGCCCCGAACTCGAGAGGTCCAGAACCTGCAAAGCGTAAGCTTGGGCTTCCCAGCTCACTCCATTCAAGAGGTCACTTTAGAACAAGACAGGGACAGAGGTCAAAGGGGTCAACCCACAGCAGCTACCCTGTATGAAACAGACCCAGGACAGCTCCAGGCACAGGGGAGGGTGGAAGTGGGGGAAGGGAGAACGTGTTCTGAGGACATGGCATTCATTTTTCGTATGGATTTGAAAGCACATGGCCGCTGGCTTAGAAAGTCCAGTATGAGGCAGCTGGTGGAAACCTGGGATTGGGTGTCTGGTCTTAGCACGAAGGATCTAACTAGCACACTTTCTGTCTGGCTACTTGGGAGTCCTCCATGGGCACCACATCTAATGGATGGGCAGAGATGTCACCACTATCAGGGTTTTTTTTTTTTTTATTCCTATTAAGGGCTTCGGAGGCCACTGTAGCATTTCCTCCCAATCCGTTCTTCCTCCTTCTCCATGCTGGGTGTTTTCCTGGGTGACTCTGCCTCTGAGAAGGGAGCAGGTGCTTCCATCCCCAGTGGGAGCCCTGTCCACACCTCTCTTGTCTAAAATGGAATGTACCAGTTTAGACTGATTTCCATGCGCAGTTGGAAAAATATCATCGTGTGAGTCTAGCTCTTCTTTTTCGGTTTTCTTTGTCTTTTTAGTCAGCTTTTGAAGAAATCACCAGGTTTTTAAAGCACTATGGAAACATTAAGAGGAGGCAAGCAATAACAATAGGGTGGCTCTGGACTTTTTTTTTCTTTTGAATCTGTGTGTATAACCATCCTGGAGGGTGGATAGCTAGAGGTAGCTGTTTTCAACGTATAGGAGGAAATTGTTGTTATTACTATTATCTGTGGATGTGGTGTGTGTGTGTGTGTGTGTGTGTGTGTGTGTGTGTAAGGAGGTCAGAAGAGAACTTTGTGACGTTGGTTCTCTCTGTCTACCATTACGTGGGCTCTGGGAATCAAACTCAGACTGCCAGGCTTGTACTGCAAGCTCCTTTACGCACTGAGCCGTCTCATTGGCCCTACATATTGCATTTTCAGTTGAGAAGTTCCAAACTGCTAACTTAACCTTGTCAATATCCTGTCGCTTACCTTAACCAGGCAGGGGGAGCAGGAGTGTGCACGCTTTTTGCATGCCGCAAGGGACCAAATTGGAAAGATGTCTATAGAGAGTGAGTGGATGCTTCAGGGATCAATAGAGGAAACGAGATGATCTGAAGTGAACAGAACCTGGCTTTGCCAATTAGCTCTCACCTTAGACTGTTATTTCCACTTGTCATTGTTAAGACCAACAAAGAAAGTGATTTTGTGGACTGTCTGAGGTCTTTCAGGAAGTTTTACCAGGATCCAGCTGGCTGTGTCTGAATTAGCCCCGAGAGACACAGGAGAGATGCTCCAGCCAGGAGCAGAGGATCCAGGAAAGGGGCTGAGAATTGGGAAGGAAGCCTGAGGAGGTCTGGGGAGAGGCTGCGGATGTGGGGAAATAGACACTGTGGAGTTCCAAACCTCTCTCTCATTTACAGATTCCTGTAAGTGCCCTTCACAAATAGCTCCTGCCTCGGGGAGAGGTTCTAATTGTGATGCCGATGATGTGAACCGCCATCACCTAACATCCCACCACCTTCAAAGCATCCTTCAACTTCAGCACCCTTTGGGTGTGCGCAGCAGCATCTGCAGGCGGAAGGAGCTGCCTCCCACCACTTTTCAGTGAGTGTCTTTCAAGCTCAGGGAGATGGCACTGAGAACTCTCGGCTCAACATTCCATACCTGTTTATTTCTGTGACCTGGGATGGATTCAAACTAAGTCCTATTTGCGAGAGGGGATGAAAATTAGTGCAAACGGTGAGTCGCAGACTTCCTTGCCCTGCAGTCTGCTACCATTAACCAAGAACTCACTCCTTCTCAACTCTCCAGCCCAAGGGCCCTCTGAAGTCTCTGGAACTAGTGGTGGGCTTCCCTGGGTCACCATCCTCCCCACCTCCCTGTGGGGATGCCTCCCCAGCCTTGTTCTCCACCTGTGTGTGCTCTCTGCATGTGACCTTATGAGAACCCCAGGAACTGAGCTGTAACAGGGGCCAGGGTTTGCCCACCTCTTTCCGTGTGTCGTTGGGAGGGTGGATAGAAAACAGTCACGTTCAAGCCCTGTGCTCTGTGTGAAACGTTTCCTGGCCTCTAGGCGCTGTCCCGATCCCCCCAAATCGTCTCTCCACCTCAAGACTGGTACCACTGTTTCTTTCCAGTCTTCAAGAAGGGCATCATTGCAGGCCATGACTCGCAGTGCCTCCAGGGTATGAGGCAAGATAGAAGTGTTAAAAAAAAAAAAAAACCCGCAGTGCATGTTGCAGGGGTCTGAGAGGCCGGGTGGGATATGGTGGGGGTATTTAAAGCACTGCATGTTCTATGGAGCTTCAGGTGCCATAGAGAGCAGCACCCACTGGGTTGGTTTTCCAGGACTGCAGGGATAATTACCACAAAGTGGATGGCTCACAGCCATGGACGTCTATTTTCTTGCAGTTCTGGGAGCGAGCGGTCCCAAATCCAGGTGTCGATGTTGGTGAGCTAATGAGCTACTGGCGGACTTGGACAATGAGTGTGGATGCCGCCCCCATCATCAACAGGGCTGGAACTACTGGGATCTCATTGTTGTTTGGAGGAGTGGTACGTGAAGCATCTGGCCCTGGTGGAATTGTGGCACCCTGAACTACCTGGAAGGTCATGGATAGATGACTGCCTCCATGTGGCTTCAGGAGCCCTAGTTCCTACAAGATCAACATAAAACAGGAGGCTTTAAAAAAAAAATGATCAAAGACATATGCTGCACCATCCTGTAAAAAAATCAATCCAAAAAAGCCTGTCAATCACTTGGACAGGACAGGTCCCTCAGGAAAAGCTGCTTACAAGTGAGAATTTAGAAATAGCATGAAGTGTGCCTAAAATCCAGATCAGCACCATGATGCCCACAGCCATTGCCCACTCTCCCTTGCTGAGAGGATGCAATAAACTCTACCCATCCTTTACACAGCCCTTGTGCATCTCATCTGAATTCTTTGGATGATGAGCACAAGGACCAGAAGCTGATGGCGATCTAGAATGCAATCCCAGTGACACTGGCATCTACTTTACCTATTTCCAACTGGAAATTAGTGTCGCTGGAAATCTCTGGAGTTCTTTTGACCTGTAGACACCTCCTCCGATCTCTGCCTCTATGGTCATGGGTCCTTCTCTCTGTGAGTGGTTATGTGTCCCATCTTCCTCTCCTTCCTCTCAAAAGGAACCAGTCCCAGAACTGGAGAGCTGGCTCAGCAGTTATGAACACTGGCTAGTCTTGCAGAAGACTTAGTTTTGGTTCCCAGCACCTACATGGTGGCTCCCAAACACCTGTAACTTCAATTCCAGAGGATCTGATGCCTTCTTGTGGTCTCCACAGGCACCAGGCATGCACGTGGTGTGCAGACATACATTCAGGATGAACACCCATACACATAAAAATCAAAGAAACAAATCTTAAAAAGACAAAAGGACACTAGTGCTCCCTGGAGACCCCAAACCAGAAGAAACTCAGTCAATTTGAGAACATCTGTAAAGATACTGTTTCCAAACCAGGTCACCCTCAGTGGTCCTGGGGTTAGGACTTGAGCATAATGTTTTTCTAGGGAGAAACACCCATTCCTGAACCAACAAAAGTCCTTTCTTACTGTTAAGACTCTAATGGGTGGCGCTTTCAAATCTTGGAAATCATGGTGGAGTTTTTGTGTAAATAAAGGAAAACCAGAGACTATACAGTGAGTCCGTATTAAGTTCAGGTGTGAGTGGGGAGATGCTTGAAGTAATTGAAAAAAGGAGTAAGTTCTGTTTTGTGCCCTCTAACACGTTTCTGAAGCTCACCCTGCCCGGCTTCCGAAACTTGACACCCACAACCCCAGGCTTATTCGCTCAGGGAAGTAAATACAGCCTTGTGAAAAATAGCCTGCCGGGCAAGACAGTCCTTCTTACTTGACCTTGGGTAGAAAAACAAAACAACAGCAAGAAATCTGCCAGTGAAGGTCAGGTCTTACACCTGAAATTGTTTACTAGGCTAAACAAAGCACTCCATCCCGGCCCCTCCCCCAGATTCCTGCTTCCTTAAGAGTGGGATGAATGAAGTGTGTGTGTGTGTGTGTGTGTGTGTTAGCTTGGTGAACCAGTCAGTTTACTGGGATTACTTATACCGGCAGGAGTGAGGACTTGGAGGCACTCGCCTCTCTATAGAGCTCACCCCCTCATGAAAACTGCGTCCCTAGAGCTCCCTGAATGGTTTCCAGGTGGCACCCCCGGAGAAAGTCTCCTCTCTACAACAATTACTTACTGATAAGCTTGGAGAGGCTGCCTTGGACATTTTGTAACTTTCTGAGGTTTGTGGGCTTTATAAATTTTATTAGTTTCCCAAGACTTATAACCTTCCCTCTATCCCTAGGAAACATATTTTTCTTTCTATATATATGCATATATTATTTTCAAATTTATTTGTTTATTTATTTATTTAACATCCCAGCCACAGTTTCCCCTCCTCCTCCTCCCCTCCCTGGTCCTCCTCCCATCCCCCTCTCCTCCCACCCCGAATCCACTCCTCCTGGCATATCAAGTTGCAGTAAGACTAAGCACCACCCCATGTATTAAGGCTGGGCAAGGTGACCCAGTATGAGGCGTAGGGTCCCAAAAGCCAATAAAAGAGTCAGAGACAGCCCACATTCCCACTGTTAGGAGTCCCACAGAGGACCAAGCTACACAACTGTCACACATATGCAGAGGGCCTAGGTCAGTCTCATGCAGGCCTCCTGGTTGACAGTTCAGTCTCTATGAAGCCCCTATGAGCCCAGGTTAGTTGATTCTGTGAGGTTTTTAGTGGTGTCCTTGACCCTCTGGTTCCTGCAATCCTTTCTCCCCCTCTTCTACTGTTCAGCTGTGAGTCTCTGCATCTGTTTCCGTCAGTTGCTGGATAAAGCCTCTCTGATGACAATTAGACTAGGCACAAATCTGGTAACAGGAGATGGCCAGTTCAGTAGTCTTAGCTGGGATCATCCTTGTAGATTTCTGGGAGATTCCTTTGAGCCAGGTTTTTACCTGATTCCCCAAATGCCCCCCTTTTCAGTAGTCTCTTTCAGTACTCTCCTCCTCTGCCCCCCTCAACCTGATCACTCGTGTTCCCATCCCTACCTGCCCTCAGTCCACTCACAAAATCGCTTCTATTTCCTCTTCCCAGGGAGATCTGAGCATCCTCTCATGAGCCCTCTTTGTTACCTAGTCTTCCTGGGTCTGTGGATTGTAGCCTGGTTATCCTTTATTTCACAGCTAATGTCCACTTGAGTGAGTACATACCATGGTTGTCTTTCTGGGTCTGGGTTGCCTCACTCAGGATGATTTTTTTCTAGTTCCATTCATTTGCCTTCAAATTTCCCGGTGTCCTTGTTTTTAACAGCTGAGTAATATTCCACTGTTTAATGTACCACATTTTCTTTATCCATTCCTTGGTTGAGGGACATCTAAGTTGCTTTCAGGTTCTGACTATTACAAATAACACTGCTATGAACATAGTCAGGCAAGTGTCCTTGTGGTATGATTGAGCATCCTTTGTGTGTATGCCCAAGAGTGATAAAGCTGGGTCTTGAGGTAGACTGATCTCCAGTTTTCTGAGAAACCACCACATCACATTTGGATGAACAAATTGTAAAGCACAACAGACTAACACATAAATCATTTTTTTTTCAGTTTAAGTGATTTATTTCATGATTTCCCCTTAGGGGGCTAATTTCTTTCCTCAACGGAGATTCATATTTCTGATTTCAGATTTTTTTATTTGAAAGAGGGAGTTGAAGCACTCTGTTTATACAAACGGACATTTTTTCTTTAAAAAATATATATATATTTTAATTTTAAGTGTGTGTGTGTGTGTGTGTAAAAGCATGTTCACTCACATGTGCATGTGAGTATAGTACCCTCAGAGGCCAGAAGGGGGACACAGGATCCCCTGGAGGTGGAGTTATAGACACCTGCAAGGCACTCATGGGGGTGCCGGGAGACACACTTGTAGCCTTTCGAAGAGCAGCAAGTACTCTTACCTGCTGAACACATCTCTAGCTCCAAGACAACCTTCTTTTTAAAAGAAGAGAAGCATCAACAACTAGGAGACGTATTCTGAAACCAGTGGTTAGGTTCAATAGGATGCGCCACGGGCTAGCTACAGGGAACAAGAGAAGCGATGCAAATGAGCCAGGCTTTAAGTTCACAGAGAGCGAGTGTTTCAGAGATGACGGACGGACAGTAATGGGGAGCCTAAAGCTGCCCTATCAGCAGTGCCGAGAACAGGAGAAATTGGCTGCAGTGGGAGCAGAATAGAAGATCTCAGCTTATTGTAAAAATAGTGATCGTAAGTCCCCAGAAAAAGTGCACAGAAGTAGACAAGCAAATGAGGAGGTGGGAGTGACGCCCCCCTGGGGTACCAGTCCCAGGGTCATTGGCGTGGATAAAATTTGAACTCACAGGAGATGGAGAGGTGAAAGAGACTACGCACAGGACAAAAGAAGTTGGCTGAGTACTGAACACTGGGCACTGTCTGTATTTAGGGATGCTGTGTACAGTGGTGTGAATGTGTGTAGACCCCAAGATTCATATATGAAAACTCAGTGTGAACGTGTTACGGTGAAGGGCCTTGGGAAGGTTGTCAGTGGAGCCCTTACAAGGGGCGTCATCAGCTTAGGAAGAATCCAGAGCAGCAGTCAGCTCTTTCAGCCTTGTGACCCAGAGCAGGACCCATACCAGAACCTGGCCATGCTGGCTCCTGGTCTCGGGATTCTACCTCTAGAGCTAAGGAAGGCATTTCCGCTGTTTACAACCCACCCAAGTCTGTATTTAACTTGTCACACCAGCCTGCCCTAATCTGTTTCCTGATGCTCTTACACATTACCACAGACCAGGTAATTTATAAGCAATAGAATTCAATTTGTCTCATAGTTCTGGAGCTCCAAGCTCAAGGGATCATGTCTACTGAGGGCTGGTTTGCTGCATCAGAACCTTGCAGAAGGCATCTCACAGTGAGAGAACAAGATGGGGAGAGGGGAGGGGAGGGGGAGGGAAGGGAAAGGAGGCTTCATCCACACCCGCAGAACCCCCCTGACCTAACTACCTCTCAGTACTATTAAAATAACAATTCAATTTCAACATGCGTCTTAGAGGGCACAATTAAACCCTTGCACAGCTCAAATGGACTAAGGCAGTGGGGGGCAAGGACTGGAGGAGATGGTACAGTATAAAAGGTTGCTTTTGTATGGGCTGTATCTCGGTTGGTGACATGACAGGCCAGCTAAGGTTGTTCTGATACAGACCAGACACAGTGCCCAGTGAGGGACCTGGTTTGCGAATGGACTCAGCTGCATTAAAGGCAGGACAGAAATCCTGTAAGTCTAGAGCTGGGGTTCCATGCAGGCTCATGGGCACAGTGCCATCTGGAAGCATGAACTGGGCAGCTTGGGAAGATGGGAAGAGGTGTCCTGTTGGAAAATGGAGAGGTAAAGACTCTTGCCAGTCTTGGGAAGAAATGTGAGTAACATAGCCTTAAGAATTTTAAGAATCAGACAGATTTGTGTTCCAATTCAGTGTCTGCTACATTTGTTGTGTGGTACCAACTGGGAGTTGGCCTCCTGTATAAATCAGTAATGTGTTTTAATCCTGGTCTACAGAGTCAAATCAGGGCCAGCAGGGTTGTTCCTGAGCCTGGGGTAGGTTAAGCACAGGATTTGAGCAGCACGAGAGAGGAATGAAGTTGGACAGGCACAGAGGTCCAGAAGATCCACCCCGGGAAGACAGAAAACCTGAACATAGGCCATGGTAACCCAGAATGGAGAAGGAAGAGTTGATGCATTCGTTGTGGTACTCTGTCTCCACCCTAACCTGTGCCTGCGGACAGATCACATCATTCCTTGTGAAGATTGCATCTGTGGTGTTGCCTGAAGGTCAGGCCAGGTAGATGAGGATGGTGGGAAGAAGCTCAGCTCAGCCACCTGCTGCTCTTGGAATCATCCTTGCCTCATCATGGATGTTCCATTCTGTGCATGCCTTATGCTCCTGGCCTGGTTATATCTATTAATGAATTCATCCAATAATATTAATAGAGTGCCAAGCACTGCACTCACTGTACAGATCTACTGTACACTTAGAAATGGAAAATAAACTGGAGTTATGACTCAACAGTTAGATGTGCATGCTGCTCTTGCAGGAAACCAGGGTTCAGATCCCAGCCCCCACACTGGATGGCTCACAATCACCTTTAACTCCAGATCCAGGAGACCTGATGCCTCTTCTGGCCTCCACTGTGTACCTAAATGCACATGCACATCCACATAAAAATAAAAAATGTAAAATTGTTTCTTTTGGCTTTTGAGATTATAGTATAATTAGATCATTTGTCCCTTCTCTTTCCTCCTTTTGCTAATATATCCCCCTGCCCCTCCCTCTTTCACATTCACGGTCTCAGGCAACTGAGGACTCTTGAGAGTAAGAGAACCAGTCTTCCCAGGGAAGAGCACACCAACTGGTTATTCAGTACCAAATGGTCAGCCCTGAAAACGCGCATGCAGGAAGCATTATACAGACTCAGCCTGTTGTATTTATGAATTTCAGCCAACTTAAGTCAGAAATGGTTAACATGAGCCTATGATGTTACATACCTGTAATCCCAGCACTCGTGAGGTCTGGAACAACCTAAGCTACATAGGGAGACCTTATCTCAAAAAAGAGAAGAAGAAAGGGAAAAAGGAAAGAAGAATGTGAAAGGAAAGGTTGAGAGAGTAAATTTCACGTTGTGTGTATTTTACTATAATTTCAAGAAAAATGGAAATATACTGAACTATTTTTTGAATTACTGGAGTATATACATTTCTCCCCAGCACCAGATTTCTATAACAAATGAAGGCATTTTAGAGAAGATATTTTTGAGCATCGCAAAGAGCCCAAGAACTCACTCTCCAATGTAGATTGGGAAAAATGGAAGAACAGTTGTATCTGATACAGAAGAGCAAGGCAAGACATGAATACAACCAGACCAAGGCTGTTCCCTTGCCACCAAGTGTTGTAAGGATGGGGAATTAATACCAATTAACTTCTCTCTAGTCAGTGTTTCATATCATTGCTTAAGTTCACAGTTACTATCTCCTAATGCAGTTATATATGTGTATAGTTTCAAACAATGGTGTGGGTTTGAGCAGTTCATGTAATCCCTTTGTGGGCTTGATGAACTTGGCTGCTACTACGGCACCCCGTTGGTAAATTTTGGGTCTCATCTTACAGTTAGTCCATCAAAGCTCTTGACAAAACCCTCTGTGAGGTTGGAAATGTTCCCCAGTCTTGCAGTTCAACATGGCAGCTAGTGAGACCAAATTAACTGAGTTTGGAATGTTACTTAAACTTCAGTTGGAACAGCCATATGACTAATGGCTGCCATTTTGGACAGAGTGTAGACCCAGAGAGGGTATGTCAAAGTAGTACCTGCCTTCTGGATAGGGCGAGAAATCTCCACATGGCTGTTGTGTGAGTCCTGGCTTCCTTTTAGAAACAGTGCCTGGCTGACAATGTGGTGTAGAGACATCGTTGAAAGTGGGTTCCCTAGGAGGGCCAAGCCCTTCAGGACACAAATGGAGTGATGATTTTCAGTCAATGACCCCAGCTCCAAAGGGAAGCTCTGGATGTTCCAGGGAGGCAAATGCATCTTGGTCTTTGGGTGTCTCCAGACTCTAGAGTTAGCCCCTTTCCTGGAACTGGACTCAGGAAGAACTGGTTTGAAGAAGAAGTAAAGCATTGACTCCAACTTCTCATTCCTTCGGAGGGCATTTTTCTTGTGTCTATAAAAACACAGAAAATATTTTTGGTTGTGAGCCTAGCCTTTAACGGCTGAGCCATCTCTCCAGCCGGGCGGTGGTGGCGCACGCCCTTAATCCCAGCACTCGGGAGGCAGAGCCAGGCGGATCTCTGTGAGTTCAAGGCCAGTCTGGGCTACCAAGTGAGTCCCAGGAAAGGCGCAAAGCTACACAGAGAAACCCTGTCTCGGAAAACACACACACACACACACACACACACACACACACACACACACACACAGAAAATACTAGAATGGAGCAACAGCCTATGGAATGCCAAGGCCACTAACAGAGGCCTTGCCTGGCAGCTCGAATGGTTTGTAAGGCAAAGGCCTTCCCTCCTAAGTGATGCTCAGCTTTCCTTCTTTCCTTCATCATTATTGCTCCCTCTCACTGCTTCTAGAACACAGTAAGGGATCCAATTTCCTGGCCATCCATGCCAGGCCTCATATGAACTTATAAGAACAAACATAGTCTGTAAAAGTGCTTACAAGTACAGACAGGAGCACAGGATGCAGGCCTCAGTTGGCGCATGAATCCAATCCTTAGAATGTTAAGTATAAATCATCTTGGGTCTTTAAGAGAATTCATGCCTTATGTTTTAAATAGAACACAGAAGAGACTAAGGATTAAAAAGAAGCATGTGTATGTATACATATGTTACATGTACATATATACATATTTAGACTTACATATTTTATAAAGCACACATGTATGAGCCAGACAATATAGAAATAGAAATTCAATGGAGCCCCAATGAAAGATTCAAGACGTTCGCTGCTCTTCCTCTAACACAAAGTAACTGCATATTGTGTTTTCTTGATTCTTCCTACAAAACTGAAGAAATACAAGCCAAGCCTGTCATCTCGGCTGTTTAGGAGGTTGAAGCAGGAAGGTGACAGGTTCTAGGCCTGTCTGGGCTACAGAGTGAGTGCCAGGCCAATCTGGATGACTTAGTGAGGCCTTGTCTAAAAATAAAAAGTGGAATGAGGGCTGAGAATAGCTCAGTAGTGAGGTATTTCCTTAGCATGTGGGAAATTCTAAGTTTAATTCCCATTCTGGAAAAAAATATATATATAGAGAGAAACAATAAAAATATACACCTACACATCTAAGTATTCGGCTTCATGGGCATATATCATTTACAGGGATTAAAAACACACAGACATAAAGACTGGCTTTTTCATACAGTGTGCTTGGAGACTTTGACCTTCAGCATATGCAGACAGTCCTTCTCTTTGTCCTAAATGCACTGCATTCATCATATGATATAACGCGTTGGAGTGTGTTCCTGTTTAAAAATGATACCACTTCAGACTATGACTTTATTTGGAGACATATTTACACAGGGAAGCAAGTTACAATGACGTATGAGGTTAGTGTGAGGGACCTTTATCCCAAACGATGACCTCATATAAAGCAGAGAAATTTGGGTGGAGAGAGACACACACACATAGAGGGAATATGATAAGAAGAGCCCAGAGCAGAAGAAAAGCATCTATAGGTCAAGGGGAAACATCAAGAAATCAGTCCCTTCAGCACCTTGAACTTGGGCTTTCAGACTGCGTAACTGTGACATGGTAAGTCTCTTGTTTATGCCACTCATTCTCTGACCCTCTGTTATGACAGCCTGAGCAGACCAATGCAGACTGTATATCACAATTTACTTCACCAATCGCTTTGATTTCAAGAGTATTTTTAATGCATTAGAATAACTGTAATTACAATAACTCCTTCCAGTAAGTTCTTTTCTGGATGGTGAAGCCTATCTATCTGGTTTCCAGACTGGATCATCAGGCTTGTGAAGTGACCTATCTGTAACCCAGGTGGCTGTGCAATAGACAAAGATGCTCATTTCCATTTCCCACCTCACAGTGAAGCTGGGTGTCAAGAGAGTCAGGTGGCACTCTTGGTAATCTTTTGGTCACAAGTGAAATTCTTCTAGGATTAGCTTGAAGCGCACTAACTTCACAGACAGGTGTCACAGGATTTGAGCAGAGCTTCGATTCAAGAACACCCAGACAAGGGACCCAGACACCATTGGGTGACTCTTCCTCTGACACGCCCCTCTCTGAATATTTGATCAATTCTTCTCTTTCAGAGGCCAGCTTCCTCTGGCTATAGAGGGCCTCTGATGAGCTCAGCCTAGTTTCTGTGCACATGTCAGGACCTACCCTATTGCACCCTGATTGCTGCCTCAAGGCAACTTAGAATCATTTGGACAGCAGGAATGGGCTAGTAAGGAGAGAGGGTAGTGTGGGAAGAGGGGCTGTCATTGTAAAAATGTCAGTCAGCAGATAGTCTACTCGAGGCTCTTGATTGTTCATGAGAAGAAGTGGAAGTGGGAATGCTGGGTTACTTGGAGAAAACCTGAGGTTTCATGAGGCCCGCGGAAGAACTCTCTCTGCTCATGCAATTTCTCTGCACCCCTGAGAAGATCCCATGCCCAAGCAGAGGTGCTTTCAACAGGTGAAGCCCACCAGACACAATCCTCCCCTACAGCTGGATGATCCTTCAGGCTGCAGCCAGGAACAGTGTCAGCACTGTCAAAACAAGGCTGGGTTCTGTCTGCTCGAAAGGTGTGCTTCTGCAGCAACATCATCATCATCATCAGCAGCAGCAGCAGCAGCAGCAACAGCAGCAACAGCAGCAGCAACCACATCATCAGCATCAGCATAATCATCATCATCATCAGCAGCAGCAGCAACCGCATCATCATCATCATCATCATCAGCAGCAGCAGCAGCAGCAGCAGCAACCACATCAGCAGCAAGCAGCAGCAGCAGCTCAGAGTTTGCCAAGAGCCATACCAGTCAGATGTTGCTGGCACACAACTTAGAAAGCAACCCGACTCACTTACGGTTATTGGGAAAAATACCTCTTGGTCACATGCATTCCAGGATGTTATGTACTTGGTATTAATCATCCTTACCCAGCCCAGAGCCCATTTAATTATGATCCCCTCCCAGGCTGCCTCTCTTAAAACTTGACCTTCTTTTCTGGGTGCTATACAAATGTGACCAAATATCAACTTGGTTTTCTTATTTGGAAGATGAGGAGAAATCTTTCTATAGATGGACACTTTGGGGCGGGAATAAGGGGCTAAGTTGTATGGGAAAGGCTGTCAGAATACCTGAAAAACGGCATTCATCTGTGAGGCCAGTGAGGTCGTCCATCCCAACAACTGGACTCTGCTTACAAAGAAAAACGGACATCCAAGGTGACAACAAATAGGTTCCTGGCATTCAGGTGAGATCATGACAGCCACCACGCACCCTTGATGCATGTGTTTGGAGAGAAGGGTGGCACTTCATACTCAGTTCTGAGGTCCTAGCAGGGAGGTCCCTGTGCAAGCTTTGGTTTTCTGAATCTTAGCATCCTTGCTGGCCTGGTATTATATTTGGAGAGAGATACAGCCCTTGGAGAATTACATTCAGATGAAGTTAGGATCTTGACTTGTGCCGTGGAAACAAATTTCAGAATGAGCCAGTGTGAAGTAAAATGGTGTTTATTAGAAAAGAGACATTAAATGTACATGCTTTCAAAGTAAGTGTAGGCATTCATACACACACACACACACACACACACACACACACACACACAGAGAGAGAGAGAGAGAGAGAGAGAGAGAGAGAGAGAGAGAGAGAGAGAAAGAGAGAGAGAGCTTTAAGTATCTTTAGCTATAGCCCTGTGTGTTATATTGTTCCAAGGTCATAACTTATAATCAGATTTAAATATTAAGTAAAATTTAAATGTTAAGTAAAACTTAAAAAAATTTAAATGAACTTATTTGCTTATTTTCTTAAAGCATTTTCCTTGGTAAATGAAATCATACGGTGGCTTGTGAGGTGCACTCCTTAGATTTATGATGAGATATGAGTGCTGAAAAGGTCAAACACAAAGGTCCCCTGTGCTTTTAGAATTCTTTAGTACACTTGTTTGTGTGTCACATGCTTGTGACCAGAGGTTAACGTTAGATGAAAACTCTTTATTGCATGTGTTTGTGTGACCCATGTCTGTGACCAGAGGTTAACGTTAAATGAAAACTCTTTATTGCACGTGTTTGTGTGACACATGTCTGTGACCAGAGGTTAACGTTAGATGTCTTCTACTATTGCTTTCTGCCTTCTATTTTTTGAGACAAGGTTTCTCACTGAGTACAGAACTTGTTGATTTGACTAGAAAGATGGGCCAGTGAGCGCTGGGATACTTCTGTCTCTGTCTTCCCAGTGCTGGGATTACAGCTACTCACTGTTGTGTCTGGCTTTTTCATGTGGGTTCTGGGGGATTGAACTCAGGTCTTTGTGCTTGCCTGGCACGCACTTTACTAACCGCCATCTCCTCAGACCCCTATTTTTTTTAAAAGCAGGAGGGATAGATAATCCAGGTGCAATGTGGCTGACACCTGTAAATCCTATCACTTAGGGTAGGACAGTAGAGAGCTGGAAGCCATCCTGGGCTACATAGCAGAGACCCCATCTCAAAACCCAAACCCCAAACCACAAAGAAGGGACATGCACTTGCGTGGGGGATTTTTTCAACAGTAGGACATGAAAATTCCTTTGTTAGGTATTTGGAATAGACCACCTGGGGTAACTGACCCTACTATGAGTCAGATCAACAAATCAAGGAACCACCCACTTCTGTTGAAAGTACATTTTAGAGTCACAGTCAAGAGGTTGGAAGCCACAAGCCACACAGACCTTGGGGTCACCCCCAACTACCTCTCAGTTCTTTCTCAGCCCTCCTTGATGGAGGCCACTCTTCTCTATTCCCACCTCTTCCAGGCCCTTCACACTGTTGGCTTTCTGTATTTCTAAAGTCCCTTCCTTGTGCCATTTATTGTATACAAGTGACTAAACATTTTTAATGAAGCTGGAAACAGAGGACAACTCCTTTAGGGTAGGCTGAGAAGGGAAGGTCTCTGCAGACAGTTCAAGAGCTGTGAAGGGTTAGTCACAGGAAGATGGGGGGATAGGATCTCAGAAAGATGACAAAAGACTGATGGGGAGAATTCAGCAGGGAGGTCAAAGTAAGGGAGGTTGGTGGGAGCTAGCTCAGAGGGGTAGGCAAGGCTGCATCTCTCGGCCCTGTAGCCCTTGGTTTTACTCATGTGTTTTACTTCAAACCTGATGAGTGGACTTTGCAGCATTTTTAGGTGGTTGTAAAATACATATAACAATTATTTTAATGGCTTGACCATTTTCGAACTCACAGTTCAGTGGCATTAAGCACATCTACACTGACATGCAGCCATCATCACTGTCTTGATCAACAATTAGTTTGCTCTCCCAAGCTGAAGCTCTGCCTGTCAAGCTCCAGCTTCCTCTTTGCTCTTCTCTCAGTCCCTGGAACTACCAGTCCCTGGAACTACCATTCTGTCCCTTTCTCTGCCAAGTAGATTATTCTAGACACTGCACGTAAGTATCATGCATCTTCTTGATGTTGGCTTGTTTCACTTAGCGCCATGTCCTCAAGGTTCATCTACGCTATACATGTGTGTTTGAATTTCCTTCCTCCTTATGGGTAAATCATTCAGCTGTGTGAATATGCCAAACTGACTGCTGCTATTGTTGTTTGCGATAGGTTGTCACACTATGTACCTCAGGCTAGCCTAGAAGTTGTTATATAGCCTAGGTAGTTTCAAACTCTCCTCTACCCCAGCGTCCCAAGTGCTGAGGTTCTGGGCCTATGACACCATGCCCACCACCTTTTGATGGACATTTGGGCTGTCTCCTCCTTTGGACTGTTGTTAACATGGTGAATATAACTGTTTGAGACCTTGATTTTCTTCTTTTTTTTTGGAATATTCTAGCTGCATCATATGGTCAGTCTACTTTTAGTTGTTTGAGAAAACTCCACATTGCTTCCATAGTGACTCACCACCTTATATGTATACAACTGTGCACAGGGGTCCAGCTTCTTCGTGGCTTCTAAATATCTGATACTTTCCTGTTTTTTTTTTTTTCAATAAAGTTAATTTAGTTTCTATTTATGTATATGTGTGTGACTGTTTTCTTGTTTGTTTGTTTGTTTCTTTTTTCCTTTGTCAACTTGACACAAAATATCTGGGAAGAGGGAATCTTAACTGAGAAAATGCTTCCATAATTTTGGACTGTAGGAATTTTCTTGATTCATGATCAGTGTGGGAAGATCCAGCTCACTGGGATAAGTGCCACCCATGATCATGCAGTCCTGAGTTCTATAAGAACGCATGCTGAGCAAGCCATGCAGAGGAAGCCAGTAAGCAGCATTCCTCCGTGGCTTCTGCTTCAGTTCCTGCCTTCAGTTCCTGCCCTGGCTTCCCTCAGTGGGATATGTAAGCCAAGCAAACCCTTTCCTTCCCAACTTGCTTGTGGTGATGCTGTTTCTTTACAGTGATAGTAACCCTAACTAAGACTCAGAGGCCCTAAAAAACAAGCAAGCAAGCAAACAAACAAACAAACAAAACCCAAGCTGGTGTCCATTTTGTGGACTCCCAGCCTTAGGCCTCTCCCCTTCTAAAGGGATGCAACTGTTGTTTTCCCTGTCTCTCCAGCTTGGTTTTGTTTGTTTGTTTTTCCCAGTTGTTCAGTTCTTTGCGCCAGAGACTGGAGTTGGGTCTAAGTAACCATAGCCCTGGATGACCACTGGCACCCACATTACAGAGACAAGGGCCTTGGAGGGCTGTTGGTGGCGGCAGTCGCCCAGACTGGGCCCTGCTGCTTTCCCAGAATTACTCCTCACCAGCCTCTAAACTCAATCTGAAGACACTGGTCCTAGAACCACACAGTCTGCAGGATGAAGCTGCCTGCTTAGAGATGAGCGTAGTAAGAGCCTCAGTGGAGGGTCCAGGGCTGACTCAGCCCTCACAGTGGAAGCCCTGGGAGGCAGATGGAATGAAAGGATTGGTGCAGCTGCGGGTGTGAGGGATACACAAGAGTCAAGAGGGCCAGAGAGCCCCTGTGGAAACTTGTCAATCCAAATGCTTCCCCGACCCTCAAGAGGGAGACTGGATAGGGAGTGGGGTAGTCACGTCCTTGGGTAACAGGAGAGCAGCCTACAGCAATCCAATTGTCTGTATTCATTTTGTGCAGGTTTCTGGAGTTTTAGTGAACAATAAATGATAGAAAGAAAGAGAAAATAAGGGAGGGAAAGGAAGGAAGAGAGTAGATGGAAGGAAGAAGGAAAAAAGGAAGAAGGAAGAAAGGGACAGAGGGAGGGAGGAAGGGAAGGAGGAAGGAAGGAAGGAAGGAAGGAAGGAAGGAAGGAAGGAAGGAAGGAAGGAAGGAAGGAAGGAAGGGAAGGAGGAAACAAGGAAGATGGAGAAGCTGAAATTCAGATATGGCAGAAGTGAGCTGGACATAGCTCTTCCCACCTTGAGCTAGGGAAGGTCCCAAAGTCTGGTTGCAGCCGTGGCTGGGGGAGGGAGTGTAAAAGAACTGTTTCCCAATGAATCAGTCCAGGAAAGGTCTGCCTGAGGCAAAGGGGAAGCCAGGGACTCAGAATCCTCAGGCTGTGGAGGAGGTAAGCAGTGGACTCTTGTGGGAGCAGGGGCAAGGTAGGCAGGCTGGGAGGAGCTTCATCAGGGAGGCTGGATTCAGAGCATCAGCCCAGCCAGGGGTGCTGCCGAAGGAGGCTGCTTCAGAGAGGCTCGTCTGGGGGGAAGGACATTATTTATTATCTAATAATTATGAGCAATGTTTATGTGTGTCCCATACGCAGCCCAGGCTAGTGCGGAACTCATATTCTCCTGCCTCAGCTTCCGGTGTGGTGGCCTCACAGGCTGGTGCCATCATACCCAGCAGTAATACTTTGTAAAGAACACCATGGTTTTGGCTTCACATTTAAAGTGGTATTTCTCCGTGAGTTCTGATGTAAGTGATGCAGACTCACACCCAAGAAAACACTCCCGTTGTAGGATGTTGAATGAGTTAAGACTGTTGCCTTGCACACGCCTCAACGTTGTTTCCTTGCCTTTCTAGCTGGTACTCAAGCTGTGTTTCTGGGACGTCTCATCTGGGGAAAGGCTTGCCAGTGGACTGATGATCCTTTTCACCCATTGAACTTAAGAATTCTTTTACTTAGGACAATGACATTGCCACTGGAGAAATATGATGCTCCCAAGATAGGCTTTGCCCAGAGGGCAGGGAAGCTTATGTGGGAAGTCCTCTGATCACAGTCTATTTATATCCCATGATACACATCTTGAAGAAAACATGTCATCGTGATGGCTTGCATAACTACACCCTGACACAGAATCACTACTGCCCTGGGTGTGCTAAACCATGTTCTAAGACCTTACCCTACAGGAGGAGCCCACAAATATTTCCCCCTTCATTAGCTGATTTATAATTACCCCTAGTTCTTATCAGTGACCTCTTGGTTTCAATATTGTGCAACTAAGAGAGAGGGCGGGTATGTGTGGGGGAAATCAAGACCTCCAAGCTTTTAAACTCATTTCCTCTCCGGGCTCTGACTTGGCTAAGAGAGCTACAATTTGGACAAGTGCCAGTTCAGATCAAGAAGGGCCAGCAGAGAGACAGGGAACCCTTTCTCCTGGGGATCTGTCCTGCCGGGCTCTGACACCAACCAGGAGGTCTGTGTGGAGACTGAGCAATGCCTGCCTCCAGGTGGGCAGGTTCTGTGACATACAGATACGCACAAAAGGTGGCTGTTAGGGGAAAAGGAGGTGCCTAGGGGAGGTGAGGGAGAAAGTGAGCCATGCTGAATCGACCTGAGAGGGACTGACACAGGGTAAGCACTTGGAGTGAAAATCCAGGAGACAAGGTTGGGGGTGTTGTGAGGGGGAAAAGAAGGATGGAAAGACGGAGAAGGTCACAGGAGAGATTTCAAGTCATCCTATTGTCACCCTTGAAGGAATATGGACACTGTCCCCAGTTCCCCAGTTAAGTGGCTGCTAGACTTCTGACTTTCAGAGATTATTGACTGATTGGCTGGTTTTTAAATACAGCTAAACTGGGAAAGAACGAACGGGAGCTGCCGATACGGTTTGAACACCTCCCCCAGAGTCCATGTGTTGGAAACAGTCCCCAGTGCACGGAGTTGAGAGCAGAGGCTCAAGAATGAGTTTGGCTGGGCAGGGGGCTTATGGGTAAAGGGAGTTTACAATGCCAGGCATGACAGCAGGTGCCTATAATCCCAGTGCCAGGAGGTAGAGGCCAGAGGAGTTCCCTAGGGGATTTGCCAGCCAGTAGCCTAGCCAAATTGGCAAGCTCCAGGTTCAGCGAGATAGTCTGTCTCAAGAAGTAAGGCAGAGTATGAATGGGAAAGGCAGTTGACTTTGACGTCTGGTCTTCATACACAGGCACAGGAACGCTCACACGTACACACTCACACAACAGAGAGCGGGAGCATGAGCCAGAGGCCTGGGCTCGGATGTAAGAGCCCTTCTCTATTCTGGATATGTCTGTTTAAAAAGTCCGTTAGGCCCCATTTGAACTTCCGTTCTCTGGCTTTGCCCTTCTGCCATGCAGGTAGAGCCTTGCCAGGTCACACGAGATGCCCGGTCTTAGACCTGGAACTATAAAAAATAAGGCTCTGGTTTATTCAATTTATTTATCTATTAATTATTAATTAATGTATTTTGTGGTGTTGGTGATGGGACCCAGGCGAGTGCTCTTCCACTGAGCTACACTCCCAGCCTCCCCTCTTCATGATGAATTACTTAACATGGGTCTCGTTGCAGTGGTACAGAACGGATCGAGGCCATTGTTTTGCCCTTTAGAGACACACCACTGTCTCTGCCAAAGACTGTACATCATCACAGACCCAAAGGCTGCACACCGCTGCCGTCAGCAATGGGAGCAGGCAGTGCTGAGGACATGGCCACAGCGTTGGAGTCACGAGTAGGCGGGAGCCAAATAGGATGGGAACTTGGTGTCAGAGTCACAGCTGGAAAGCTGCCGTCTCGACCCTGTCCCCTCTGTGGACCACAGCTGCCACGCTCATCTTCACGTCCCCTGGACTGAGAATGGCCTTTTCATTATTCTCTCTGCCCCCACCTCTTAACCTTGTATCCCATCTTCCATGTGGCCGCTGGAAGGAAGTTTGAGACAAGCGCACTGATCACTCCTCACCTGCTAGCCTCCCCTAGCTCGCTAGCAGGCAGAGGAGCAGCCCAACTCTCAGCCCCGAGGCCCAAGGCTGTCCTTGAGCATCGTCTGTCTGCGGCTCTGACTTTGTTTGACCTGCCTGGCTCACAAGGCTGCAGTCACTATGGATGTTGTTTAGCTCCTTCAGAGAGCAATACACTTGCCTTGCTGCATCCTTGGCCCTGCCTTTCCTCTGTCCAGAGCAGGCTCCTTGGCCCCACGGCTAAGACTTCCTGTCCTCCAGGACTCAGCAGAAGCAGAACATCCACACAGGACCCTTCCTGGGCCCCTGAGAAACTCTCTTCTTTCATCACCCATGCTTTTCCTTCATGTCATTTATCATGGTTTGTGGGGGATGGTCCCCAAATCATGCTCACATTGGAGTTCTGCTAGAAGGACTCACAGAACTTAGCATACATATAGTTGTACTCAAAGCTAAGATTCATGGCAGAGACTCAGGGCAGATACTTTGCTACACCCCAGGGAAGCAGAGGCTGAGTCTGGAGGACCCACTTGGGGCTTCTTCTGGATCTCTCCTCCCAGGGCCCACTAATCCCCTAACAATGAAAACACAGCCACAGGCATGATTCTTCTCCCCAGAGAAGCCCATTAGAGACTCAGTGTTCAATGTTCTTATTATGGGCTGGTGGCCTGGGCATCTCTGCCTAGTACTTAGATACCGCCCCCTCGCCAGGACAAGTGGTCAGGATTAACCTCACTTTTTGCATAGTCTGGGCCCAGGGATCTGTTGTTACCAGTTAACTGTTGAGTCCCTAGATGCCAAAGGGCCAGACAAACAGTTGGCCTGCCTGGTTGAGCCCTGGTCTCTTCCTTCCAAGCTGAGCTGAGTGATTTGGATAAGCTCTGTTACCTCTCTTGGCCTCGTTTTCATACCTGTGATAAGTGGGTGCGTGCTAATTAATACTGTCAACCTGACAGGATCTAGAATCACACAACTTGGATCATGTCCATGAGGGATTATCCAGACTAGGTTAACTGGGAGTGGAACAACCCACCTTAACTGTATGTGGCACTACTCTATGGGTCAGGGTCGGGCTATAAAAAGAAAGCAAACTCAATGCCAGCACCTATCTCTGCTTTCCGAAGGTGGGTGTAGCATGACCAGCTGCTTCCAGATTCTCCTACCATGACTTCCCTGCCTCGATGGACAGTACCCTTGAACTATGAGCAAAATAAATCCTTCTTTCCAGAAGTTGCTTTGTCAGAAGATTTTGTCACATCAATAGACATCAATACAATGTGCTAACAAAGAATCATTGTGTTGCTGTATGCATTATTTGTTTGGCAGATGCAACCTGGAAGGATAGGCCCAGCTTTGTGGGTACCTAAAGAGGGAAGTCAATTCTAGAACCATTGACTATCCTTGGAGGCTGAGGAAAGAAAAGAGGAAGAAACTTGAAGTCTTTGGTCTGAGTGGCTGGGAGCAAAGGCATTCTTGGAGACATAGTTGTTGGGTTCAGGACAATAGTGGCATTGGTGAAGTTGGACCAGTCTTCCACAGTTCTTGTTCGTGATCATTGGCCATCTAGTCATCAGTCAATCATGCCAGTCTTCAGTCTCATTCTCTTTCTTTTTTTTTCAGGGCTGAGGACCAAACCCAGGGCCTTGCACTTGCTAGGCAAGCGCTCTACCACTGAGCCAAATCCCCAACCCCCAGTCTCACTTTCTTAAAAGATTCTGTGAGTAGGCACTGATGAGAAATGCTACCTCCTTCAAGTGTGTACAAGAGACCCTGATTTTTGCCTGCTCTGTGGACCTACCTACCTCTTTCCAAGGGTGTCCACCCAATCCAGGCCCTGCTAGTCAAGAGACTCTGCTCAGCTCCATGAGCCCCCATGTTGGCTTTGTTGGTGGGATTGTGCCAGTTTACTCCAGAGCAGCTTAATATTGGTTAGACAGAGGACTCTAGGTTGAAGGGCCGAGCTAGACTTCGAAGATAATTTGCACAGATATCTGAAATTAGATCCTGTCACGATTCATTTTCTGTAATTATAGCATATTGCCTGAGGCTGGACAATTTGGAAAGAGGTTCTCCTAGTTCACTACTCTGAAGGGCTGGGAACGTGGCACTGGCAGTGGCTTGGCTATGGTGAGAACCTCATGAAGAATGGCCTCACAAGGGCGTATGAAAGAGGTCATATGGTGAGTGGGAAGCAAGAGAGCAGTTGCTTTTTTTGTAGCAATAACCTCCTCTCACCAAGAACTAATTCACATTAGGAGAGTAGCATTCACCTCTTATGAGGGTTGCCATGATGACCTGTTTTCTCTCTATTAGACCCACTTCTTAGGGATTCTATCACACTTACAGTGGGACCAAGCCTCCAACCCATGAACCCTGGGGGAGAAGTGCAGATCTTAGCAGGATGTGGCATTCAGGGCTTGTAAACAGAGAGACTCCAATCTGGAGGAAAGATGGATGTCCATGAGGGCAGTGGAAGTGATTTGGGAACAGAAAGAAGTCATGGCAAGTCAAAGTCATGAGAGTCATAAGGTAGAGAAATGTGAAAGCCAAGAAGCAACATGGATTCCATATTGGAAGGCAATCCAACCCAGGCATCAAGTTTGAGCTCTGGACTCCAGCACTTGGACTTGTATATTAACTCCTCCCATACTAGCTTTGTGACTTCAGACATGTCCCTTAACCTCTGGGAGTTGGGTTTCCTCTGTTATCTAATGGGAGACAGTAGTGGTTTGAATGGAAAATGTCTCCCATAGGTTCTGGTATTTGAACCCTTGGTCCCTAGTCGGTGGCACTGTTTGGAGGTTGTGGAACCTTTAGGAGGATTAGCCTTGCTGGAAGAAGTACAACATGAGGACAGGCTTTGAGTATTTATTGTCTTGTTCCACTGCCTGTTTTTTCTCTGCTTCATGCTTGAAGTTGAAGACAGAATCTCCTAGTTCCTGATCCAGCTGCCATGCCTGCCTGCTGCATTCCCATCATAATGGACTCATCTCCCTGGACCATAAGCCAATTTTCTTCCATCAGTTGCTTTTATTAATAGTGTTTCATCACAGCAACAGGAAAAATAACTAATATAGGGACTGCTATTGCCAACCACAAAGGGTTTTGTGGGAGGGACCTGAATGCAACATGAGCTTACACAGTTTTTGATGTATGTGCACGCCTACGAAGCTAGCTAGTGTAGAATATTTTCACAACTATTTATTGTGGTCAACCAGATGGCTTTCTCTTCTGGCCATAACAAATCAAAGAGCTCTATGGCAGATAATTTCCTCTTAAGAGGGATTCTCCCAGGGAGATTACAGTTGGCAACTCCCGCGTTCAGAGCTCTGTCGCCTTCTCTGTGTAGAACACGTACAGCCCTGCAGCTCAATTTTCCTGACATCTGATATCTTCCCTTTCAAAGCATTCAGAATTGTTTCCATGTTTAGGCCCTGTTAGAATGTGTCCATCAATTTCCACAGTTGCTTGGTGAATTTTAATTTTTCACAGAGTCTGATTATTCATAGAGTGTGGTCATAGTCAAGAAAAGTCTCCTTAGCAATGTGGTTTTGGACCAACGGGAAGTCTGTTCATTCTCGCAAAGCTCCTCATATGCGTGTGACAAGTGTCCATCATTCATCATCCTCAGAAAACGGGGAGCATTAAGGAATGATACCATCTAGCAGGAAAAGCTCAGATTCTTCTCAAATACTGGGCCTGCACCCGTTCCCACCCTCATCCTGCTGTCCCCCTGCTGAGAGAGACATACCCCACCACCTTCATCTGTTTGTGTCCCTGTCTCCTGTCTCTAAGAGACTCTTTCCATTACAGAGATGATGAAAGTGACATTTCTTCTAATCACAGAGCTTGAGCTTATTTCAACAATAGCATTTACATACGTATCCAGTGAAATAAGACTTGGGGGATTTGGAGGCATGCATTTTCCCTCAGCTTATTCTATTCTCACTACAGCTTCCACTGGAGTCTTTTTTGTCAGAAGAGAATTGAATACCAATGTTTGACAGGCAGAAACACTGTCTTCAAGTTGTATATGAATGCCAGTGTTTAGAGAATGGTCCCCCCTCCACCCGTACTGTTTTCTGGTTAGAAAGAATCACCCGCCCTGTCTTGCCTGGGAGGCTGCATCTAGCTTCTTCAAATCTAGCTTAGTCTCTTCTCTACCCTTCCACTAGGCTGCTTTACCATCCTCTCTGAAGCTAAGGACTTTTGCAGGTTGTACTTGGGAAATTAAGAAACGCAGAGTGGGAGAAATAGTCTTTTCCAGGTTAGAGCACACCAATCGGTTATCCATTGCCAAGTGTTCAGCCCTGAAAACATGTATATATAATACAAGGAATGTTGTGCAGCCTGAA